>NW_016690183.1:10664886-10890357 GCF_001604755.1 Lepidothrix coronata
GACTACTTCGAATAATTATAGAGAAGATGGGTCAGTTGCCAGCTGGCATTGAAAATGTTTTAACTCCATTAACTTTGTGAGGTTAAAGCAGCTCATGCCAGCTGGAGATCTTTTGACCACCACATATATTAAATGTGCCATTGATCAGACTGGGCTTGCTCCTCTCATTTGGCAACTTCAGTTCAGGCAAAGAATGACTGACAAAGCAGGGAGGGTGAGGACATCCGTCATGTTTAGTGATTGCTATTAGAAGAAAAACACAACCTGTCAGAGAGGTAGGAAGAATGAATGGGTTCAACCCTGACAGGAATTGGTGGGCAGGTGATGGCATATCTTTGCATTATGTGACTAACAGAGGTCATTTCTAATAGCTTGCAAATCAGCCCATAGCACTTTTCTCTGATATGCCAGGACAATGTGCAAGATACTGATATGCACTTTTCTCTCATTTAGAGTTGTCTAGAAAGCAAATTGACATGTTCTTTTTCTCTTTTTTTCTCCTTTCTTTTTCTCTGTAGGATACATGAGCCATTATATTTAAACTTTTGTAAATACTTGGTACTCAATAGTACATTTTCAAATCCTGGACTAAATTATGATTTGGAAGGTGTAAATTACAGGGGATTATACCACATTTTTTTCAAATAGCCTGCATTCAGTAACAATTTTGTTTGTGTTTTGAAAAAAATCTTCTGCAGCTGATATAGTCTGGTTCAATAAGTCCATTCAGAAGTACTTTCCACTTTGCAAGGGTAATTATCTTTATTAGTTCTGTAGCTTGATAGTGTTTCAGCAGAGCATTTGAGAGTGTCAAATTCTATTAAGCATAAACTAACTCGTGAAGGAAATAAATTGGAACTGTGTGTAAATGGTGATACCTTAAGAGGTTTAAGTGAGTGTTCTGCTAGGTGGTTTTACCATTTAATAGAAAAAAACAAACAAACAAACAATCTAATTTTTATTTGTTTGAGGGGAGGAGGCTTTAAATCTTGGAATGACAACCTTCCCCTCTTAAGTAAATGTGGAAAATTTAGAGCTTCTACATGCAAACAACTGATCACTAAGATAACAGACTCCTACCAATTTTTAATCATCACCATTCAAAAGTATAATTTTGTTGGTATACTAAAGTTTGAGTCATGAAGCAATGCTACATAAACCACGATGCTTTTCTGAAATTTCTCTTTTTTCCAAGAGCTGAACTGCAGAGATCAGGCAGGAAAAAAGCACAGCCCATATTTGCATGGCTTAGCAAAACAGTAAAAGATGCTTCTAACTTATCCTCTGTCATGTACTGTTTGTGAAAGCTGAAATAACTGTGGAATTTCTGTAGAACTACATCCACATCCACTAAGCAGGTCCCTGGGATGAATTTCAGGATGATTTGTCTCACCTGAGTTGCAAGAGTAACTGTGAGAAAACCAAGAGAAAGTGCTGAGACCCAGGGAAAGGATTTTGATAGTGGTAAACAGGAAAATTAAACTCTAGAGGAAGGCTGTGGTGTTGCAAAGTGTGTCCTGCTTGATTTCCCTAGACAGCTTGATTTTATTGCATGCCATTAGTACTTGCATTCAGGACTGTGCATGTATTAATCATGCTGGAACTGCTGTCCTCAGCTCTCAGGAGTTTGACTTTCCTCTCTCCATAGAGCCTTTAGCATCTCCAACTTGCTCTTTCTCTCACTTTGTCACTGCTTGATATTTGCCTTGTGGTTAAAGGGGATGGATATGGAAAAGACAAAATCTTTGTAATAGTAGAAAGGACTCCTCAAGTATTATGAGCTCGAAGAGAGTTTTCTTTGCTTAATGTGCCACCTTTCCCACTGCTCCTCTTATGGAGTTCTTGTTCTGTTTTTGGGCATGCAGCAACAATGAGCACAGCAAGATGTCTGTGCTTTACACATGTTAGAGTCATAACCTGTCAGTGGCATGATGAGGTGCATTTGGTGCATGTGACAACCAACTAAAGCAGATGCTATATGTGCTGGTGGACCAGGCTGGCATTCAAAGGGACCTCATCAGGCTGCAGGAATGTGTTCTACACATCTACAAATGCAGAGTCCTGCAGTGGAGATGGAATAGCACCCTGCAGCAGCCCAGGCTGGGGGCTGATCAGCTGGCTGAAGAGCTCTGTCAAAAATTAGCTGGAGGTCTACTTTTGGTGGACCAAAAGTAGACCGTGAGCCAGCAGTGCATCCTGGCAGCAAGGAAAGGTAGATGCCTGCATGCCACACCACTTCAGCATGGCTATAGCCAGCAGGTTGAAGTGTTAATTCATCTCTATTTAGTGCTTGTGAGACTGTCTCCAGAGCCTCATGTCCAATTCTGGGCTTCCCTCATCCCAAAAAAAAAAGTGACAAACTGGTTTTCTAGGTACCTAGATTTAGACAGCTGGACCAAATACATGGTGACATTTCTCTGTGTGCTGAAAACAACTGCATTAATAATTGTTAAAGAAGCTTTTAAAGCTTGATTCTTGCTTTTGATCTACAACCACTTTATTTTGCTGCAAATTAAGACTCATGACTACTTCTGAGAAGAGAAATGAGCTTACAAAATGTGAAAGAATGTAGTGGAATATCACATGAGAGGAGGACCAGGAGGAAAACCCCGGAAGGAGCTATTTCTGGCTTTAGCCTAGCACTAGTGCTATCTGCCTCAGAGTCAGGCCAAGTGAAATGGTGAGGGGACAAAAAGACAGATGTTTTTTGGCCACCAGAGAAACTGTAAAGAGTCACAGCTGGCACAAGCTCTTGCCCACACTGTGTGAGACAAAAAGACAGGAGAGAAGCAGTTGGAAGAAGGAAGTCTGTCTAGGTTCACTGAAGTGTACATCGTTCTGCTCTATGCCTTTGTAAATAGGTTCATGTTGCCTGCTTTTTTCTGTGCACAATATGGTAGTTTCTTGGACCAACCAGAAACACTCATGCAACACTTTGTCTGATTTTATGTCTATTTTTAGCTTATTCTTGCTTGGCTAGGCTGTAGTCTGGCATCCTGTTTCACTGGCTCTGGCTTTGTGAAGACTTTATTCCCTCCAGACTCTGGTGTTTAACCTCCAGTTACTGCTGCATTCCGTTGGTGAAATTTGATTCAGTCAGGATGACCTGGACTGGAAAAGGCTATTATGCCACAGACTGGTAGGTCTGACAAAATTTCCTGTCCTCTAACATGCATAAGCGATAAGGTAGTCCAGTAGTACAAGGGAGCTGTGCTCTCCTTGACTGAGCACAGCTAGGACAGGATAGGACAAAAATAATGTCAGCATCCTTTGTCTCACCATTTCTTGTCCTTCATCATTCGCTGCCTCAGAAGCCTCAGTCTGGTTTTCATTTCATACACTCCTTTAGTGCTGTCTGACTGTGGTGTTCTGGGTCCCATGGGGCTGGTAGAAAGGTTTCTGCCCAAGGATTCTTTAATCTATTTCCTTGTAGGAGGTTTGTGGAAATGTGTCCTAATCTGCTTTGGGCAAAAGCACCTGCACTAACCAAACTGGGAGACTTAAGTGTTTCGGGTAACCGACTAAAGGCTGAATTTGCCTGAAGCAAGATAAGCATCTTTAAAGCAGACATACCCCAATTTCTGTCAGATGTCCCACGCTCTCTGGGAGAAGGCAACCTCCAACTGGAGCAAGTACTGCTCTGACAAGCCAGCCTGGGTGTGAAAGGGAGCGTCTGCACATGAGCAAACAGATGCAATGTAGATCAGTTTTAAAAGAGAGAGTGTAAGTTCCACTGGTTTGACTGTTTTCATTTAAACGGTGTAATGTTATGAAAACCTATTCATATGTTAATGAAACGGATCCATAATGCCGTAAAGAAACACTTCCTTTCCAATGCAATATTGATATTTTCATTTGTCTGATGGCAATTCTATTTTATGCTCTTTTAGACTATCCATTTTGAAAATCCTTTTTTTAATCACCTTATGCTCTTGCTTTATGTAAGCACTTAAAATTGTATCTTTCTTCAGGTATGTGAGCAGTCATAATGAATGTTAGTGGGATTGCCATCTTAGTCTATATATTTCAAATCAACTTTTATTGTGCAAGTACAAAGGCTGATTCAGACAAACCTGAATTTTGAACTTGTCTTCTCTCAGAAGTTAATCCAGGTTAATTGATGTAAATTAGATTAATTAAACCACATTAAAGTCATGCAAGGCCTTTCTTATTTTAGAAAATAAAAGGAAAAAAACTGCCTTAATTCAGTTTTGTTTGATTATCTTCCAATTCAGGGAAACTATTCTGATCTAAACCCACTTTATATTCATATCAGGAACAGTTTTACATCAGTAGTTCAGTATAGACACTGGGTAGAGAGCCTTTATTTCTGTAGTTTTTATTTCGCCTATGTGTTCTTGTGGGGCCTCTGGTGGTCTAGTGGTTAGGGTGCAGGACTCTCAACGCTGCGACCAGTGTTCGATTCCCAGCCCCCTGGGCAGATGGAGCTCGTCAGCCTTGTAAGGCAATCCATCTAAGAGAAGGTCACTCTAAACAAAGCTACGTCCTGGGGACCTCACTGCCACTGTCCAAGCTTGCTTGGCCCCGGCAGATGAACCTCAGGATTAAAGGGTGGGCTCAGTTCAGCGCACACTGTGTCTCACCTAAAAAAATCCACTGCGCAGGCTCGAAGGGTTAATGACCTTTCCCAAATCTTCGCTCGCGAAGACTGGCCATTATTATTATATATGTGTTCTTGTGTGTAAGAGAGAGAGAGAATTCCCCAGCTCTTGTTTTTTAGTACCTGGAGTGTTACCACATCAGCTTGTCTAGAATTAGATGAGGATCAGTTTGCTGGCTTTTTGCAGTTGAACTATTATGTCATTAACTACCATTTTATACCCTTATAGCTGGAGCTTTCTTGTTGGTACCAGCTTTAGAGGTTGAAAGTAAGGAATATCATAGCTTAGGAATTTAACTCTGGGTCAAAATCAAAAATTTTTCTTGTCTGGCAATTGCTGAGTGTGTTCCTTTAGTCTGGACCCACTAAACATGGTAGAGTCCTCATGTTCCCACAATCCTTTCCCATGTATAACATCATGAAGAAAAACCCGGTTGTCCCAAATAAGACTGAATGCAGAAGGTAGTAGTGAAATGGGTAGCTTGCTGCAAATCTAATTTGATGCGTAAGTAACGCTGAATGTCAAGAACACTCTAAATATGTAGGGGGTGGTGTGGTGATTTCATGCCTAAGAGTTTGTGGAATGTTAATCACTAAAATGTTCTGAAAGTGCTAGAAAATACTTTTGGGGAATAACACAACTATTGTTTACCCTACCTTGGTATAATCCCATTTTTCTATGATTCATCAGTATTGTTTTATTAGAAATAATTTCTTTAGATAATATAAGAAAAATCACATCTTCCCAATGGCTCGATTTGTTTGTCCACCTCTTCATTTCTAATGGTCACAGTAGGAATTGATATAGAAATAGTGGTTCACTATGATTTTTGTAACAGAAGAGATTGTAAATATCAAAAGAAACTTTGGGACTTGTAAAAATTTATCCTAAATTTATCCTAAATTCTTGATCGGTTTGTGTGACAAGAAAGTTCAAAATAGAAGTACAAAAATTCAGGGTTTAATTACAAAATTTTCTTTGGTGTATGTTGTCCTGATTCAACAGCTATACTGCTGTAAGTAAATAAAAAGAAGAGGATTTGATAATGCTTTCCATCTCATAGAGACTGGACTAATACACAATCTACAGACAATTAAGAGAATGGCTTTCTAACTTAAGCTAGCATCAAAGTATGTGTTCAAATCCTCAGAAAGTAGAAGAAAGAAATTTTATTATGTGAAAATGTCAGTATTTAATAAAATTTTGGGTCTGTGGACAAGTTTGTCTTTCAGATTCTGTTTACATTCTTAAGTTTTTAAAAAGCTCAAACAATACTGAAATAAATGTTGCACAAAATCTTTAGGAATGTTTCATTTAACATTAACATTCAACGCCAAATTCACTGTTGAACCTTGTGTGGTGAGTTACCATTCTGCCTCCTGAGAATGCTGTTTCCCATCTCAGGATGAAACTCCATTGCTAGACTACATCTCTTTTATCAGTCAAACACTTCATTGTCTTGGCTAGAGCAAAGCAATCTGACCAGTGAATCTGGACTGTAGTTAAGGAAAGAACCTTGAGATTCTGTGACAGCTCATGTCAGTTTGCTTTGATATTTGAATATTTGATTCTTAAAATTAAAATATTTCAGTCAAAGGAAATATTTTCTGGAGAATATGGAAATGAAAAATTGTAAACCTTTTTTTTTCTTTTTTTCTTTTTTTTTTTTTAATAGGAAATTTCTAGTTAAGCTTATGCTTACATATTTGCTTGAACAGAATGACGTTTTTGCATCAGGTTGTAAACCCTCTGCAATTCCCAAGAGTGGCATCATGAACATGATAGATATCTTTAAATGTCTCTGCTACATTGGAAATTACACAATTTTCTTGTCACCTGAGACAGGTAGAAACTTTAAGCTGTTGTATATTTCCCCTTTCTGGTGCTGCTTCTTGCTCTATTGGAGTGCTAACCTGTTAGCCCTCTTACCTAGCCTCTTTTCCTTTGACTGGTGCCTTGATGAGTCTTGCAAATATCATATGCCTGGTCTAGATAGGTGTTATAAAGAAGCCCTACTCACCTCCTGATGTTACTCTGTTGGGGTCCAATAAGTGAAAGAAGGAGGTAACACTGCCTAAAATAATTGAAAGCAAATTCCTGTAGAATTTTTTTTTTAACTGATTTTGAATGCAGGGTTTGGTGAGGGGGTTGAGGGGTTGGTTTTGCTCTTTCTATTTTTAGCAGCTTTCCAAAAAAAAGAAATATTAATGTCATGTCATGAAGAGCCTTGACAAATTCTCTCTGGAAAAAAAATAGAAAATAGGCACAGAGCTTTGAGTATCAGAGTTCTCTGAAATGAAAGAGAGGAACAAACCACTAAGATGAGACAAATGCCCAACTACTATGTATGTAAATATTAAGAGACACCCTTTCCTTTGACTACTTTGCATGTAAACATCATGGCTAAAAGCAGAAAAAGGAATGATTACTATCCTCATTTCACAGATAGAGAACTGGTTTATTATCAGCCATAATTGTACTAGACTTCACATCACAAAACAGTTAAAATCTTGAGTGGACTACTTAAAAACTGTTACAGAAGCAGCAAAGGATAGAAGCATTCAGAGAAGGCACTGATGAAATAAGTAGGGTTTTGTGATTTGATTAGTTGGTTGGTTGGCTTTTTTGTGGCTTTTTGTTTTTTAATTTCCTGAAAAGTTGCTATTTATGTGCTTATTAATGCAAATTGTCAAAAACTATTAGAAATGTGAGCTATCGAGGCACTTGTACTTGCTTATGAAAGCTATCTAAGTCCCAAATAAAAAGTTATCCCAGTTTTCTGGAGAATATCCTCTCAGACTGTACTTGCCTATAGTCATTGAGAAGGTACTTTTCACCCAGTCCCCTGATGCAACAAGGCATTCAGAACATCTCTCAGATGGCTTTTGTTTTACTTTCCTTCTATGGTACCATTCAACTTGCTTTCTCAGTAATAGAGTTAATTGTCTTTTAACATTTATAAAAATGCTGTAATAGGAACAATTTATAAACTCCGAGAGGAAAAAGATTGATCTTTTCACAGAATTTAGGAAATTATTGCTTTCAAAAGTGGATTATCAAACTTCTTTGATTGAGTGACAGTGGTTCATTGTATGGATGAATCCTTCTGAGCCTTGCAGTTGAAAAAGCTGTTCAGCAGTTAGAATAATCAGCCTCGATCAGAATTTTAAGCAGGTTTTTTTTCAGCTCGACATACAAGCAACCTACTTTTTAAATTTTTTAGTGTGTTGCTCTATATAATGCTGTTATAATGCAAAAGGAAGGAAGTGAAGAGAGAGTTCTGTCTCCGTACTGTATTTGCCCTCTGTGCGAAAGCAGCTGTAAGGCAATTTCTGTGAAAAATAGCTGTGGTGGTTTTTTAACTTTTTTTCAACATATTGGTTATGTTAAAGGGCCAAATTAACTTATCGTATGATGGTTATGAAGATACAATGAGTCAAGAACCTGTATATTGTTATTTTATTCTTTTAAAATGCAGTTTTAGATTAAGCTGATAATGAAGAAGGATGAATAATTAATGGATAGATCCTTCTTATGATGACAAAAAAACACCATTCTGAACATGAAGGTTACAGCTAGATTCCTTTTTAACTTTCACCGTCCAACTGAGCTGTCCAATACAGGAGTAAAAGGGACCAGTCCCTTCAATCTAGGAGCCAAATTTGAAGTGAATCACCCATAAAAAAGCAAGTGTCCCACTGGTGCTTGTAGCTATCTTTCTCAGCTGCAGTGTTGCTGTGCATAGGTTCTTCTTGTTTTAAAATTAACAATGAGATTATGCCAAAAAGTCTGAAATGCAGGCTCCAGCATCCTTGATACAGGCTAATTCCCTGATGATGCACCTTGCCCGTCCTCTGTTGAAAAAAAGTTGCTTTAGCTTAACAAATGAAGGGTTGACTCAGAGTTGCTCATATTTCACAGAAAAAAAAATCACTTGGGGCCAGGGCTTCTGAAATTTCATTAAATAATCAAGTATGTCCTAATCAAGTCCTAAAGTAATTATTTGCCCTGGACGTGGACCTGCTGGGCTGTTAGTGTTGCTCAGCGGGGAATGGTCAGGGTCTCATGACAGTGTAAACTGTTTCTGTTGCTCATTTTACAAATCTACATTGCTATGACATGGGGTGGTGCTTAGGGGGTGGGTTGAGGGGGGTGGGGTGGGAGGAGAGACAGAATTTTGGGAGATTAAGAGAAACTGTACCACTCCATGGCTTCCATCTCAAAATTTCTTACTTGTCGCTATTTTATCACAGGAACAAAATATAGAGCTCTTAATAATGGTCTGTATTACTGATCTCCCCTTTGGGCAGGTTTTCATCCACATAGCTACCCAAAGAAAACATGTGCATGTCCTTGCACTATAAAGTCTAATGAAGGAATGTGTATGCTTATCCAATGTTTCTTTTCACTGCCTTTTCTGGATTACTCATGCTTTCTACTGTAGCAAGCATAATGCAGATATAATAAAAAGCTTAACCCAAACAGACAGAGAAATGAAAAATCAGGATTTCAGACAATATCTGTCCATTTCAAATATCATAATAATAAAAGCTCGTTCCAATAGAATAAATATATTTAACCTCCAATGAGTTACCAGTGCATTACCTCCCTACCACTTATGAGAAAGACATGCAACTGGCTCATGAGTTATCTGTCTTTTATGCTCATGACAGAAAGATAATCACCCTCAGGGGTGATATATGCGAAATACTGCATAACTATGCCAAACTGGCAGCAGCTGCTCCATTCTTTATAGGACTGCCATTTGCTCCCACCCACACCTTACAACCTCTGGACAGCTACTGCTTTTCCTTCTGAAACCTATTTCACTGTATTTAAAACTGTCATTAAAAGTTCAGCTCCCTGAAGATTTCTGTAAACTGGGCCACTGTTTGTAAACATGGTGTTTCCAAATTAGTTCCTTAATTTCCCTGTGGTCTGCTAGAATGTAGGCTGAGTTTATTTTATTCCCCCACCAATGCACTGAATGGGATTGCATTACAAAACTAGCAGTAGCAAAGGGTCAAGTGAGAGGGGTACCAAATGGGGCCAAGTATGCCAAAGTCCCTTTGATTTCTGCCACTGTCATTCCTGATGGGCAGTTCTGGGTCTCAGTCTAGAGCCCTAGGGGTTTGCTAGAAGGCTCCCTGAGGGTCTGTGTTTTCCTTTATATGTTGTTAAGCTGCATTAACCGTTGCTGAAGGTGTCATTTTATTTCTCTTTCAGTGTTTATTTTCTGGTAATCTGGGTTGGAGAATGGCACCCTCAGTCATCTTCTTGATTGTCTAATTAGTAACTTTAAGGTTTTCAAGTGTGTGGCATGTTCTAGTAGAAACTAACCAGCAGTAATCCCACACAGAGCTGAGTATTTGCTTTTAGTTGCCTATTGTGAACAGGCACATGATTGTTTTGGTTTCTTTTTGACAGCTGACTTTTAAGAAAATGTAAGATTATAAATAGTAAAGGAAAGGTACAATGTAAGTGAGGTATAATTAAGAGGTTGATTCCTTTCAGGCCATTCTTCAGATTAGCCTATCAATGTGCTGCCTTCTCTTAATATATTGAACATATTCACTTGTTTCTGGACAAAATCCAGCAAGATTTATCAATGTAGGAATACACAGAAGTTTTTTAGTTTTACCTCTTTTTTTGTAAACCTAAAGGGTTAAAAAAGTGTTTTTGTGAACACTGATATTTATACGTTTTTAAAAATCCTGAATTTAAAAGTAGCAGATGGGCACAATGGACAAGAAAGGAAACTGCTGGAGAGAGTATAGATTTCTAAATGGAAACCTCATCATGAAACTGCTGCAGAGGCACTTTTGAGCTTAGGTGGACTCTAGAAGGAGAGTGGGAAATTGTCTGTCACTCCAATAGCATGATATTCTTTCTCACTTTGAGAGAAGCTGCTCCTTCCTTACAAATACCTGGTAATCTGTGCTGGGAACCCAGAGGTAATCAAATATGTGACAGACCATGTGCTAGCTGATAACAGGGTTTGCATTAATCATGTCAGCCTTGCAGGCTACCTGTCTGTGCTTGTGACAACTTTATATAACTTGTATTTTTGTTCTCTTCCTCATTTCCTGTACTTGCCCCACCACGTTGTAAGATACATTACACTGAATGAGTCAAACTGTTTCACTTTTTTTGTAAGAGAAATTTTTCATTCTTATGATGACCTTCCTTGTCATCCTTCTTCATGCACGTTCCAGTTTGAATTGACTTCTTAAATGTGCTTGGCCAGAGCTGTGTTTCACATGATGTTTCAGCAGAACCATAATTATTTCCTTAACTCCCAAGGAGTTGCCTTGTGTCAGGCATCTTACTTAAGATTGCATTTCTCACAGCAGCAATACGTTGGTAGCTTGTAGATCATCCTGAAATAAACTGCTATGTTTCTTTCTTTCATCTTCTTTTCATCTTCATAGGATGAACTCCAAATCCTTAGCTGAAATTATTGATATTTGTCCTGAAATCTGTGACTTTGCACTTAAAAGTAGTTATCCTCGACACATATCTATTTCTCAGTCATCCAGCTTTTCCAAGACAATGCCAGAGTCCTTACCATTTTGATATGTTTCTCAGCATTACATCATCCCTTGGATATTACCAGTGTGCTCTTACTTATTATGGCTGAGTTCTTAATGAAAATGTGAGATAGGGTTGGCCAAAGACCCATTCTCCCTTACTGGTATTCTTGTCTTCTCTAGAAACTATTTTTATAGGTGTTATAATATTTTTACTACTACCAATTTTCTCTAGTTTAACAATTTCCCATATGTCCTTGGAAGATGCTTTAATTAAGTCCAAATAAATGAGACCTATAGCATTTCCTTCATGTAAAAATCAGATTCATTAGCAAAAAAGAAAATAGTTCAATGCATTCTAGACCCACATACACATTTCCTTTTTCACTTAGCATATATTTTAATTGTTTTTGCCTTCAGAATTTATTTCAGTCTCTTCTATCTTTGTAGTCAGACTAATTGACCAAAACAACATTTCCCTTATTAACTAAAAAATTCTAAATTTGTTGTTTAACATCTACTATCACAAACTCAAAGAGATATAAAATATTTCCTGCATGATCTATAATCTAGGTTCTTAATTTCTGTGCAATTATCTGGTCTGTCAGATTTTAAGTGCATTTACATATACATTTGACTGCATCTGTTGTTTGAATAATTTCCACTCCTATAGAGTTTTCATTTTGCTTAATATTCCTTTTCTTGTCTTCTGATAGTTTTATATTGCTGTAGCCTTGTTTATCCCATTCCTTCTCCATACACTTCAGCCAAAAAGATTACAAGTCAAACCTCTTCTATTCTTATCACCTCTCCTCTAAGCCTAGCACTTTTCTTATCAGTCACACCAGGCTTGATTCCTAAAGGTCAGATATGCCATATAGTCAGGGAAATTATCCATCTGTCAAAAAGGGTCCTGTGCCTATGAATACTTTCTAGGGATTGGACATCTGAAATCTTTCTCCTAATGCCTCATGTTGATCTTGAGCCTCATGTAGATCTTCAGTGTCTTTTCCTATTTCATCCTCCTTTTCTAGGGATAAGTCGTAACTATTGTTAGAAGCTGTTTACCATGAGTATGATTCTTGTAATACAAATGTGCCGTTGAGTGGAAGAGATTAGTACTTCAGTTTTTTTATTTCCTGTGAAATAAGTAGTCTGGGAATATAGGAGTACTTTCTCTTGAGATAGCTCTTTTATACTCAGAAAATAAGATTGCCACTGAATAGATTTCTTTCAGGTACTTCCCTAAGTATGCCTGAGTATATGAAGTACCAGCATCTGTAATAGTCAAGAGATAAAATTTTTTTTGAGTCTGACAGACACACACAAACATAAAATTTTAAATTTTTAATATAATAATTGATAGATATAACCTTGCCTCAGTGATAGAAAAAACCCACAGTATTTTTTCAAGTTCCCCAAAAGTTACAGGCATTTACAATAAATGCATTATTTAGTAGGGAAAAAGTTGAAAGTAGTGCTTTTCTTGGCTTTTAGAACTGCGTGGTCTATGATGTATTAAAAAGCTGGAGGGCAACTTACATTACAACAGCAGGATCTTGTGGCAGCTAGATAAATCAGAACAACTTATTCAACAAAGTGAGGAGAACCTTGAAATTAGTCCTCTTGCATAGCAAAGACTCAGCTTTACTTACTTTCTCTGGACAGAAAAATACAGAACAAAACACTTCTGATAGGAAAGGTATCTTCAGCTCTGTTATGTTTTATATTATCTTAAGGAGGGTGGAATGGTCTTATAAGTGTACCTGTTTCTTCCTTATGACAGTAGGAGGATCCTGCCTGATTAACTTTAAGTAGCTCCCTAACTTTGGGATGGTCATGGGAGATATACTGTAGCATGTAAATATCAGTGGAACATGACTTTTTTTTCTTTTGTTTGTTTTTGTTTCTGAAAGAAGAGTGCAGTAAAGTAAATTAAAATACTTCAGTGTAAAAGTGCCAAAAAGAGATGTGGCATTTGTTGAGGTTGCGGAACTCAGTTGTTTGGTCACAAACAAAAGCCTACACAGGTGCAAGAGACAGTTGAGTCTTACATGAAACAGGAGCATAAACATCACCTGGATCTACAAATTGTCATTTTGAAAATTTCTACAAAAATACTAGCTGTTCTAGCATAGCTTATCATCTCCTATTACTAGGGTTAAATTTAGGAAGAAACTTCCTTAAAATTTTCCAGCGAAACTGGTCTCGATTTTCTGACCTATTGAACGTGTGTGATTCAGCTAGGCATCCTAGCAAACGCAGCCAGACCCCAATATCTTGACATTTACTGACCTTATGTCATGCCACTGATCTCCTCAATGTGATGTCTCTTAAAGCAAATATGTTTCCCTGTATTTACTGGAGTTCAATGTAGATCATCCTGTTCCACTTCAAAGAAAAATTCAGCCTGGATCTATTGCTATTATGAAACTCCTTGCTTCAGTGGCATTTAGAAAATAAAAGATGCTTTAAATAATAACTACTGAGATTCATTCTCATCTGATATCGCTGAGGCTTCCTCAGTGCAGTTATAGAGATTAAAATTCACAATTGCCTGTCACGTATTATTCCTTTTGCTGTATAAATTGTCAGCAAAGTTATCTATCTTCCAGTTCTTGAAGGTACTATGCAATACTTTTAAAACTGGTTAGGGGGGCAGGGGGAGGAGAATGAGTGATATTTATTGGTAGTTAATAATTTCAGATAATGGCCCATTAAAGGCCTCATCTCCAGGAAGAGCTTTCTTTGTCTGGAGAAGCCGGGGCGCACTCTGTCTAGGGACGTTGAACTGGTGTCATTTACGCTATAGTTACCAGCCCAGAGAAGTAAAATGACACTTAAATGACACTTAAAGTGCTTGAAATGATGAACTTCTAAACAAAAATTAAAACTTAAAATCCTTCTGAACAAAAATCCCCCCAAAAACAGGAGAAAGGTGCTTGGAAAGATTAAATGGCTAAAACTAAAGCAGATGTGAAAAAAACAGTAAGACGGAGAATTTGAGATTCATTTTAAGGTGGAGAGTCTGTGTATGGTGCAGATGAAAATAGGACTGGGATTCTTGGATCAACTAGCTTTAAATAAGCTACCAAAAGATCTGATATCAGTGTGGCTCCACAGCAGTGCAGAGCAGATTGCAGATGATGTCAGTGTAGCTGCAGCAGTGTTGTATACATAACCATTTATATATTTTCCCAGTTTTTGAGTGGCTTCTGTAGCCCATGCCAGGCTCATTAATGTTGCAGCATGGGTAAAGCTGAGTTTGTGCTGTTAGCAGAGGAAAAGAAGGTTCTTAGCCACAGTAAAATTTCTCTGAGAAATTGTGGCTTTTCAGTTCTTATTGCTTCATGACAGTTTGACATCTGTTATTGTTCATTGGTAACTGTCAAGAGGTTCTTGAGCATTTGGGTTTTGGTTCCTTCTCCTCCCCAAGACAAAATGACAGAGGTGCTCAGCTGAAGAACCTTCATAAATCTATCCCTTCCTTTTTAAGGTTTTAGTGGAGTTTGGGCTACCAGGGTCAAAGAAGTGCCACCAAATGTGGATGTCCATCACCTCAGCACTCCTCTTGATTTTCAAAGGGCAAGAATATTTTCATGTCATGTTGTTCTACAATATTGTCCTTATTGTTTTTTTTGGGGGAGGGGGTTAACTTCTAAAACATGCTAAAAATATGGTTAATATTTCAGACCTTTCTCTCTTGGATCTTGTTTGGTATCTCCCATCAAACACATAAAACGCTTCTACCCAAGCAGGGCCTCCTGGCTCCTGCAGTGTGTCAGCTGTGAGGAAATCAGCACAGGGCAAATGGCTTTCTTCACTGCCCAGGCAGGATTTAAGCCAGTACTGAGAGCAGCTGTCTTGCACGAGGTTCTGCCCGGCTTGCTAGTGCAACAACATGGTTGCTCTTCACGGACTAAGTTGCTCTTCACAGACTAAGGCAGCAAAAGAAATAAATCCTTTGTGTTGACCCTTGCTATGCTTCTCAATACAACTAGAACCACTTAATCCATTACCAGAACATCACTCTAGATCTGAGCATTTCCTGTTTTAGTTTAATTCAGCGACATGTATGACAAAACCACAGTTTTCCTAACAAAAAATAATTTAGCTCTTGACATGTTGCATTATTAAATTATTATTTTCTCCTCCCAGTTCCTATCAAATACATCAAACAAACTGTTCAGAACAGTTTGTTGGAGACAAGTGATTTCTAACAGGTTGGCGTCAATCACAAGCAGATCATGCAGATTATTCTGTCAGATGCTTGGCAGGATGTGTGCCGACGTCCATCAGAGATGATTCAAGTCCTCTGTGACACATTGCAGAGGTGGTGGAGTGGCAGTGAGTAGCACATGCAGGTACCATTGTTGGGATTCAAGGCTGTAGAAAGATAAATAAACATCTCTTTTTTTCCCCTTTTTTTTTTTAGGGACCATGTGCCTGTCAGTTGTTTATCTCTGCTTACTGTGCAACACTTGAGAAGATCCAGAGTCCACATTTCTCAGAAGTCAGGGCTGGACAGAGCTGAGATTTTGCTCATACTGATGATTCTCTCCCAAGAGGATTGTAACTAGGTGTCAGGGGACCATTTTTACAGATAGTAAAGATTTCTCTGAGAACATGGGCTCCCAGTGGAAAACCAGATCATTAAACTGATTTTTTTTTTTTTTCATATAGGAATGTCCTTACAGTTGCTTCTAAGGAGTTTCTTTTAGATAAAAGTAAGGAGATGGGAAAGTTTTGACTGAAAGGGATAGATGGGAAAGAAAGGAGAAGTCATAGACATATACATAATAGTCTGCAAGCTTCTCTACATCATGCAAAGAACTATACTGTCACTGGGACAGGAGATTAGAAACACTTTCCTATGTTCCAGGCCAGAGCCAACAGCACTGGACTGTGGAATAATCAGTTCCCCTGGGTATAAATATTCAGTGTTTTCTACAGAGTCAAGACTGACAGAGATCAATCACAGAAGTGTCAACAGCCTGGTTTGGTTTTGGTGATGGACTTTGAAGTAAAGACTTCCAGTTAGTCACAAGAAAAACAGAGCTCAGGCATATGCCTACATTTTCCCCTGGTTTTCATGACAAAATATGTAAATTGTTTATGATTTCTCTGAGACATGAGAACACTTATTTTGTATTTTATTTCTTAGATTTCAGTTGTCCTTTTATTTTAACTTTGACTTAAAAGAGGAGTTTAGAGTTGGTTGTGATATAAGAAAGGAAGGTCACAGTGCAGGAAAAGTGGCAATGTATTGGTCTGCCTCTAGAGAACACTTTTCTTACATTCCAGTGCTTCTGAAATAGAAATTCACATGGAAACACTATGTTCATTTTCTTCTTGTTTTTATGAGAGTAAAAGAGTATGCACTTGGAGTTGATTACGACAGTGCACAGTGAGATCAGGATCTTAGTTTTCTGATCAGACATCCATATGATGTAGTTTCTGTAGAAGAAATGTTTCACATAGGTCCAGCCTATCTTTATGGAACATCTTATAAGTTTCTTTTCACATGACTGGGAAGTAAAAATGTATTTTCTCTAAAAGAAACTGAATTTAAAAAGAATGATAATATGTATTTGAATATGTAATAATAGATGATTTGAATTTAGAGCAAACTGGACGAACAGTTTATCAAAGAGGGGGCAGTACAGAACTTGTAGGGCTTATGAAGTCTATTTCTCACTCTTCCACACTATCTTCTCTAGTTCCCTGTAGCCCCAAAATTATATTGTTACCTTCTGAGCTCATTTTTAATTGTTACTACCTTCTAGATAGATACTAATGGCTTATAGACACCTGCCTGGGAGTTTTCTCAGACTGCTGTTAATGTAGCCAACATGTTTTTCAGACTGTCAGAACTAATCTTATTATGGAGTGACTCTTCACTTATATTTATAATTATTATGAACCAAATTTTGCCTCCAGATATGTCCCTGAATTTTCATCCATGAGGGCCCTTCTGCCTAGGCATTAATTTTTCAGGGTCATTCCCAATCTTTCTTCCAACCCCTCACTTGTACTGGTGAGTCAGCAGGATTCACTTCCCTCTCCCAGGAAGATCAGCACTTGCTTAACACAGTGAGTTCACAGGCAAAACCAGCCATCTGTGTCATTATGGATTAACTTCAGAAACAGATTCAATTGTGTTGTGCCATAAGTAATTTATTTTCAAGGACAGACTTTTTGTGTGAGCAGGGCACTATCTTCAGCTCCTGGTCACAAGCAGGCTGTGGACATCTTGCTGGGAGGTAGTAGTGACAGCACTGGCTGTGGGATACTGGACAACCATCTCTTCCATGGAGAGATTTAAAGTCTAACGTATGTTCTTTAATACATACAAAAATGGGAGTAGGGCAGGACTGAGCAATGAAGTGAGGGTTCTCTCCTATGTCCTGGAAAATGCTTGCAGTAAAGCCTATATTTTCTGACACTTACATGACTGTGAGTATTGATCCTGCAGTGTTTTGTATTCAAGAATCACTACAGTATGATTTAGCTTGAGCAAACTGTACAAGAGCTCTCTTCAGAGTGGAACTGTTATTACTTTGATGATTAAGTAACCTTTATTTTTTTGGCATTTCAGTCCAGCTAGTTAAGTCTCAAGATCCAATTAGCATTTGGTATTTGATAACTGAAGAGACTATCAAGAACCTCTAAATTAAATATTTCAGAAACAAAATGTCCTGTCTGAGAATTAAATAAGAATTGTTAAAACAAAACAGTCTTTCTTCTATTTTTCACTATTTACATTCTTGTTTATTTATTAATGTTTAATGCACAGAATGAAAACTTAATGACCCCAGCATGTAGTGTTTCACTTTGTCCTGAACTGCTCTTTGTCTTTTCTTTTTTCTCTTTTATTTCTTGGGCAAAAGTTTACAGTCAAAAACTGTCCCCCATTTGCCATTGCCTAGAAGCTTTGGGACTGACTGAGTAATAATCCTTGGCAACAAACAGTTTTCTGTCTGACTTAATGTGTGTCACCATAGAGATGATGACCATTGCTCATATATTAGTAGATACTTTGCTATCTCATGCAATTATTTTATAACAGTGTGAAGAAATGTAGGTTAATCAATAGGATTCATGTCTTGTGAGTAAAGCTCATCACCCTCTTCTAATGTCATTTGAGAATTTTGCCTGCATCTGACTACCAAGCCAAAGTGGGTGGCTACTTGTGTACATTATACCTGTCATTTCACAGCAATTTTGTATTTTTAACAATTTAACACTGGTCCTCAGTCAGCAGATGAAAAACTACAGTGAGCTCAGGCGAGTCAAGTCTGAGGTTTTTGTTTAGGACCATTCAATGTTTTGTTTCTCACATATAGTGAGAAAAAAATCGATAATATTCCAGGTAACAGGAAGCACCTTTTGCATCAGCTTTACAAGAACAGACGTGAACCAAAAAGTAGTTACTCATGTATCTCTAATTTTATCTTCATTTTTGGTGGTAGGGCTTAATTCTCTGTATTCAGGTTGTTGGACCATGGTCCTGTGGCTTGTTTCTTGATTAAAAGTGGTGAAAACAGTTTCCTTCTGATTCTATGACAAAGGGAATCTATTCTGTGCAGCTTAGCAGCAGAATCTGAATTATATAAGAGAAAGGGAAGGATGGCTGGTGTTTGTATCTGCATGCAGAAGAACAAATTATTCCTATGAGACTGGTAACATGTACTAAAAATCCAAACATATTGGTTAATTTTTATACCAGTAGTATGTGGAAGTCCAACACGTGCCTAGGATTTGGTTATGCCATGCCAAATAAAAGCACAGGCACCCAGAAAAATCTATGGTGAGGGCAGTAGAAAATACAGCAATGCAGATGTGTGAAGTCCTCCAAATGACAAAGGAAGTCTGAGATAGAACTGAGAACTGAACATTGTTGTTCAATCAAAATCTATTGCCATAAACTGAAGATGTTTCATCATTTCTAAGCACCGTCTGAAAAGAATGAGAAGTTAGTAAAACTGAAATAATAACCAGTCTGATCCAAGAAATACTGATACCAAAGTGTTGCTGTGCAGTTCAGACATCCCTGATAACCCATATTCCAAAAGATTTATTTTCTAATGAGCTTTTGCAGCCTTTGGATCTATTCACTGGTGAAACAGAACAGAAACACCTCACTGTGTGATAAGGCTCAGGGAAGAAGTGTGGAACAAGTATAGTGAAAGACAGACTTCTTGCATTGTTTTCCTGACTGCTTGTCTGAAAGGGCTCCCCACACTCCTGGTACCTCCATGGTAACTGGGGGAGATGGGGCAAGGAGTATGTTGTGTATGAAGGAAAGAATATGAAGGTATTATATTCAGGTGTGGCTGTTCCTTAGAAGTCACATTGGTTACAGGATTTTACTTTCAGAGTCTCAACACTCGTGGATGAAATGTCTCTTTTAACTGCCTTGGATCCATCAGTTCAATACAATGGATTATGCTGTATTCCATTGAGGAACATCTGGGAATGCCTTCTTCCCTATTCTAGTCATTCTATGCACAGCAAAGCTTTTCTCTTCAGCCTTCATCGGAGGCTGGTTTTGACCTTTTTTTTGCCTAGGATGTCTTTTGAAAAATTGTTACACAGCTTGTTTGGTGATTTCAGTTTGCAAATAGCATGTTGATTTACATTACTTTTCTGCAAAAAAAAAGGGCATAATTTTCCTGTTGAGAGAGTATATGAATGATAAGTTTTTGATAAGGCAGAAATGATAATGGGTGCTGGAGGAACAGAACCCAATCTTATTTGAGTTCAAACTCGGCATCCATCACTGTTGTGTCTGACTGCCCCTCAAAATTATAAGTGCAGCATCATCTCTTCCTTAAGGAGGGAATTGAGGTTGTTTGATGCTTTTTATTTTTCAGTGAAAATTTAATGGAAAGATTAGGTGAGAAAATGGACTTACACTTTTCTGGGGGTTTCTACACGATATTTTCTAGTGGTAAATTCCACTAAATTCCACTTTAACCATGTATCTTGTTTTTTCTCCTCACCCACATTACCTTCTTGAGCTTACATTCACTTCTATCACTTAAGTCACTGCATCCAACTCCAGATGCAACTCAGCCACATATTTACAAGTAAAAAGGAGCTTTTTTTACCTCACCTTACTTTGGATACTATTAAAAGTAATTCCCCATTCCCTTGTGTTCCCAGTATCAACTCTCAAGAGATTAGGATAAGAAAATGATAACTTTTTGATGCCTCCTTGGCTTGAGAGAGGCTTTTCATATATATGTTTTTATAGATAGCTATGTGGCCACACAGAATTGTTCATTGTTGGCTATTGCTGATACCAGTCACAGCTTTCTCCTGCCTTTTCTGAAACAGTAAGACAATTTTTTATCATTGTGCAATTTATCTACCCAGTTGGCTAATATGTCGTGAAACCTAAGTAGTGTGCTTTTCTAATTTCCCTGCAGATACATGCATACATACCCCACCAACAGTTTTGGAGTGTTTTTTCAGCTTGATGAATACAGATAATTTGAACTTAGTCCAAGAAAATTACGAGAGAAGTACTAGTAACAACAGTACCTGCAAGCATAGCTGAAACAATGCCTGAACTTTTCTAGGTCACAGTTTTTGTTTTTGCTTCCACACTTCAGTCTGAGAAGCAAAAACATAAACCACAGAAAGAAAGGCTGGTACACAGGTGCAATAGTTGCTATTGAACTGAAAACACAGTGTGGTTTTTGTGGTAGTTGCCATAGCAACAAGATCATTTACAGAACATAATCCCATTAGGAGAAAACATTTTTAAACTGAGCTAATTGTACATGAGTTTATATTGCTTCACAACTTGTTTTAGGAAGATTTCATTTTTAGGATACTAATAAAAGACTGATTAAAAGCATTACACATTGTCCTAAATTGCCTACAGAAAGAGAGGAAATGGGAATTATGTAAATTATTGCAGGTATCCTTAGATTGAACCAGTATGATCAAGTAAATTAATTCATGTGCTCATTTTTGTATTAAAAGTCACAAGATAGCAGCTGTACCTATATTATATTATCAGCTTGGTCAAATTCTGGTCCTTCCAAACGCATTCCTCAAATGAGCCTTTGCCTTAGAGACTGTTCATTCCTTTAGATGTCTTCCTGTTTTAGAAATTCTGATAACATTTCTCTGTGCTGACTTGTGCACTAAGAGATGTAAAAAGCCTGTTGATAATTGACAGAAAGCAAGCTAATGGATTGTAAAAAAGCAGAATGAATAAAACTAAGATTAAATGTTTCACCTGTGGGAAGGCAAAGTTGGATTTAGGAAAAAACCTGAAAGTAAAAAGGAGTGCTGAGATCTGCAGGTGCTATAAGGAACCAGGGATTTCCAGCTAAATAGTCTAAGAAGTCATGTTCAGAAGTCTGTCCTTTGTATTTTAGCCTTGCTCCAGAGAAATGTTGCTGTCACATACCATTATAAAAGAAATAGAAATGTTGTCAATGGTTAAACAGCAGGATTATATCTATTGAATTATAACTGAGAGGAGTATTCTGCTTAGTAAAGCTTCTGCCCATCAGTCACATTTTCATTCAAGAAGTGATCTGAAAAATTCACTGGCAGTGCAAGTCAGGGAGGTCAAGAGCTCAGAAAGTTTCAAAAGGGATTTGGATATCCGTATAGCAGTTAAAAATACCTGGAGTTACACAATGTTGGTGATTATGCCTCTGTCTCTTCTCCCTTTCTATGCCTTTCTGCTCCATATGCAGCTATCTTCCATTTAGGTCCTATTACACCTGAAGCAGATGGAATCAATGCTGTGGGAGGCATGGTGTGGTCTATAAGGACACAAACTCTCATGCAATGCAGCAATCCTATAAATCATTTGAGCAACGAACTCCACAATTCTGGAGGCCAAACTAGGTCTTGGTGTGTGGGTGTACAGCTTATATAAGAATTCTCTGATTTCAATGGGATCTTCTCTAGTTTCCACAGATCCCTAGGAATTTATCTTTTAAAGACATAAGGAAGCTGAAAAATGCGTTTGCCTGTAGTGTGGAAAGAGACAGAGAGCTCAGAGTCAAACCCATCTTGGTCAGGGACACATCAGGGACTGTTGTATGGAATTGAAATACCTGTAAGAAGAGATTGTGGAACAAATTGTTGACGTGAGTGGTGACCTAAAAGTGTAATGGAAGTCACGGATAAAATAGTAGAATCATGACCTGTGGTATGTAGGCTCTTTTCTAAGAGCCTCTAAAACTGTTGGAGACCTGGAAGGTGGCAAATGTGATATCAGTCTTTTAAGAAATTTTAAGGACTTTTAGAGGGTTCCAGAAGAGACCATGAGAACTACAGGATATTAACTGTGAGAGAGAAATGTAAATCTGTCTATACTAGTCAAAAGAAAAGGAAACAAAATAGGAAATAATAGAATTAAAAGATCCATGGCTCACTTTGGAGCCATGAACTTGTTTTTTTATTTAAAATACAAATAATTTAAAAAAGATCCACCTCATAAACCGTCATGTCAACAGCCATGTGAACAGAGAGTTCCAGTTGGCAGACTCCACTTATAACATAATATTTAGATTTCCAAAATATTTTTGTGGGGACCATCACCACCGAAAAAAAAATTAAGGAAATTAAGAAGCTGTGAAATAACAAAGAATGTCTTTTTATATATTGCCAAAAAGTAGGAAACAAAATAGGTGCAAATCACTACATTTTGAGGTAGAGAGGTTACCAATGATATTCTGTAGGTAACTGTGCTATCGAGCATATAAATGACCCAGAAAAGGTACTGAACAATGTTATGATTAATTTTGCTAATTATACTAAAACAAACAAGGCAGCAAAAAAAGAAAGCTTATTGAGAAGAATTTCAGAAAAGCCTTATGAGACTCTGTGCTAGATTAAAACGACAGATGAAATTCCATGTAAGTGTAAAGTCCTGTGTGGAAGAAACGCTGTCCTAACCTTATATATAAAATTACTTGTTCTGAGATGATCTTTAGAAACCAGAGTGAGATCTTAGTATTAGGTCTATAGAGGTTAAAAAATTAAACAGTGAAAAAACAGAAATTACAACCGTTAAAGACTCAAAGCTGGAAGAATATTCAGGGAATGTTTCATTTACAAGCAAAGACAAGACATAAACCTGTTAGAGGAAGTCCAGAGAGGGGCTACCAAGATGATTAGAGGGATGGAACACCCCTCCTATGAGGAAAAGCTGAGCAAATTGGGATTATTCAGTCTGGAAAAGAGAAGGCTCCAGAGTAACCTAATTGCAGTCTTCCAGTACCTGAAGGGAGCCTACAAGAAAGATGGAGAGTGACTCTTTACAAGAGCACGTAGTGACAGGACAAGGGGGAATGGCTTTATACTGAAAGAGAGTAGGTTTGTTTTTAGATATTAGGAAGAAATTCTTTACTGTGAGAGTGCTAAGATAGTGGAACAGATTGTCCAGAGAAGTTGTGGATGCCCCATCCCTGGCAGTGTTCAAAGCCAGGCTGGATGGGGCTTTGAACAACCTGATCTAGTGGAAGGTGTCCCTGTCCATGGCAGGGAGGTTGGAACTAAATGATCTTTAAGGGCCCTTCCAACTCAAACCTGCGTTTGATTCTATGTGCCCTATGCTTTATAGTCTTTCTTGGGCATCTGTTTATTGTTGGAGACAGAAAATGACTGAAGAAATATCCTTGACCTGTTCCCTATAGCCATTATTAATCTAGATGCCCTTTTATCTTGATTTGAAAGTATATGCAAAGATGATATTTACAACGGTCTCATTAATCTCACCTTCCTCTTTAGAATGAAAATCCTCTTATGAATAGTTTTCAACTTAGTGAAGTAACTTTATGAAGTTTATTGTTCTTTTCTGTTTCCTTCTCACAAAATACCTCGTATACTAATAGGTGGCAGTACACCCACAAATTGCAAAGACAATATTTGTTGTACTGACGACATTGAAATATTTGTCCTCTCTAAGTGGAAAGCATGAAAAATATAAATTAAGTCAGAAGAACTTTCTCCACAAGAATGTTAGAAAAGAGGGAGAATAGGTAAGAAATGTGTAATACATCTGAATTTGCAAAAGACTTCAATGAATATAAACAATACGAAGCAAAATTTTTTAAGCAGGCATTAAGTGATACAGTATTAATAGAGCCTCAGTGTACTATTTAGAATGTTTTTATGTAGTCAATGTGACATAAACTATTGGGATGACAGGTGTCTTATTTTTGTTGTGATCTACTAACGAGTTCCTCAAAAACTCTATAGTTTTTCTACTTAAAAATTATTTTTTTGCAGCTCAAGTTTACAAAAGAGTAACTAACTCTCTTCTACAAAAATTTCCTTGTTACTTAAAGAAAAAAATAAGTCATTTTTAGATAGCTGAAGTGTCCCACCTGATATTTTAAAAATTGAAAGTGAGATGACAGGTCTATGGAAAGGAAGAAATAGGAATCTGTAAGATCTTTTACTTTTAAAATTGTCTTACAATAAAACCAAGCAGGTTTACATGTAAACATGCGAAAGTAGCAAAAATAAAATGGTTTTATTGATCCAAAACATAGGAAAAAACACTGTTAAAAATATTGGATACCTTCACTTTCCCTCCTCTTTGCAATCTTAAAAATTATCGCACTTAAGCCTAACTCTGCTGCTAACCAATACATATTCTTTTGGACCAAACCGAATGTTTTTGTTTCATTGTTCAGTGCACGTCATTAATCTTATTCTTTAAGGTAAAACAATAAGTGACTCTCTCTCTCTCTTTTCTTTTTATTTCTGCTTTTCTAAATCAACTAAAATATCCAGACCTTAAGGGTAGATATTATACTTTCAGCAAGAAAAATGCATTGCTTGCAAAACAGCTTTGATTCTTGTTTCCATGGTAAAAATGTTAAACTCAGGTTTAACATTTCTGCCAAATCATATAATGCTGACCCATATGATACTCAATTGATTTTACTAAGTCATTTAAAAAAACTTTAGACAAAATCATTTTAGTTTACAACCTTTCCAGATCATAATGTTCAGTTGTATTCTTGAAAACAGTAACATTTTTTACAGAAATAAATCAAAACTCAGGATAGCAGAGTAGTATTAACCCGTGCGCTCCATGTTGTTCAGCTCTTAAGAGGACATGTCAGTGAGAGGACATGTCCATGTCAGGGCAATTTTTAAAGTCTGGTTGGGTCTGCAGTGTCACTATTTAAATCAGACGTACAGTAACATACATGTGAGACTGCTGCCCACCTTCCTCAGAAAGTTATGAATTGGTGGACAGAGCCTGGATTTTGTATCCTCAAGTCATCTAACACCTAGATCAGTTTAGTTTGCCTAGGGCATTAAACTGCCCAGGTACCAAAATATCCCTGGAGAGGCAGCATAATCTTGTGTGAATTTATTAAAACACTTCAATTTTAACCCTTAGAGCTGTTTTGGTTACTACTTTGTTTCTCCACCAGGCCTGAGTGAAAGTTTACCACTTCAAAGCATTAATGCTGATTTTTCCCTTTTAAGGGTCTATTTTTTGATTCTTCTAATGCCCGATGCTGATTTATTAGAATTTCATTAGGTTTTTTTTTTATCTGTAGGTAGTTTATGAATTTACAAAGGACTTGAATTTTCCCCACCAGGATTTTATATGGCTCAATAGTATCCTTCTAATGGAATGTATTGCCATTTTAAATTGTATTGTTCACTATTCATCACAGTATCACTGTTTTTTTAAGTAAAATACGATCTCTTCCTAAATTATGTGTCCTACTTGCAAGAGACTGAAATGGTTAATGACTTAAACCTTGTTAAGATCACCAAAACATTTTTGTCCACTGTAGCAAATTGTACAAAGAAACAACTGCTCACTGAAGCCCAGCCCTCCCCTAATATGCCTACTAATTTGGACTGTGACAAGAACTTGAGATAAGTTAAAGGTGGAACTATTGTCCTATTATCCCAAGAGCAGAACGTATCCACAAGTATGAGAGAATGGAATGCTAATGGCTCCCACATCATGGTGCAAGCTGATGATGTGCAAAGTAACCACCCAGGTGCTGAGGGCGTGCATACTTGCCACCTCCAGCTACCAGCTGGGTAAAACAAGGAGAGAAGCAAATCCCGCAAGGCAGGGTAGTGTTTCTTTGTTCTCACACACCAGTCAGCTGTGGTAAATCCCATCCAGGGAAGCACTGAACATTCACTTGAAGCCTCAAGATATTAATTTCTGCTGATGGGCATGATAGGCCATAATATACTCAACCTTGATATAACAGGGAGCTGTAGCGTCTCAGAAGGTGTCAAAGACTCATGAAATGTCCTGTGATCCAGTATGACATCATCCACTGTAAAACTCCCTACCCCAGGGGAGGTATTGAGGCCATTTCTACCTAGGCTAAGCATAATAAAAACCCATGGGCCTTTCTTAACCTCCCTCACTACACAGGCTTTTTTTCTCACCACCCCTGGGCTTCCCTTGACAGATCCACACTGCAACCATTACTTCGACAAGACTGGAACCCCCACCACCAAGAAGACCACAAGAAGAGGACCAATGGGATACTGTCGGAATCCACAGTTGTGATATTTTTTCTACCTAATCTGTCTCTCTGTCACTCCCTTTGTCTCCCTCCCTCTCTTTTCCCTCCCATATCTTTCTATCTCTCTCTACCTCATATTTACTGTTAAATAAAAATCCATACTATTGACTTTGCCATATGGTCTCATTTGCACCTTAATTTGGGCAGAGGTATCTCTCTAATAATTTTAAAGAACTTGATCATAACAGTACTAGAGCTGGGAAAAAAAGTAGTTGACCTCATGATCCCTGGAATTTTTTTTTGGCAAAAAACTTGAACCGTATATTTTTCTGTGAGATATTCTTTTATATGTTGTCCCCATGCATTTTCCCCTCAGCTTTCTTTTCTTTGATTCAGTTGAGACTGGTAGTAGAAGCCTCATAAACTCAAAAACTCCCTTATAAGTTTTCCAGTCCACTCTACATTTTGAAGCAAAAAGTAAATCTCAAAAGTGAGTGATTTGTAAATGTCCAAACCAAATCCAAGCCCCAAGTCTTATAAGTTTTCCCCATCAGTCTGCTATAGTATATTTTTTCTACATTTATTCAAGCAAATGTAAGTGTATAGCAACTCCGGTTAGGAAGTAGAAATAATTTTCTTATCTGTATTTGGCATTCCTGTTTGCTGCCTCTAAAAATCTGCCTTTTGTTCTTTTTTAATGTGGCTTCTTCTCTATGCTGGATTATTTCAGAGCTGTGTATCATGCAAAATACTAGATCTAGATTCTGAGAGTAAATTACATTTTATTCTATTGCCTCCCATTTTGTCAGGCTCACAGTGAGAAGAGCAGTCCACAAAAGTGCACAAAGGCTAAGTATGAAGTGGCTGCTTGGGTGGTTTGCTTCATTTTGGCTGGGCAACTTCCTTGGAAAACAGAAAAATATACAAACACCACCATCAGGCCACATCTTTCAGAGGGTCCCTGCAAAAAAACCCCCTCTTGCAAGCAAGTAGTGCAAGGGTGACGTTATGAAGGGCTGGAAAGGAAGAAATTCCCAGTTGTGAAGAGAGCTCGAAGTGAATAGGAATGTTTCGAAGTATCATCTGAATTTAAATGTGATACCTGTTCTAGTTTTGGATGTTTGTATATAGCCTGATCTAAAGACCAGGGGGAAGAAGGGTACTTAAACTCCAGCAGAGTTCAAATACAAGGATAATAATTTTTTCTGCTTTCTCATGACTAGAGACAAAAAAAGGCCCCTTTTGTTTCACCACTATTCATTAATTTTCATACAAGAGCACCTGCTTTGTGTTGATTCTGATGAATTCTATTATGGTAGCCATCATGATAAACTGCTTTCCAGGGAAGAAAAGCCTACTGGGTAGGTACTACAATATTACAATTAAATAAAGCTTGTGGGATTAATTGTGTAACACTTTGCCGAGAGGAAAAAAGAAACGCTAAATTTTGAGGCTACTCCTCGCATATTCCACTCTAGCAGCAAATATTGTGTCCCTTTTCTTGTGAGACACTAAACTGTCTCATTTATTCAAAAGACATCACCAAGTTATTCCTTGCTGTTTCTAAAGCAGTAGTTTTAAAGAAGATATAACTACTGAGTTCTAATATGACTTGCGTTACTCCTGCCAAAGGCTGTGATAGGACCCCACCTACAACACTAATGTTTAGGATCTAATGAGACATAATTATCCAATCCCTGTATTGTAAATATGAAACCTCAGCTACTTTCCGTCTTTTTCTTAAATTATTGAAATGACACAAATGATGGGAAAAAGTCTCTTCTTGTTGCTTGAAGTTTTAAAAGGCCTTCTCTGAGTCCATCTCCCCTTATTTAGTGTTTTGAAAAATATAGAGGGAAATAAACTTGTCATTTGAAAGAGATAAAAAGACTAGAAACTGTAAACTGCATTTTCTAGGACAAACATCACTCAACAGAACCCACTATATACAATAATAAGCCGTAATATAAAAATACCCGAAAAAATAATCAGTAATGTTCTCATCAAGGTCAAATCTGTCTTTCTCCTTGTATTTTAACAAGGTTCTTGTGGGAGGAATTTGTAATGATTTTGAAAATTCTTAAGGAAGTGAATGTCACAACAGAGAATATCTACTCTAAAGGTAAATGTGTTAAACATTGACACTTGTGTATAGTTGAGTGAGTAAACTATTACAGTAACAGGACAAAGGTGTTTCGATCCAATAGGTCTTTTCAGAAAGTTCAGTAACCGCTCTTTTCAAGCACAATTTTTGGACTTTTCCATGTTCAAAAGAAAAATGTTTTGGAAATCTCCATCTAAGCAAATTTCTTTCTCTTTTGAGTGGTAACCATGTATTTTTCAAGTTGCCTTTAAGAGTCTCAGGCACAGCTGGTGAACTGTAATAACTATGGTGGTTTCAATCCAAAGAGAGAAAACGGGATACAAGTAACCTCTGTATCTAACGGTGTAACCTGAACACTGTAAATAATCAAGCTGGTGGTAAACCAGAAACCCAAATGTGCTTGGTTATGGCAATTTAAATGAGAGGTTATGTGCCAAACAGTAATGCATTGGGACTTAGAAGATTGTCAAACAGAATGAAGAATGCTGGGCAAAGGTATTCTTGGAAAAGAAATGAGAGTGTCATTTGAAGCAACATTGAAATAGTCCTCTCTTAGAATGAAAAGGAGCAACACTATGTGAAAACTCAGTTAATCAAACTGTCTATCACTAAATATAAGGCTTAGCTGCCTCTGATCTTTGCAATGTTTCCTCTGGGAATTTTCACTGAAGCTTCTGTTCAATAACTGCTGTGGAGGTTATATCTTCTTTTTTTTTTTTTTTTTTTTTAAGAGAACCAAACCTTTATTCTAATTAAGTAGTCTTGCTGGTGGCAGCTAACAAAACATCTGTAACCCTCTGGAAGGAAAACAAAGTGGAAAAGGAAAGGTCTTTGGTGCCTTGCCATAGGGAAGGAGCTTTCACATTTTTTGAAAGATGCTTGAGATCGTTGTGGTCTCTGAATTTTCCAAACACAGGAAAAAAAAGACACTAAATCAATAAACTTATCCAGTTTGTCTACTAATGTTGCTGTATTAGTGTATGTTACCTTCAGATCTCATCTCCAGAGGTTGAGAGACTAAAATCAATTATTATTTTTTGATTATGCTGAGGAAATAGCATTCCATAATTTTATTTGTTTCTATATTTTCACCTGCTTATGCATTAGTGTCCAATACCAGAGAATGATCAAGAGAGAACTTTCATCTAACTGAGTATGGCTAGTCTATAAGTTTTGGTTGAAATCAAAACATGCTTCTGAATTTTTATTGTTTTTATTTTAACATAGACAGCTTGATCATAACAGAAAGGAAGAAAAGAATATGCTTTTTAATATCCTACCAACAGAAACTGTAAGACTAGAGAGTAAAGGAATGGCCAACTTTAGATCTTTGGATACTCCAATTTTCAAGTGGTTCTGAGGAACTTTCACAATTAATTGGCATTTCTGTGGGTTTCTACGAGATCACATAGCTTTGTAAATGCCATTTTTGTTTGACCTCTTTGATAGTTGTGACAAAAAAGGAAAAAAAACTGTTAAAGAAGAGATTGACACCATACATTAGCCAGTGTATAGAATGTAATTATTTCATTTTTTCTCTTTCTTAGAGGGTAAAAAATGAACATAGAATATTTTTAAGACCACATAAATAATGGTGTCTGTCTTATAATGCTTACTAGACATTTCTAATACAAAATGAATTTGTTAACCACTCCAGAAAATTTCTTGAAAACAACTTAGGACATATGCTCTGAAAGTTTGATTCTCTTCTGAAAAGTGACAACACTAAAGTGTCACCTTTCAACTTACCAGATCCGCTCCATATGTGTTCAGAGTTTTATCTGCTGACTTCTGCAGGAAAAATATGTCTCTACTGCTTGTTTTACTCATGTTCATCCTCCAGAAGTGGCACAGCTCCATGAAGAGATCTTGATTCTGCTCCTTTCTGTGTATCTTTATCATTAGAAGTGTTTTCTGAGTTTTAATTAAAAGGATACATCAGATAGCCTCAAGAGACTGTATCCGACTCAGTGATGTTGTGCTGGGTCAATATATACATTGACGGTAGTGGAATTACTAAGATATGATAACAGACCTGATTAGTTCTGCACAAACATTGTTTACTGATGGTCATGTAGCAGAGAGGGAGGATCTAGGCTGACTTTAAATACACAGTAATTTTTTTGGAATTGTTACTGGGAGAGGAAATGGGAAGCAAATAGCCCTTCTCTAAAACAAACACATTTGACCTTAAACTTCGGAGAGACATTAACTTCTGAACTCCACGTTGCTATTTTTTACAGGACTGCTTTTCTTAGAATAATTCTTTGCATTCCCAAGCAGTGGAAAGGGAGCATATTCAAAGAAGGGCAACCAAAGTGGGTTAAGGGTCTAGAGCACAAGTCTGATGAGAAGCGGCTGTGGGAGCTGGGGTTGTGCAATCAAAACGGGCAAAACAGGCTCAGCTCTCTGCAACTACTAGAAAGGTGGTTGTAGCCAGGGGGAGATCAGTGCCCCAAATAATAAGTGACAGGACAAAACAAAATGGCCTTTTGGCCAAGGGAAAGTTGTGCCAGGGGAGGTTTAAATTGAATACTGGGAAAAATTCCTTTATGGATAGGGTCGTCAGGTATTTGAACAGGCTGCCCAGGAAAGTGATAGAGTCACCATCCCTGGAGGTATTTAAAAGATGTGCAGATGTGGCACTCGGGGACATGGTTTAGTAGTGACTTGGAAGTGCTGGTTTAACAATTAGACTCAGTGATCTTAAAGGTCTTTTCCAACATAAATGATTCTAAAATTCTATGGCACTGAGGTAATTTTAAAGTTTGTTGATTTGGGGGTTTTTTTTGGCTCTGTGTACCTGAAAAATGTTTAAAAACCCTTTTGTTCAAATTTCTGTTCAGAATTTTGCCAGAATATTATTTTTATCTTGCTAGTTAGACTGCTTTGTTTGTATGAGTCATGTATACCACACTGCTGAGTACTTATATTTATTATTTATGCAAACATGCATATTCCATGAAATGGACAGTCTCTGTCACCTTCATTGATGTCTGAAGCTTTATGGAGAAAAAAGGTAGCTCTCAAAAAAACAGCTCTTTATTTAAGGTGGACATGAGGGGTTCAAAACAAAAGCTTTTTTTTCCTTAGATTCCAGTTGCATCAAATCCCTCGAGTTTTCTTACAGGGTGTAACCGAAATTCTGTGATTTACCATGGATTGATATTTAGATGCTTGCTCTCTATCCAAATATCCTGGCTTGAGCAGAATATAAATTTCTTACTAGGAAAAAATTAAAAACATTTAATCATAAAACCATTATTGTGATGCTCACATGTTTTTAAATTACGGTAATGAATATTGTATAAATATATAGACACAAAGAAAAGCTTGTAATGGGATTAAAATGAAGGAAAAAAAAAAAACACCTTCACCTCTTCCCCAAAGCCCTTCAACCTCCCAGGGTAGTATATTTGGATTTTTTAATAAATTAAACAAATAGCAATTATAGTAGAAGGTTCATAGGATTATACTTATGCCATGTTATTATTCAGTTGAATGTAGTTTTAGAAATATTACAGGATTTTCATATTTTCTGCTTGTCTTGCCTTTATGAACTATTTAATTGAAAAGTGTTATCTAGTCACTGTTAGTAAAGTTTTCATTTAGAAGAGATCAATACACTTTTGTGGGTAGCTCTAGTCCACTCCCCTGGATGATCACTTATTTTAATGAGATAAATAAACATAGTGGGAAAGGCTCTAAGAACAGTTTCTCTCTCAAAATACTTTCCTACATTTGTATCATGCTTAATGTAGCAAAACTGAAAAACCTTTCATAATTGCTGTGATATACAGCTTTTAATAGCCTTGTAAAAGAGAAAAAATAAAATTGAAACGGTAACTCTTGTGACTGAAAGTATAACAGAACAGCAGAGATGGGTGGAGGTGGAGAATCAGGTAAAGCCAGCTCAGTAACTCATAAAGCCAACACGATATTGGGGAACAATGTGGGTGTGGCACCCACAAAAGAAGTTGTTGTAAATCATACCCCTGTTGCTTTAAATCCATTCATCTCTTGGAGGATTACATGCACTTGATGTGACATTTGAATAAAGGAATACTGTGTTATTCTTGGCTTAGCAGACTATTATAAGGCTCATTGCTTCAGGCTGTTGACCAGCTTGTTGATGACATTTTTGTCCACGCATTAGGGAAAGGTGAATCAATATTGTTTATGAACAGTTCTTTTGTTGCTGTGAGCCTCCCTTGCATATGGGATATGAACACAGGATCAACTATGATGTTCCCAGCTCTGATATTGATTCTACACAAGAAACAGAAATATAAACAGCAGAAATTGTCTTCTGTCTCCTGCTATAAATAAACACAAATCATTTTTAAGGATCTCTTTTAGGTTCATTGGGAAGGATTTTATTCTTCATATTAAAAAAATCCAACCATGGGCATTGCCACTGCCCTGAAAATGCTCAGTCATCAGAACCTTAAGATGTCTCTGTATTCTGCTTAGATGTTGTCTCTTCTCTTCCAAGAAATATTCTCTTCTCTCCTAAAGGTTACACTCTGGATAATCTGGTCATATTTTCCCCCAGGAGCACAGAATTCATTTTACCATGGGATTAGTATTTAAACCTTAGGTGTGTTGCTAAAAAAGGTCTGTCTGGGTTTACTGTAGTCGGTGGAGGAGACCTTTGAATAGGCATTTGTAGAAGATGGATGTCTAAGGTACTGAAGATAAACGGTCCTCTTGAACGTCTGTTCCCACTGACAACATAAGCGGTCTGGTCAGCTGGCTGTGTGTAGGGACTTACTTTATAGACTAAAGAAAGATTAAGCCCATGCTATTTAATACTGTCTTCTGAGATAGCACGCAGACCCAGCCAACATGCAAAGTGTAATTAACGGTAAAGCAAAACAAAAAAGTTCGCAACTTAACTATACACTTAAAAAAAAAAGTATGTCAAAATATACATATTGCATTGGTTCCGATATGTAAAGATAAACATATAATTCTTTTCTTTTCTCTTTCTTTCTTTCTTTCTTTCTTTCTTTCTTTCTCTCTTTCTTTCTTTTTCTTTCTTTCTTTCTCTCTTTCTTTCTTTCTTTTTACTTTTTCTTTCTTTCTTTCTCTTCTCTTTCTCTCTCTTTCTTTCTCTTTTCTTTCTCTCTCTTTCTCTTTTCTTTCTCTCTCTTTCTATCTCTTTCTTTCTCTCTTTCTCTCTCCTGACTTAATATTTAGAAGGAAATCAATCCAAAGGAAATCTGAAAAATTGGTTATATTATTTTTCTCTTTTTTAAATGCAATGTTGTGTCTTCTACTATATTACCTGAAATGAAACATATATTTAATATATATGATTTTAGTCTGAGGGAAGTAAAGGAATATGAGCCCCATTTCACAGCTGATGAAGTGTGACAGGCCAACTAATGCCTGAATTTAGACTGCTTTCTCATTCTAATTTCACTATTTTTAGATGGCAACAAATAAACTTAGAGGGAATTCTAGTAGGGACTTGAGCTAATTTCCACAATATAACTTCAAACACCAGCTCCCCTCCCTTTTGTTTTTCTCCTATTTATTGTCTGAAAAAGTCTGCTGGCTCATCAGTCTTAGTTTAGAGATAGCTCATTTTTTCCTTGGAAGGACTGTGATATCCTATTGGACACAGCAACAGCATTTACCTACATCTTGAATCTAACCTGAATAATCATCCAGTTTTGAGAAGAAAAGAGAATATAAATGACTATTTTTGAGAGATGAGGGACAGGGATGTTTTAAAAAATGTATTCTTTCTTCCTCCTGGTTTTTGTTTGGTTTTTTTTTTTTTTGGAGAGGGGGAAAAGTTTCCCTGTCTTTTTATTTCTGTCTCCATTTTTCTTCCTTGTGTTTTCTGTTTTCCCTGAAACATAGTATTTTAAGGGTTTGGACAATGTGTTGTTCCTTTGATTGTGTCTTCCTGTTTTGGTACCACCAAATAATTGTGCCAATATGTAACTTTTAGTTTAATTCACTAAGAAACTTAGTGTGCAGAGTATTCTGGTTGTGATTTTTCTCCCAGTTGACTCAGTAGTTTCAAGAGAAACTTTCTCATTTATAGCATCTCACCCTGCTTTTTGACCTGATATTATCACAATGGTACACTTAACTAGTTTGAGATGTAGCGAGTCAGATAAAGCTTTGGTTGTCAGTGGAGAGCAGAATTCAGAGCTTAGTGGGGATGAACCATGCTCTGGGGACCCCTCTCTCCTTCTCCCTCCCTGTAGGAGGGATTCCATGCTTTGCTGACATACCAAGTGTGAGACGTAATTAGTCTGGGCCAATGAGTCTCTAGCCAATTAATTAGATGCTAACGAAGGGTTAACTGCTGCAAAAGTATAGTTTAACAAGTAATTCAGGTGAAATTACCTTTTTTAATAACTTGTGGAGGGCAGCGAAGGGAAAGTACAGGGCATAAAACCACAGATACTGAGAATGCTTTGTTTTCATTCAGACCCCAAGTCAGCACTGGTCTTCCTAAATCTATCTCACTGACACAAGTAAGTGTATCCATTGTGCATGGGATTAATCATGCTTCTAACAACATGGTCAGGAGTTTCCCATTAATTTCAGTAAAGCTTGGGTCAAGTTCTGAGTTTTCTTCTTCTTTTGGTTATTAAGAAGTCAAACTTGTTAGGAATTTAATCTGGTTTATCTTCTTCTTCTCTGCTACCCTAGGATTGATGTGGTAGAAAGGAGATGTTTATCTTGTACATCACAAATTGGATAATACCCATGGGTACGTAGAAGCAATCTTGGGACTTCTCAAGATTTTCTACCAATTTCTGTTAAGATTTTGGATTTACCAATGGATCAGGACTGATGGGCAAGTTTCACTCTGCAGTGGTGGCTGGGAAAGAGAGAAGAATCCCCTTTTCCTCTTCATTTCTCAACACTCAGCCCTTGGTAGGCACCAGCAGGGGACTTCCAGGAACCCCTAAAAGGTTTTAAATGTATCAGCTCCAGAGACTTTCAGCAAGACCTGCGATCCCTCAAGACACTGCTAAAAATCTCTCCTGAGTTTCTTTGCTCCTACTGATAGTGAAAGGTTACCGATCTCTTTCGAGGGAGTCCTGTGGTCAGAAAGGTGCTTGCCTCCCCCCTCAGGGATGAATGTCTGTCAACAAGGTGGTTCATTGGCATTCTGCTGTGCAGATGGAAGAAATCTGCCTGTAGCAACACAGCAATGGCAAGGTCGGTGAAACAGAGGGGAGAAAGAAAAGAGTTTGCAAGGCTTTTACTCTCAGTGGGGGAAATTAAAGGTGGCTTGTGTTATAAAATATTAAATAGTGATTTAATCAGCAGTGAGATATGTAAGTGAGCTTAATTAGAAATACATATTATTCTTTGACTTTAAAGCACAAAATGAAAAATTAAAGCAATCTTAGAGGATATGTAATCAGCGAGGAATAATATGTTGGAAAATGAGCCTGATGTTGTAATTGGTGTATGCAATTAAAATTAATTAATTTTAGTTAGCATACATGCATGCAAATATGAAATCAACGAATTTCAGATATTAAACTCATAATTATAGTGATACTATTGCCAGCACTAGTGACAGAGGAATTGACTTTTCAGTGGTAAATACTTGCTCCTCAGATTCGAGGTCTGTTCTCTTTGCTATCGTGTCAGGTTGAAACATAATGATTAAAGCTATTTGATCAGTCATGATTAAAAAAATATTTAGATTCCCCCTCATTTTGACTTGTGCTGCCTAGTTTCTCACCTATGGAGTAACTGCAAGACATTTTTCGATCAAGTGCAATTTTTCGATCAAAGCAACTTTAAGTTCCCACCCACACACTCACCGGTTGATAGACTTCTCCCCCTCACAGATTGCTCTCCCTATCTCTTTGCTAATATAGTCTTGAGGAGATGTGCTGTAAGCCAGCTCATGGAATGATCCAGCTTTGTGAAAAAAATCTGCAGATTCTCTAAAAACTATTCACCAAACAAAGTAATTTGCTTTATTTCATCTACAAATAAAAACCTCAATGCCAACAAAAAAATAGTCCAGTGTAAGGAAATTGTACAGAGTAGCAGCCCTCTTGGCTCTGGTAAAAATTTGCTTTAAGTCTTTGCAGTTCCTTTCTCTGGAGACTGACATATTGTTATAAAAGGTCCTGCTTTTCTGCAAGTCATCCCAGGCAACGTAGGAATAATCTTAACACTGAATGATTATATTACTACTAAAATGAATAAAAAGTCTAAAATGACAGAAGTACTCTAAAACTACAGCTATTATTAAACACTAGATAGAGTACATAATGCTTTAACATTTTTTGATCCAGTTTACCCTAGCAATCATCACCACATTAATCCCCTCCGGATTATATATGCAATCCAAAACAGAAAGCAGACCCCTGTTGGCTCAAAGTGTCATTAAAAGAGAAGTCTTTAAAATGGCTCTAAAGTAAACTTTCCTGTTCTCCCATGGTACAAATGTACCTATAAGGAGAATTCAAGGACATTCTCTAAGAGAGATGGAAAGATGTGCTGATGAGTGAAAAGGAGGGCAGAGCTCCCCTGCTTCAACCAGTGTGTACCTGGCACACTGAACTGCGCTGTGCCTTTGTTATTCATTTACTTCAGTGTTCTTTCCTGTTCTGGCAGCAATCTAGTCACTGAAAAGGTGTTTCCTTACTAAAGCCTCCAGCTATTTAAAGCAACCATTTCTCACGTGGAGTATCTGTGAAGGCTAACCCAGGTTACAGGAGTAAGGTGCATGGAGAGGGTGCAGTAATCTCTGAGGGGCAATTAGGCAGGTACCATTGCCTGTACACCTTTGTGCTCAGCTCCTGTCAACTCAGTGAAGAGAACTGCAGCTGCATTGACTTCGGCTTCCTCTGCCTATTTTAGGTACCTATAGATTTTTATTTCAACATCCTTTCCCCCTCATTTGCACGGTAGCCTATTAGTGTGCAACACTGTATGTTAAATGCAAATTAATGTATTGAAGGAATGATAATTAGGGGATGTAGGTAGTCTGTGCAGAAAGATCATGTTTGTGTAAAAGTGGAACCTGAGCAGAGTTATACAATCACCAGGAAAACAGCTGATTTGTCTAAGCATTACCACTTTTATCCGCTGCACGCAATAGCAACAGGAATCAAAGCAGCTAACTTTCCATCATCTCAGGACAAAGGTGCCTGTTTGATTCAGCTTCAAGGGCTGCATTCACAATCAGACCCCTGGAGATACTAAAAGGCAGGAACCAGAGTGATGCTTCAACAAAGTTCGTAGGGAGGAAGCTGCCTGTGTGGAAAGAAAAAGACAGAGAAAGGAAATAAAAAAATGGGATGGGAATGATATGCTCTGAGGTCACAGAAAGGTCTAAAAGGGGAAGAAGATATTCAGAAAGGCACTTAGAATCAAAATATGGTTGCTATTAAAACTAAACAGAGACATTACTAAGGTTTAATGAAGCTGAATTTAATCAAGAAGAAATTGAACAAACTGTTTGATGATTGCACATTGTAATGTAACAACACAGTGTGACAAAGCTTTGCAAAATGTTGCAAAGGCTGTCCCTGCCTCCCCAGGGATGGAGGTGAGCAGGCAACCTGTACAGTGGCCCAGCTCCTTTAGATGTCAGGAGGGGTCAAGTCTCCAGGGCCCTCTTTTCCTGGCAAGTGTGAATCTCAGGTGCTGGAACAGCAGGGGAGAGGACTGCCTTGAGCCACTGCGTAGCAGCCAGCTAAAAGTGAGAAGAGTCAAACCAGGAGCAGCTGGGTGACTAAATCTCCTTTGTTCTCTGGGTCACAGCTTTCTGAAAGGATATTCTGCATATTTTCTCTGAGATGTATGCCTCGACTGCCCCATCCACATGTTGAACGTCAAGCGTGGTCATCCCAAATTCTTTGTAAAGAACTGAGCCTCTGTGCCTGTGCTTGTGCTGCACAATCCCTGTTGGTCTCAGGGGTTTGGAGGAGCAGACATCTAACAGGCTGTGTGACACGCTGGCCACCCTGCTGTCACTTCTCGCACCAGAGTTACCCTGAGCAAGTGCTTGAAAAGCAGGATAACGTAAAAATAAGTACACAGCTAGAGTTTTCTGGGGTCAAACCTCTGAGTCTGGAGATTCCTTTGTTTCCCACTAATGATTCTGCAGCTTACTGTATTTATGCTTGCTTTAGCTGCTCCATTTCTAACAGTGTGGTTCCTGGCATGCTGATATAAGGTGTTGAAAAAAATACCCGCATCCATGGTATCCACTCATCCTACTTCCTGCAAGGTTGCAGGAGGGTTGGGACTCACCAGTGCAAAGACAGAGCGATTTAAGGGCAGGGGCAATAATTCAACCATGTTGACACTGCGGATCTGGTGCTCTGCCTCTCTGGGTCTGGCTATCTGTCCAGTACTCCATGACAGCTGTGCTCAGCTCTGGCTGGCATGGCACTATGTTTGGCTTTGCCTTTTGCCAGAATAGTGCATCTCAGAGAGAAACAAGAGTATCTGAGGAGACATGTACTTGCACTGTATTTCTGTCACAGTAGCTTTTATTTATGCAAACAAGAATAGAGGCTGGTGAGACTCCACAGTGTGTGACACAGTGGCCACGAAATTTGAATGAAAGGAAGAAAAGACAAAAGTTTAATTTGCTCTCTTTTTATTTGGGCAACAGGCGTAAAGAAGTTACTGAGTTTGTTGTCTGTGTTGCTATACAGTCATTCTGATTTTCGAAATTTCACTTTCACATGGCAGAAGGTATGAGCACAGCTAGGTTACAGGTTTTGTTTTCTTTTTTTCTGACTGAGTGAGTGAAAACAAACAGACTGGATTCTGCTGCTTTAGGATGCAGATGTATTACTCTCATCAAATTTTACTATCAAGTCTGGAGGCAGAGTTTATGGCAGGCCATTATTCCAGTTTCATGCCCTGGGAACTTTTGCATGGCTCTTTAGGAAGGAATGCTTTTAAAGTCACCTTATTTTGCCCCCTTTTCTGTCAACAACTGTTGTTGGTAGTTGCAGCAAAAACAAATTCTGATGTGTGAAAATAACATGCTATGTTTGCTTTTCAACATGGAGAGATTAAAGGAAATAATGTGATAATTATTAATTTTGCTCTTTTAAGTGAAGCTAAACATTTTTCATCTGTCCCTACTCCTCATTTTGCTGCAAAAGATGTTTCCTTTTTATCTTGTGTTCATCTAATAGCTATATTTTGAGATTGGAAATTCCCATCCTGTTCCTCCAACCAAAGCATAAAGTAAGCGCAAGAGACATAATCCTGAATCCATATAAATACTGGAGGGAGGAAGTGATGGGTCACTCTGAAACAACTAACATCATAGTCCTTTACGAGAGCAGTACTAAAATTTGATCAAAAGAAATAAACTTTCCTTGTTATTTCTTGAGTCACCTGTTCCCTCAGCCAATACCAAAGTTTTTGTCAGGTTTTGGAATTAAAGCTATGAACAGAAACTACTTTATTGTTTGCATTGCATTGTGTTTTGACTAGTCATTAATTAATTAAATCATCACTTTCTAATACTAGGAAAAAAGAATATTTAAAGGCAGGGCATGGTAGCATCAGTTCAGTGGTATTATAGGAATCTACTGCTTTGCCTACTACAGAGATTTTTGGTCTCAGCCTTGTGCTTAGACCCTGTTGCCATAAGTGGAAGTGAGGCTTTGGAGACAATAGAAGATTGCTCCTGGAGCAAACGTGTCTTGCATGCAAAGAATGAGGTAAAACAACACGAGGGAAGGTTACGTGGCTTATTGTACATTTATTCTTTGACTAAGTGAGGAAGCCAGATGAAATATGTAAATAGAAGAAGGGTTTTGTGTCAGTCAGGGATTGAAACAGGACAGTATTTGATCACACTGTATTGTTGCTTCTCAGAACATGAAACAGGTGTAATGACACTTTGCAAGCACATAAGCTGCCGGAAAAATAGGTTTCACTAAGGACTCTTAGATTTTCATTTTGACCCCAGGTAATGGTGTAGAACAATGTTGATCATGGATGTTGAAAAGCCAATCATAACATTTTCAAAAATCTGTTAGGTTAATGTGTTTAAATTCAAACTGAATGGATCATTTAATCTGATGCCTCCAGGAACAAAAAGAAAATGCCAAGTATTGTGTGACAAGCAAAAAAACTTTGATTCTGAGAGTCTCCAGCCTGCATTTACTTAAATCACTGGTGGTGAATTGCCTGTTGGAGAAGGCACTTCCTGAAAGTGATGAGAAGTAAAAGAGAGTTGGAGATGAAGGAATACAGGTGGAAAGTATATTGTAAAAGAGGTAACTAAGGATTAGCAAGAGAATTGCATTCTTCTTATTTGCTGCCTTTTAGGCCGTTTGTGGGCGGGTTAAATAGTCCTATGTCATATCTGTGCCAGGATCCTAAATATTTCAAGTAGTCCTGCTAATGCCACTATTGAGGAAAGGATGAATTTTTTCCTAATAGGTCTACATGCCTAACTTGGAATACTTTCCGGTCCATGCTGCTGGAGATTATGTATGCAACTTCCCCAGGGCAGGACCAATATGAGCCAGAGGGTTACTGGTGTATGAGGAGGTATTCCATCAGCTAAGTGCTTCCAGAGAACCAAGGCCTTTTCTCTGGTAGGGCACCTTCTCATCAGATGGGCTTTGGGGCTAAGAAGATGCAGACACTGTACACAGGACAGCACCTCAGGATGCTGCTGAATGCAGGCAGGTAACAGGAGAGACTCAAAGAACACCTGTAAGCATTTCAATTGGCACAGTGCATCTTAGATCAAAGCTATAGACATGTAAGGCACATGTAGGGCATTTTCAACTGGTTAAAGCAGTTGCACACATCAGGTCCTCAGCTGGGCATCTACAGACTGACGTGCCCTAACTTAACTTCATGCAATCCTTCAGGCTGAAACTCCAAACTGACAATCTCAGACTTCACATACAAGGATCTTAAAAGCCTTCAATTGATTTAATATGCACAAAACATGACTTATACACCTGTGATGGTTTATTTAAAATCTATTATTATCAAACATGAAAGTGACAACATATCCCTTTTTTTTTTTTTGAAGTTGCTTGTAATTTTACCAAACTTCAGCAATTTGGGCAAAAATTTTCATGCATTGGTGTTTGCATTAGGCTGATGGCTTGATGATTTTGCTGGTGCTTTGTTTTCTGCTTTATGATATTTTAAGGAGATTTATATACCTCTTTTCAGTCTCAGGATTTAGCATTTCCATTTCTGCTTAAAGCTGATATTTTTTTTCGACTGTTACTATTTTATGCAAGAAGAATGGAAGAAAAGTCTTTCATTGTCATTTGAAGGTTAATTGGGGTGTTCTTTGGGACATTCATCTTGGGACAGCAATGCCAGATAACAAAAGAAAAATGTTCTTCATCCAAGGAATCGACTTGGCAAAACAATGGCCTTTGATTGGGTTGAGAATTCAGTGCAATTTGCCTGCTTCCTTGAAACAAAGGGAGAAGCTTCCAACTGCAATGCAGATTCCTTCTGTGTTAGACCCACCTCAGAGATCACATGCAACTCTGCTCATACCCCTGTGCCTGTTTATCACCACGGATCTGATCACTGCCAGCAGTTGGGGTCTTTAATCTGATAAATCTGACAGGAGATTCTTATGCATACCATTAGGAAGGCAATATTCCATATGCTCTCTAATTGGTTTGAATTTATCCTATTATTTCAGCATTTAAATGTTGCTGAATGTAATTTAGATGTGTCAGGCTCATAAAGTGTAGGCTCTGGTGGGAGTTATTATTGAAAAAAGATGCATCCACCAAGGCTTTTTCTGGCTCTAGGCCCAAATTTTCAGCATTTTGTTTCCCTTACTTGTGGCTTTTGTCTGCTAGCTATACTCCTACACCCATGTTGAAGTCATCTATGACATATTCTTTTTATCTCTTCCCCTTTAGTATATTTTTTTTTCCCATCTCACAGAGTGTGTATATAATTTGTTGATTTAAGAGAGCAATAGCTCATTCAGAATGTGGAACTGATGTAACGAGAGTAAACAAAACTCACTTTTGTGAGGATGCTGGAAGATGTGAACATCATCCTCTGTATTAACAACTGCCTGGCTAATGTAAGGAAACCTGACATTCAATATCTTCTAATCTCTGTGTTATGTCCAGTGTTAGTATCTAGTTATTGAAACAAATGAAAGATGACCTCATTCTTCCCCTCATGGGAATGCATGATCAGTGGACACAGCAAATATTGAGAGCTTTTATTCTTTTATTTTTTTAGTCCCATTTGATCACTAATGGGACAATTTGGAAGGCAACATAAAGGTTTGTGGCTGCATGGTTTGTGACCTATTTCTATAAGTGTAGAAGGCTCCCTGAAGAACATATTGAGCATCAAGACAGAAAAGGTGTGAAAGCATACCAGTACCTTTAATGCATAGGCACTCACATGGCATGGTGGGAATTGAATGACTCAAACTTCAAGGAATTTGTTCTTATCATTCATCTCTGTAAGAAATGTTTTTATATGGTTGTCTTACAAATATTAGTAAGCAGAATTTAGTCCACTGCTACACTTTAAGGAGCAAAAATCTTTATACCCACACCACTTTATATAGTCTTCTCCTTTTATACGGTGCAGGCATTCTGTAATGGTTTATGGTCCTGCTTTGATGGTAGCCTTAATCTCTCAAAGAGGAACCAGTTTCCCCACAGGCAGATGTCCTGATTTCAGAAGCTTTGTACAGCTTCTTTGGGACATCATCACGCAGCAGGCTGGCAGTAAGGCCAACAATGCCATTTAAGGACAAATAAGTAAGAAAAGGTTTATGGTTGGGGTATGACTTTTATTAGACTTGCACCAAAATAAAACAAATAAGCGAACACATGCCTGACAGCTTGTCTTGCTTATGTTGACCATCTGATTTGACTAGAAGACGCCTACAAGAGATGTAGACACCTACAAAACAGTGACCTCTCAGACACATGAATTATGACAAATAGGACTTGCAAGCATGTTTCAGGCCTCACACCTCATACACTTTTGTCACATTTTTCATTGAGTTAAACTTGTGATGTGGGGAGGAAAGAACTCTCTCTGGGTATTGAGAGGAAATATGTAACATACTTTCTGCCTTAACATACACTGTCTTGGTGTCACATTTACAAAGCAAACCACCAATACTACACTCCTTTTAAGTATTACTGAATATGCACTTTGGAGATGGCCCTGAATTTCTTTTCATCACTCTTGATGAAGCTCTTGGTCAAGTACACTAGGCTGAATTTCTTGAGGGTGAGGCAGATAGTGGTGTTCTCCATTCTCCAAGTATCTGTCTGCAATAGTTATATATGCGTATTGAGTCTGAAAGTCCTTGCTCTCTGGGCAAGGTGGGGCTAGCAAGTAGAAAGAATAGGTGCAAAACAGGCTTCTTTTAATTAGCATTGTATATATTCATTTATCTAGAGTTAGGAAGCATATAGATCATGAAGTTATAATAATAAAAGCCTTTCTGTATATTTATTCTTTTCTTATTTGGTGCAATATGTAGCCTGTTCACCTCCATTTCCGGGATGAATTAAGTAAATTCCTTGCTGGACCTTCTTTTTCTTTCTTTTCCCTTTCTGTTACAGCATGACTCACTGTTGTCAATTGATATTCTTGTTGGTAACTTACTCTCTTCTCTGGCTTGAGGCTCTATAACTGTTAAATAACTCATCCTGTGCTTAATAATAGAAAACCATTTTCATATCTAGGTAGACAGATTTTTCCAAACTGGTAACCCAGACAAATCCTTTGAAAAGAAATCTTTAATGTTGTTCACCTGAGCTCTTTTATCATTGCTTGTTCACTCTTATTTGTAGTTTGTTTCCAGAGGATTTAACTCTTTCTGTCCTTTAGTTTAATTTCAGCCACAGAAGTGGAACAATATCACCAGGATTACCACATGATATAATTTTCCACCCCAAGTTAGTGTACTTCCTGCAATATGGGGAGATTTCCTACCAGTCTCCAGAATGTCTTTCGTTTATTTCATTAATCATAGAATTCACCCCTAAACCACATCCCCAGGTGCCACATCTTTTCTTTTTTTTCAATACTGCCAAGGATGGTGATTCCACCACTTCCCTGGGAAACCTGTTCCAGTGCTTAACAACCCTTTCAGTGAAGAAATTTTTCCTTTTGAAGTTTGTATCACAGAACACCACCACCATCACTATTTGAACGATGGATTTCTTTCACTGGTTTTCTTTCTTGTGGTTTACTTCGACTTCTAATCAGGTGAGGTTTTTTATTATTATTTTTTTCTAAGAGATGGATGTGCTGGACAATGCTCACATGTCACCAACTTGATAAGTACTGTCAGCAATCACAAGGAGGTTGATGCTGGAACAACTCATATTTTCTTCTCCCTGCATAAGGATTCATCCTTATAGAGGCCTCTCTATGTGAGTATATGTGAGTAGGACATACAAGCAACTGGTCCTGATGTGTGTGGGAAGTGAGTAGCAATACTGAGTGATTTGTAAGTACTTATATATAGAATTTGAAAATCTATTTACCTGTGCGATATGCTGACTGCTGAAGAATGAAAGGAGTTTTAGCTGGGCCAAGGGGCATGGTGTGTGCTGCAGTAAGCGTGAGCTGAATTTGACACAAGGAAATGACCGGAGAAACAGACAACTTCTCTCAACAGCAACAGGTTGATCATAATATTCCAGGCCCAGCAAGGAATTCATAAGTCACTAAGATAATTAGTGGCACTAAATGGGAGAAAAAGACATTTGGATTTACAAGGAACCACAACATATTTTTCAGTTTGAATTAATCACTGCTATTGTTTAAATGTCTCAGTGACATTGGGGAAAAAAATGAACTTTGTCTTTTTAATTTTAATAGCAATTACAAATCTCCATAATAACCATAAACAAAATACGCTATCTTGTCAATCAAACTGACTAATGAGATCAGCAAAAGGGTGTATAGCCGGGGAACAAAACCCACTTGACAGACAGGTGCCTACAAACTCTTTTGAGTATACAGGCAGCACAAAGAAAAATTAAAATATCTTCTAATTTTTTAGGGCAAGGATTGTATGAAATTGGGGTCTTTATTCATAGCAGGATGATGCAAGGGAAGTTTATCTTAAGCACTGGAACGTAAGGGAGTTTTTCCCAAGGGCCTCCAGACAGATTTACCTCTTACATATTCCAAAGATGTATTTTTGCACACTAAATCCAGATTCACCCCTGGCAGAAGGGGTAGCCTCCTAAAGATCGCTTTCTTTCCCCATTAGCTTTTCCTTTGAGGTTCAATGGCATAAGATTTGTTGAAACATGGGTACAGAGGTGAAATACAAAGGACCATGTAATCTTCTTGAGTGTACTGGCATTCCCAATGCACTGCATGTGTAGCAAAATGCCTTTTCTAAATCTCCTGAAATGGCATTTGGAGCTCTGTGGTCCCACAAGTAGCTGCAAAGCTCTTAGGTAATGCTGCATATTGCAGTGCTTGTATCTCTTTCCTGGTATGCTATTAAACACACTAAAGCTCACAATGCAGCACGGGAGAGAATTTAACCCAAATAGCAGCTTTATCTCTAAATAGTTTTAAATAAAAGAGGAGACTAAATATTTGGATTTTGCTTGGTCCAAAAGCAAATAATTTGCACAATTACAGAATTTCCACAAGCAGGACAAATAAACTAGGAGCTGACTGAAGTATTCCTTGAGATTATTCTAGTTTCCTAAAAACCAAAACCTACAAAAGGTGGCAAATCTGCTATGACTTCTAGGCTTGTAACAGGTGTGTTCTGCAGGGATTGAAAGGTTTAGCTATATGACATAGAGAAAAATCTAGAGTACTTGAGCCATGTGGTTCCAATAAAATACTGGGTTTTTTTCATGCAGCCAGCTGAAAGACCACAAAGTTAGAAACATATGTACTGGACCAAATCTGTGAAATGTGTACCTCTGATTACAAGCAAAGAGGTACACATGAAACACAGTGTAACACTATAAGCAGAAAGATTGGATTTAATAATGGTTTGGGTGGTCTTGCCTCTCATATTGTGTACATGCTAGCAACACATCCATTTGCCACAAATATTCAGTCTGCATACAAAATGTGTGTATAGTCCATCATCTGAATTGGAGCAATGAACAGGACTATGGAGGTGATATTCCCTTTGTTAGATAGCATTTGTGAAATTGCTCCTATTGTTCAATGCCAGGTTAAAAAGTGCAACTCAAATTTCAGTCTATCCATATGTGCAAAGAGAGCAATGAAACTACAATTGCAAGCAAAGCACAAAAAACATGACACCAAAGGTAATTATTCAGGGGTGCAGATTACCAAGAAATGCAGCAGACTCTCCATACTTCAGAAAAAGTTTCCTCAAAGTTACAGACATTTATTAAATTTATACCATACTTTAACCATGAAGCATTGGACTTGATTACAGGAATTACTGGGTGAAAATCAATGGGATGCAGGAGGTCAGAGAAATGGCTCTCAGTAGTCTCATCTAGTCTTAAAATATCTGGGCCTAAGGATTTTCTACAGCTGTAGTGTGTGTGTGCAAACAGATGTAATGTTATTGATACTGCTTTCTGCATTCCTTTCTGCTGCTCATGAAAAACATCTCCCTCACTGAAGATTTCCCAATGCAGACAAATATGAGTTTATTTTCTGAATAAATGCAGATGCGACAGCTACTGTTCAATTCCCATTGAGAAGCTGCAGCCGCCCTCATTCTGCCTGAACTGAGGGCAGAGGGTCCAGCCCAGGGGCTTGCAAGATATCAGCCTAGTGCATGACTAGATTTGTAGCTTCATGGGAGCAGAATAGAGAATTACACAGAACTGGAGAAAAAATATATCTTCGGGAAGTTGTTTCATAGCATAGCTTGGTCTCCTGGGAAGCGTGGGTTGGGAAGTGAGCGTTAGTCCTGAGGCAGATGAATTTATAGCCTGTCAAAGATAAAAGAAAGATGCAATATATAACAGTGTTGGGGTTGCTAATTATATAGCAGTGTGATTACTGAATCTCTCCCTTTAACCAGCCATTTGACATGTGTGTACGTACACTACCATACAAGTGCTTAATTTTGTATATATGCTGCTATGGGGCAGAGTGAACATAGACCTGCATGTCCTTGGCTCACTCTTTTGCATTGCACACTTTTCACCTGAGGACACCTAAGGACATACTATGATACACAACTTTGGAACATTATCCTCTAAGAACTGAAATAAAAAGCATACCGCGAGTGTGAAATTAATTACCGTGCTGAGGCTAACACCAGACTTAATGCTGGCAAGCTAAACTAGGCCAAGGTGAGCTGGGGATGTGATCGTGAAGGGTTCACGACTGCTGTTTTACTCAGCAGCAAAACTAATAAGAGTCAAACCACTGACGCAACTGTCAGTATCCTATTTTCCTAACTGCACAGGAGGAGGATGAAATAGAGAATGAGGTGGCTATAAAAGGACCGATGAATTAAATATGGTTCTGGATTGAAATGGGAGTTTTCCTTTCTTGCATGTGTAATTTTTGTTAACAATTTGATATTTCAAAACTGTCAGGGTTTTGATGAAGGAATGTTAAGCAGATTTCGAGAGAGTGTTTACTGTACTGAGGAAAACTTACTGTTTTGTTACCACCCCCGGGGTCATTTGGGGAATTGAGAGGCAGAGGATTTTGAAGGATTGTTTTGAAGGATTCAATTTCTTATCCTTTAAAATAATTATTAAATGTATATATATATGTGTTTGTATAGGTTTCCCTTGTGTGCAATCTCTTACATTTCTGAATTGTAGTTCCAAATGATAAAACAGTATTTTTGGAAATAAGTGTTTTCCCTCAAGCTACTGTTTCTAGTTCTTGCCCAGCTCTAGATTTGCAGGATGTCTGTGGGTGAAAGTGAGAATTAGGAGTTGGGAGAAGAGCTTCTGAGAAGTAGGTTATCTAGGAAGGACCATATTGGACTAACTGAGGTGTGGACAAAGACTTCAGCAATAAGGATATTTTTGCATGATGATACAAGATGCCTGTAAACTCAATTAGATCTTAACTAAGTGAAGCCTTTCCTCTGAAGGGACAAAATGTTCCTCTACACTCCCCCCACTCTGTTTAGCAAAACAGTTCAGCTCCTCATTCAAACACTGGATTCAGGTTCCCATCTTTCATGTGTTCACCAACCACCTACAGAGTGGTTTCACTTCCTTACACAGTTGTCATTGCCTTCAGTGAGGGTATGTCCTTGCTTTGTGGTGTTGCTTCTTGTCCTGCACCAATATCACTTATTAAGGCATAAATATATAACTCTTGCCAGAGTAATAACCATAATAACTGATACTGTGAGCTGATTCCTAGAGAACTGTTTTGTTTCTGTTGGTCAGGAAAGGAGGATGGATTGATTACAGTGCATAACAATTTGCTATGTTGCAAAAAGAAATATGATGCAGTACTTCAAAATTGAATGTTTCCTTGGATTACTCCATCATGGAATTAGTTAATGCATAGATATAACATGCCTGGAATGGAAAATAACTACATTATTGTTGGGAAATGCTTGGTTTTTAGTAGGTACCTATATAAAAATAAAGCCCAACACAGCATATTCTGTGGAACCTCTCTTAATCTAAACATTGCTCCTATCCTGTGAACAGCTCTATGTTGTCATTGGAAAAATCAGTACATCCTTTTGCTTAAAGTTTGTGAACAAAGACAATACCTGCAGTTTGTGCTCCAGGATGCCCCATCCTTAGAAGGCCAAGTTGAATGGAGCTCCAAGCAGCCTGGTCTAGTGAAAGAGGTCCCTGCCCATGACCAGGGTGTTGGAACTAGATGATCTTAAATGTCCCTTTCACCCAAGCCATTTTATGATTCTATGATTCTTTAATTCTATGAAGTGCTAATATCTGCTCAGACTTCACTGAGTTTAGGGATGTATGCAGGTAAAGTGCTTGCAACATAAACAGTACTGGGGTCCCCTAACTGACACAAAAAATCTTAATGCTAGTTAGGCTAGCAGTCATAAACTTAATGAAATTTACTTTGCCAAACCAATGCTGAAAGCATTATTTTAAAAAAGCATTGTTTTAAAGAAGTATATTTCTACTCAGCCGGGCCCATTCTTAATTATGTTGATTTGAGGAAATATATTCATTGTACAACACTCGATAACACAGATCTTATATTTCTATATAGGACTGCAAACCAATATACCTATAGTAGCTTTTCACTTGCATGGATGATGACCAAGGAAAATGGCCACTGCCTTGTATTTCATGACATTTTAAAATAAGGTCCTTTAAAAAAAAAGAAACGAGGGGAAGAGTAAGAAAAAGAAATGCTGCTGCTCTGTTAGGAGAAATATTCCTTTGTGTCTAATGAATTTTCCCAGAACAATGCAGGCTTGCTCTGAAGTTACCAGAGCTGCGCTCGTGGTTCTTGAAGATAGTCCTCTACATTTGGCATGAATCCTCTCCTCTCGTTCTTTTGCTTGGCAATGTTGGAATTTTTCTAACTCTATAAAACTTGAGCCAGGAATCTCTCCCCCCGCACCACCCCAGTTTTGTCTCTGTGCATCAAATTATCATTTCTTAAAAGGCACTGTGAAGCAAGAAAACATTTTCTTTAGAATGCCATTATATGTGGCATTACTAAGATAGAGAGTAGTGTAAGCTAAAGATTTAAAAGAAAAATTATCTCTAGGATTCATTCTGGGAAAGGGAGATATATAGTTTTGGAATTTTTATTTTTTAAAGAAATCTGAGTCTATGCTTCTGACTGTAAAAGAAGTATGAAGTAAATATCTCTGTTTTTAGCCAAAACCTTTTTTTGGTGCAAATTGCACATATGGTGTCAAAGAAATATCAACCAAGTAACTGCTGCTTTCATCAAGTTACAGGGCAAAATCGAGAGGAAGGGAAGGAGGTGCAGAGGGAGGGTTTTTAGGCCATATAAGCAACAGAGCCAACGGAGGTCCAAATTGTTTCAATGGAATTTATTTTCCACAAGCATAAGCATAGACAAATCATGCTTTCAGTATTACTATTAAACAGGAAACTTTAAATTTTCTATGTAGTCATTTCCGTCGCTGTTTATTATGCTTGAATCTAGTGGTGTTTCACAAGGGAATAAGAAAATGCGTTCACCTTAAACAATGTGATCTCAAATTCAGTGAGTGCTTTCCAAGCTGAGCACTTCAGCTTTGCCTAAATAAGCACAATTAGCATTAAAAAACCTCATAACCATAAAATTAACCGTGATGAACAACTTGGTGCATATGACTAGATGGCTCCACGTTGCATTGTGTTGACGCCTGTAACTTGCACCCAGAACGCACTTTCACAATGATGGCTTTGTCAGCAGACACTCACGAGGGTGGATATTTGCACCAACATTTGTGGCTTCTTCTCTGTCAGAGTTTGAGAATAAGCATTTCTTTATGTAGTGTGGAAGCGTGCAGTAAGCAGGGAGGAAAGAGCTGAGGAGAATAGTTATCCATATATGGTTATATGTACATGGTTAAAGAAATAATACCATCCATGTTTTTAGCATTCATTCAATGTGCATTGCAAGGTTTCCCACGAGCATTTAAAAACTTATCCATTAAAAGCAGTAAGTTTTATTTTTTGCAGTCAGCAGCAACAACAACAACTGAAAAACCTGCAGTACCAGTGTTTGTTTCCCCATGGCTTGGCTTGCGTCACTGAAACACAGAGGGGCATATTTCAGCCAGAAAGACAAGCACTTGTAGAGAAGCAACCCTTTCCTGATGACATTGGCTACCTGAAAGCTGGCCAGCTTACGGGGTGAGCAGGAGGTCATGTTGGCTCCCTTCAGACTGGCTGGGGACAGCTTGGCAGGGATTACCTGGCTGCAGTTACGCTGCCACTTCTGGCCTGAGTGACAATTTGGCAGGGCACTCAGGTGCAAGAAGTAGAGCAGCAATCTGTTCCCTTCCCCAGCCCTCCTGCCCACAGCAACCTTATTTCTTCTCACTTGAGGCTGGTGCTCCCTCCCTTAATTTGTGTGTGTGAGTGCATGTGCGCCTTTCCCTGCGGTAGTGGCATTTGAAAGACACCAGCGTTTGCTCCATCTGGCTCCCGTATCTATACACATTCTCATGGCAGTGTGAATCCAGGATAGATTTCGACATAAAAAAATGGTGGTCATCACTTTTTCCTTCTGTTTCTTTCTCTGATGCGTATGGGTGGCACCGGGGTCACCGTGCTAGTTCCTTCCCTTGAGACATGCTTGCAAGGATGTGACAGCCCACCAAAAATTGGTAAGAAGTCTGATTAAAATGTTCCCTGGTTAGACTTCCTGCACCCTTCCAGTTCTAGCATCCTCCCAGCCTCTGACAGGGTGTTGAACCTAAAGTTACGTGGGTGCTCATTGCTGTCAGAAAATGCCAGTTTGCCAAAGCTGAAACATTTTGCAGAAGTGCAGTTCAACCCTTCACTGGCAAGGTGTTTTAAGCTGCAGAGGGCAGTGAAAGAAGTCTGATGGGGCTGCAGAGAGAGAGAGAAAATGATGACAGACAAGAGGGGCTGGTGTCAGGAGATCACATTCCTTCACCTTGCAGTAGCCAGCATGAGATTTTTTTTCAGGCGTGGCAGTTTTTCCTTCAAATCCTTTGTCTGATTTTCAGTAAAATCTAGCATATGTGCATTTGGACTGGGGGTGGTGGTGGTTAGGGGTGGGGGACAAGAGCAAGGGAGGGGAGGAAGGTATGTGAAACAATGTCTGTTTTTTCACAAATATTTTTGAAAAGTGTCTGTTTTTCTTTTCATCATGGTAAAAAAATTCTGAAGACTTTCTATATTTCACACCGTTTTTTTCACATTGTTTCCCTGTGAGCTATCCTATATTCTAATACTAAATATGACCATTTACATAAGAGATATTGTGAAGAAAGATCTAGCAGTGAGCAGCTAAAATCCATGATAAATAATCAGAAACGAACATCATCAGTCAAACACTTGGAACTGCATATTTTTGGAGTACAGGTTTTGCCATTGATAATAATATAAGAAATGACGGAATGGTACCCTATTCTTTGATTAGATGTTATGCTGAGATTACATTTTCTAATATAATTTTTATCATTGAAGAGCATTTGAATTAGGGCAGGGAGAGAAAATAATTTGGATTTCTTTGCCCTGAGACTATTACATTCCTACTACTGCTTGATTTCACTGTGATCCAAGCCCTTTGTGCTACACCATTTTCAGAACTAAATTATTCAGGAATGTGCCTGGATTAGACTGCAAAACTGCGTTGTGTTACTCATTATGTAATTAATAATTGAAATTTCAGTCTTATTAATATTTTCTGAAATACACTGCAAAGTTAAAATATAATTAACACATTTCCAATCAGTCCTGTCTTCTTTTTTTGTGCACGTCATCAGGAGCATAGTGACACTTCCACTCTAATGACGTATCCAGGAAAAAAATAGGCTTATAACATTCCAAAAGGACAGACTCTGTAGGTATTAAATGGCTAAGATAATTGGCTAGTGCCATTTTATAGGTTGCATTATGCAGGAGAATGCACCTTTGAATGGGATTTGCAATCAGACAGAGAAGATGAATACTGAGAAAAAAACATATAACTCAGAATCTTATGTATTAGAGGATAAAACCTTTTCAGGTCATCTAGCCCATCTGTGAGATTAAGATAGTTCTCTGCTGCACCTCTGTTAACGCCTTCCCTGCTATACCTTAAGTGTCCCAGTGAGAGACTTGTAATATTCTCCCAGGGAATTTATTTCACAACATAATAGACAGCTGGACTGATGTAGGAGACGTGTCCCAGGGGCAAGGGAATCAAGAGACATGCGCAGGGACAGACAACACCATTGGTTAAGAAAGTCACATGGTATCCGGGTATATAGGGAAGCGCCGAATTCAAATAAAGCCTCTTTGTTTACCACCTCAGAAGAGCGTACATCATTCTTTATCATATAAAGGACTCCCACGTTACAGACTTCTAATATTCATACTAAATCTTCTGTCTTTTCTTCCATTCAGTATACTAAAGAAATAGGGAGGTATGGTCCTGGAGATGTAAGTAATATTTGAAATGGTGATCTTCCTGAGAAATGATTTATTTTCTCATTGGAATAGTGGACCAAAACATATAAAAATAAGTAATATGTTCTTTCCATGTGCTTCTCTCTCAAAATTTGCTGATAGTCTCAGAATAGCGGTGGTCTGGGAAAAAAGCCATGAGCAATAAAGAAAAAGAGACATCATCCGTATACCATAATTCCTAAAGATATTTGGTAGGGTTTTGTTGCCGCATACTGTTGAAGTTGGATGAAGTTTCAGGGAATGGGACTTCAGCTCCAGGTTTTGCCATAGGTTTTTTTTTTGTATGCTCTTTTGGAGACCTTGTTGGAATATATAAGAAAGTTTAACATTCCCTCAAGAACAATCTTGCTTTTCTGTGCCATAAACTGAAAGGAAAACCTGCTAATTTCAAGTGTTCTGGGCCCAGAAAAAATATATTCATCATAAAAGTACTGCAGCTAGCTTAAAAAATAATTGGTAGTTAATTTGTTCCCTGCTTTTTGTCATCCTGGTGGAGTTCAGACAGCTGAGGCCAGATCACAGGCAAGAAATTATCTGTGTGGCTTGACAATGGCAGTGCTGTTCTGATGGGGGCTATATGAGAAACCAAGCACGAATACCCTGTCTGGGGCTCACTTTTTACTAAATAAATTCCACGCAGAGTAGTTGTGTGTCTGCCCTGGAAATAAAATGACAGTTGACCTAAGGTGTCAGAAATATGCTTTCAAATGGCTCAGAAACTGCTTTTATTCCTGTCTCACTTCAAATGCCACCTAAATGGCAAAGAAGGTCTATAACTAGAATCAGATAAACTCACTTTAGCAGTCTGCGTGTGTATCTTTCTAGTAACTGATGCCATCTTGTCTGATCAATATGCAGTAGAAGCCTTTATCTTACTCAATTGCTCATTAAACAAGTCCCACTTTCTTTCACCAGCTCCTTGAGTGGTTTCAAGAATCTACTACATGACCTCTACTTTGGCTCTCAACTGCACATGCACAGAGAAAGTAGGGATCTCCCAGCCATTCTGAGCCCAGTCTTTCAGTCTTGTTACACAACATGTCACACACCTCATATCTCTCCATCTTATTCCTCATCTTGCTTTCCATAGAGCTTTCTTCTGGAAAACTCATCACCTGGGTGCCATAACAATAAAACAAAAAACAACCTTGACCACTTTTAGATTAATACATTTTTATTCGCTTTTTCAGTTAAAAAGTCATCTTGTCTAGCAACATGCTTCAGGTTTCACCAGAATTATCATTCATCATGTCGCACCCTATCTGACATACCTGCTAAGGCTAAGAGTTAAATGAGACATGCTTGATTGTATAAATAAGCAAGCTAAACATTGCATCTGATTAGCCATTTTGTTTCATAGCCGACCACTTTAGGAAAGGAGGTTGGTAACAGGCATGGTCAGTTCCTTCATTTAGTGTATGGATGAGTGGGCAAAGGTCACCTGTGCTTCTCAATTCATTGCTTCTCATCAGATATGTGGTAAATGGGTATGATCAGTTACTGACCAGTTTCAGAGCAAAACCGGTCTTTTAAACTGATTGCATGTACGCTTTTCATCTGAGTTGTGAAGCAGAATGTCTTATCTCTTGGTGTAGTTCGCAGCATACTCGTTATTGTGGTTTATGTGTCTCAGCTGGTGAGCAAGGTCTCAACTACTTTCATTTGCACACAGGCTCTTCCATCTTCCACAGAAAAACTCTGATCTCTCCCAGTTGCAGGTAATATTTGTGCAATTTCTTTCGGACTAATTAAAGAAATATATTCATATATCCATACACATATATGCCTGCATACATTCATATGTAGATGTATAAATTTAATATGTATATATATAAAAGGTGGTAAGTGAATGTGGTATACGAGAGAAACACATCCTGGATCAGGGACTGGAATACTGTATTTGCTGTGTGTGTTATTCTGAGTCTCCCTTGACTAGTCTGTCATATTTCTTTTTTTTTTTTCTGTGTGTGAATAAAAGCTTAGTTCTCCTGAATTTGATTGATATATGGAAATTTGACTCTTTTATCTGTAGAAGACATAATGTACAGACAGTAGCATAGCAAGGATCCTTCCAGGGCTTCTTGATTAGGTATGGCACTGGAGCTGTAAGAGGTTAGAATATAAGTTTGGCATTATGGATAAGAAATTCTTATTTCCTCCTCTGACTACTGAGCTTCTTGCAGCTACCTAGTCCTTAAAGAGAAAGGCAGTTTCCAAAGAAGTTAATTCCTTGGTTTGTTATTACCAGCAAAACATACTGGAGACTAAACTGAGACACTTTTAGAGAATGTATGATGATAAGAAATGATAGCACATTGGGCACCCATTTGGGATTAGGATGCATGACTGCACAGAGCCCAAAAGAAGAGCTCCTACATCTGTTTGTGCAGGTAGGAATGCTGTTTGATGAGGGCACAGGATGACGTTAGCGTCACAGAATTATTGAGTACAGCTTGAACATACTTGGCAGTATCCCATGACCTTCTCTCCTACTCCAAGTTCTCCCTGAGAGTGGAACTGTCTCTGGCCACAGGTTAATTTTTGTGGATGGCTCCTAAAGTTTCTGGATACAGAATATTAATGAAGATGGCTAAAGAAAAAAATAAAATAAATGAATAGTGAGCCCTGAATCACAGGCAGAAAGTTTCAATCTCCTTCCCTATTCCTATGTGGGCCATTTCACCAGGAGCCTGGGGGACTGCTTAAATCTCCTCTTAAATGGTAAAAATGTAAAGCTGATTTCCAATTGACTGGCATATTACGCAGTCACTCGCACCAAGATAAAGCAGTTGGAAAGGTGTGGCATTCTGATTTTGTCCATTTTTTATTTGATTTCTACTGGTTTTAATGAAATTATGTAAGGTTTGTGACAGTGGATAACTGGAAACCATGTGTCTGACTATGCCCATTACTGCCTGCTACCGAGCACAGTAGGAACATTTTCAAAAATCACCATATCTAACTTTGTTCGCTGTGAATTAAGTTCAGCCAGCAGCAGAAGACTGCTTAGCAACTGGGAGGTGGACATGGAAGTAGGACTATTAAGAATAAACTTTGAAATTTAAAAGATGACCATAAACTACTGCATATTGTCACTAATTGCTTAGCTAGATAAAAATGTTAAAATACCAGAAATTTAAGTGATAAATACTGTTATGGTGTGACTTAGTGTGCCAAGCTAACAGGAGGTGAGCAGAAGCAGTAAGTTTTTTGAGCTTCCACGGAACTGAAATCTCCAGAGATCACAAGTAGAAGAATATCTAGTTCTATATGTGCATCTATATGGATTTTAAAATATCTGGAGGAGGCAACTGCAGTAGAAATGAGAGCTGCAAAAGCTGAAAGTCGTCACTTTGGTAGGCAAATGAGGGTTTTTTGTAGCTGTTGTTGCTCTTGTTTATTTTATTCATTTATTTAAATGTCAACAACAACAAAGCTTTATTTAGTCTGTTCCTCTATTCTTTGCTGAGGCAAAACCACCAGCAAATTTTCAACATAGGAAGCAGTGGAACTCTTGTAAAAAAGGCTATATGTTGCTATATGTATCCTCACAATACTCTGATAAAGATAGTCCAAGGAGATCAAATGACAGTTTTATAAAAATAGCTTCTGCCCTTCTTGAATTCCTATGCTAGGTTCTGACGCCCTTGTCATAAAGAGCCCAGCTGTAAACTCTGTGGTTGTTGATGAAACAGTCTCTAAGATTTCTCAATATGAAGAGGAAAAGGACAGAAAAATACAGCCTTTATTTTGACCTTATCAGCTGTAAAAACCTGACCTTATTTTGGAGGATAATGGCAGGATAGTATTTATTATTTAAACTCCCTCTTTTCAGATCTAATCTTGTTTCCATGGTTAAATCAACCTTTTGTAGGGATTTATGAACATTCAGAAATTCCACAAAACCTGGGATTCAGAGAGTCAGGGAGGAGAATTAAAATCCTGGAAAGGCTGTGAATACATAGGCAAGCCACATAGATGGAAGGGAAATAAGTGTTTTATAGAGGATTTCTGTCTGTGTGGGTGCCACGTGGAATAATTTTCAGCAGATGCATTGGGCAATAAGAGAAGGAATGGTCTCTTTGATTCAGCTTGAGCCCAAATCAGCAATTGTTGCTATTCTGATAGCAGCTAAGTGGTCTGTGGGAAATGATGTGGTCGTCTCACTCCACTCTTATGAATAGTTTTTCATTACATGAAAACACTAATGAACTGAGCAAAGAAAAAAATGATGGGGGGGAGTTGTGGAAACTGAACTCCTTCCACCCTGCATTTCAGGGCTAATATGTACAGGCAGGGTCAGGGGGAGTATAGAAACTGAGTGGCCCAGTGCTACAGCTCTTGTGTGGGTAACAGGTATTGTTGCCGAGGGGACTGACAATTTTTACATCACATGAATATCAGGATCATGGAATGATGGTTGAGGATGGTAAACACTACTTCAAGCTGATGGTATCTCTGGATCTGGATGTGACCAGCTCCGTGCAAGTCAGGATGGTGCTGCCTTGACCACCTGGCCCTTGAGTCCCATACTGCTGCCCATGGCAGGCCAGCAAGCTGGCAGTGGGACATTAGTAGAGTGGGAGTAATGTGGAGGGACCAGGCATCTAAAAAAAGAGTACAACTGGGCAAAAACATGGGCAATAAATGCAAATATGGAGGAAGATTATGTGAACCGTGATCCCTCTTTCACCTTGTGCTGGCAGCGAACTAACAGGGCTGGTGATTCTGACAAGATTTTCAGATGCAACAGTGCTAAGGTCAGCTCTGGGGGCACCTTTCTCCCAGCTCATTATGGAGCTTTAGTCTCTTTTTTCAGCTCCTTGCACGTCTGAGAAGGGAGAAGTATGAAAGGTGCCTTGCAGCCGAGAACTGCAGTGCCTCCCAGGGGCAGCAGCAGCAGTGGCTGCTTCCACCTCTGCTCCCCCGATATGAAATATGCTGTGTGTGGTGCCAGTTTCCCTTTCTATAGGGACTCGTCTGTGTTGCTTACATCATATGCTGGATTTAGAAGAACTCCAGGTTACCATGGCAACAGTTTCTGCTTAAGTATAGGTGAGAATGTAAGTTAATTTTAAGTAAGGTGATATGAAGGAGGGGGTGAATAAAGCTCTCAAAGCATTTGAAGTCACACAGATCTATCTGTCTAATCAGTTTTGTAAGAAAGGTTCTAAAGCTAATTTCTCATCACTAAGGTTACATCCTCCTCATAAAAAAAAAAAAAAAAAAAAAAAAAAAAAAAAAAAAAGATGTTCCGGGCATATTCCTTTGGACTGCCACCACTCACAGTGGTGGCAGACCTGGGAAGCATCTCTATCTCCTCTCCATGTTCCCCATGTATGCGTTGCCAAATACTCTGCATGTGGTGGGGTCAGTAGATGAATATGACTTAGAATCAGCACATCTAGGTGGATGCTCTGAGGTTTCAGGGAGTGTGGGATTAATGCAGTTTTGCTGCTGCTGCTGGTTGTTGTTATGAGGAGAGGCCAATATGCTGCCCATCATTATGTGGCTTAAACTCTGCCCTCAGTAGTATTCTTAAAACCTAAAGACAATACATAAAAATATAATTTATGTATAAATATCTGTATTTGTATTTGTATGTATATCTATTGTGATCTATTATTGGAAATTAAAAAAAATACAGTCACCAAAATAAAAATATTATTTTTATTGTAAAATTATCTGGAGGAAAAAAAAAGAAATTTGGATTTGATAAAGCACCAGTATGTCGAGTGCTGCTCTCAAAAGCATTATAGGATTGCCCCTTTTTGCCTCCCACCAGCCCAGTTGGAGCACTATTTCTCTCTCAGCTCCATAAATGGCAATTATCATTATTGTGTGTGAGTGTCTAGTCCATTAAATAAATATCAAGGTAATGGCAAGAGATCCAGAAGCCCTCTTAAACATTCTCCTAGTTTGTTAATGCATTGTGATCCACTTTTTTAAAAAGCTGCCTTCTTAATGTATACAATTTACAGCTTAAGAGCGGGTAACCTCAGAAAAAATGAAGGGCATAGGGTGATGCACACCCGTTTGTGACAGTGGTCACACTTAAACTCAGAGGCACATTATCTCCCGAGTGGCCTGACACCATCAGTGGGGGCTGACTCTTCTCTTCTTAGATCTGAGTAACAAGAGGATGCTATTTAGATTTTTGTCATAAACAGTTGCCTAGTAACCAGTTTTTGTAAATCTTTTGGCAGCAGCAGTACTACAAGTACCTGTGCCAAGGTGTTTGTGCCTTCCACTTACCTGGAAGCGACAACTACACAAGTAGAAATAAGAGTGTTACTGCCTACTGGCTTATTCATGGCCCTGAATTTGCAAAGTAGTCAGACACAAGAGAGTGACGTAAAATTATGATACTCATTAATAAACAGTGCAACCTTTTAAAACTTCCCTTTCCGTGCCCTGATTTTCAGCACTACTTTTTCACTTCTTATCTTCATTTCATTTGTTTGTTTTGCCATGAGTCACTTCCCTGCTGTTGCTTAGCCCAAGAAAAAACGTCTCTTTTCTGGAGTTTGAAAGAGCAAATTTCTAGCACATAAGCTCAACATACTACAGAGGAGTTGTGTAATATTATGGGTCACTTGTAAAGATGTTTCCAACTTTCTACTCTGAATTTCTTCAGTTGTGTTTAGTGAACTGATTCATGGTTGCATTTGTGTTGGTGATGAGATCCTTAATCTGTATGTAGAAGGCTTAATTAATTAGAGTACCACAGGATGCCAAGTCAGTCACAGTCAAAATCACAAGATAAGAAAGGAGGTGACTGCAGACATAATGGTTATTAGATTTCTAAAACTGTCTGGATTACATGGAGCTTTCATGTGGATGGCGCTGCCCTGAGTGTGCAGCCTGAATCTGAATTGCTGGTCTGCAGGAGGCAGATAGCTTATTGCATGCCCTAAAAAGAGAGATGTTCCTCAGCATTGCATTGGTATGGTATGTCTTTAAGCAGGTATTTTGCCAGCCTAAGCAGTCAGACAACTGGAATATCAGAAATCTGAACAGAAAAAGGTTCTTTGTGTAGCTAATGTGTTAGAAAATAGGATCTAAAGGAAGGAAAGTAAAGCAGTGGTGGAATGATTTAAGTAGAGGCTCCAAACACAAAGACTGATGGGAATGGGTAGCTCTGAATGATAAGCAGAAAGCAGTAACCATGATATGGTTTTCATGGAAATACAGAGAACTCTGTTACGTGGCACTGACAAAGTGAAGGATGTTGCTGACGCTGCCTGGGATGTGTTTCGCCTAAGAAGGACAATAAGAAGACATTTTGTGTAGTGTCCAGAATATTTCCTTCTGCTTATTTTATTTCCTTAATGGGTACATCTGGATGCAGGGCTATAGCTACAACTCAACAGATATCCTTTTAACCAGCAAAAGAAGAGGAACTCATCCAAGTGTGATGGAGGCTATCTGAAATGGGCTGATCAGACAACGGGGAAGTTCCCTAAAGGAAGCAATTGGGAGTTTCTTCTTTGCCTGTGCCAAATATGTGGCAGGAGAGAAAGGCATCAGTGAGAGGTTTCAAAGGTGTGAGTGTGGATCTGTGGTGACATCTGCCAGTTACTTACAACTGTTTGTCAGAGGGGGACTAAGAAAACATGAATGACTGTAGACTAAAACTGTACCCAGTTGTCTACAGCTATAACAGAAAATCTGAGTCTACTGAGTCTACTGCTAGCATCTGCTGTATTTATTGCTTATCCCCAAAAAGACCCCAAGGGGACTTTTTATTACATTCATGATTGCTTACATTTAACAGTGCTTCCACTATTAGTCACCTCTGCCACTTCTTATACACAAAATCTACTACTAAAGGGATATGTAAGGGCCTTAGGTAATTTCTCTCATTGTGTTGGAGTATACCTCTCTTCTAAGCAAAGGCTACATAAGATGGAAAGAAGTCAAAGTCATTGATTTTTTATTGCTGTTAGTGGTAAATCATGTAATAATACAACGTAAACTGAAAGCATATCTTTCTCTCCAAAGATGGCCATCTCAGGCCACAAAAAATTAATCTGCCTATGGATTGTATTTGAGAGAGGCTAAAATTAGTGGAAAAACCAAAGTGAACTTGATGGTCTCCAGCCCAGGAAAGGAACACAGGCAAGAATGGTGTTTGGGAGAAACAAAGAACAACTGTCCTTAAGGGTGAGGGATGAATGTCTGGATCAGGAAAAAATAGGAATTGAAACTGCCATCTTAAATACTTAGTGGAGAATAGAGTGGTTTTGGAATGAAGACCTCATAGAAAAAGGCTTCAGCATTTTTTTTAAGATATATTTCTAGTGCAGGAAGCAATAAAAAAAAAAATAGGAAATTAAAGAGGAACACTAAATCTTCTGAGCAGGCTAGCAGGAAGAGAGAGAAAAAATACCGCAATTGAAGCTTTGTGCCTCTAATACATTGTCCTGCTCATGGCAAAGGAAGAGAAGATTCCTTCTGTTAATGTATGTTTTGCTATTTGTTGGAATGAGTTATTCAAAACCATTGCCATAGTGTCAGACTATAAACAGTCTTTGGGGCATGTGGCACTTTTCCTCTGCAGTACCTTATTCCATGTGTAGGATTTTGGAAGGATACAGGAGCTTATCAAATAATTTCCACATCACCTGTTCCATTACACTGTGAAGAGATGAAGGGCAGAGATCATCTTGAACCTGTAGGAAGTGTCTGTATGTTAAAACTAGTTGCAGAGTATGTAGCAAAACATCTACTGAAATATTAATGAATTGGGCAAGATATACTTTGCCAAGAAAGTAGATCAACAGGAGCATGTGAAGCCAGGAACTACAGCTTTCATGAGCTGTATTGTGACTCTTGTGGATGTAAAGTAGAATATTGACCCAAACCAATGGATTTTGTTCTGGTAATTCTAAGGATGTAATGGTAAGAAAAATGTAGGTAAATTCTCATTTGGTGTTCAAAGCAGGACAGGACTAGTGTTTGTGCCAAATTACACCATATAGGATTTTCATAACTGGAAGTCCACCTAGAGAAAATGTTTTCCCAAGAAAGAGATCTGTTTAATTTTCTAATGCTATTTCTTCATTTTATTCTTGATGAGCAGTCACAGAGAATCCAGTTTCATCACAGCTTTGTGCTATGTATAAGTCTGATGCCTTAAAACCCCACTATTATAGAGAGCTTCCCTACCACTACCCAGGAACACTAATTTGTATCCAGGATTGGAACGTACTTTTTCCTTTAATTCTTGAATGATAGCCTTCTAAGCGTATTATGCATTTCCTTTCCTGTGGAAGAAATTCATGTCATACCAGAGAGGCAAAGCAGCTCTCAGACTATTGTAAAAGGTGGTTTGGGAATGGTGGCTGAAGTCTACCCTAGTGATGAGTCCCTGTTGCGTTGGACAGAATGGAATGCCTAGTTCACTGAATGTTCCTGCCCCTCTCAGCTCTAAGCCCATGAGGAAATTGATACATACTACACCAATACTAAGCTAATTTCCATGCATCAATGCAACACTCCCTTGTGCATTTTAGATGTGCTTCTTATTAAAGAACCTGTTGCAAGGATGCATGTTGCCTAGGGAACTGCTGACAGTTTTAAAAGCCTGGAGTAATTGTAAGCCTCTCTTGCAATATTTCAGTCTGGAGCTCACCTTTCATGCTGATGAAGTTAGAAATTGTCTCTTTATGAATCGACAGAAATTATTCACCAGCTTTAAGTAGGTTTATAATTCTTTCAGACAGAGAGATAAAAGTGCTTGTCCCACTGCATGAAGTCAGAGATCCTACCTGCCTTGTTCTGTGTTGTTGAGCCATTCTTCTCAGCAGGGTTAATGGTGACTGATCTAGACTTGTTCTACTTTTGTGGAGGAATTGAGTTTCATTTTCTTCTCATTGACTTTCTAGATCATGCATCCCCTCCAAATCAGCCTTTCCTTTTACAGTGTACTGCCAACTCCATTACTTCATGCCTTCACTCTGTTTACTTCTCTAAATCCAAGGTGCAGGGAAAAGGTTTTGATTTTTTTGTGTGTTATTTCCTGGAGCAGTTCAGACTGTATTAATTGCACACTTACTCCCCATGACTCACCTTTGGTTTGCAGTGGTCTGTGAGAGATAGCATTGCTGCCAGCATCATTCTAGCTTTCCTTCAGTATTTGCTACACACTGCCTTATTCAGGCCCCTGAAGATACTTGTCTTTCCAACATGCAACCTTTTATTTTATATTTTCCTTTGTCTGAGACCCTTCCTGGCTTCAAGGAATATACTTGTATGACCTGGAAAGCAAGAGTGGAGTTGAAGAATAGCTCACCAAATAGAGAGACTGGGAAGGCATTTATTCTCTCTTGCCGCTTGCTGACATTTGAGTCCTGCAGGACTGGGGGCAGGTGCTTTGGACAAGCTCAAATTACTGTCTGAATGATACGGTAGACTGGATACTAAATAAAGCTGGTTCCTTATGCCAGTGGCACCAGTCCTGCCACTCTATCTGCAACAACATACCAAAGTATCTAGTGAAGCAGGTCAGCTTTCTTTTCTCTTGGCCTGTTCCTTCCTTACCAGAGACCAAAAGCAGGGAGGACTTTAAATACCAAAGAACTGACAATAAAATAAAAGCCTGAGTAAAAATGCATATGTTCTATTGGAAATTACAGCCATGGGTTGATCAAAGGCTGGCCTCAATATGAAACCAAAATCAGAAAGTCTGGGTAAGCCTTCAGTGATTCCTTACTCCAGTGTGGTCCCAGCTGCTTTTCATATTCCGCTCTGGCCTTTCCTGTCACCATCAGAAAGGATTGCTAGGATGTCAAAAAGAAGTGAAACCTACAGTGCTGCAAAGCCTGCCAAACCTCAGGCACATGGCACTGGGGTTTATGATGTGTGACATGTTTCAGTCAAGGAACTCAAAACACAGTAAAAAAAACCACACACTGAAAACTGTGTTAGAGAAAATTGAAAAATGATGTGAGGGTCTCTTTCATGCAATAACATATCTGCAGTCTCATTCTAAGAATAAATGGGTGGTAACTGGTCATTTTTATATCCAAATGTATATGAATCCAATGGTTTTGAACTTGCTTTTGTCTTTTCCCCTTTTAATTCCCAGAGAGAATGAATGCAAAAAGTGGTGAGAAGCTAAAGAAATTAAATTTCAGAAGGAGAGCTGGGTAAGGAGAGGCTTGAGAACAGTGTTTTTCCCTGATTTTGTTTTTCATGTGATGCATCAAATGAAATAGAAGTTGAGATGAAAATTTGGTTTGAAAATGGATAAATAGAACTATGCATTCCCAGAAAGCATCAAGACAAAAATGCCCTGAAAATCAACATGGTTGTGTTTTACATTTAGCTATCCACAAACTAGCAAATCCTTCTAAAAATAAATAAATTATATCACAGCTAGTTTTATGATTCCATGAGATTCTCAAACCTGCTGGGTGAATTATCCAGCTGTCGGGTTCATGTTTGTGCTCCATCTGCATCAACATTTTGTGTTAGCATGGCACCTTGAGCACAATCCATAACCATTTTCCCTCTCTGGTGCTCTTGCTCCCCAGTTTCCATGGGAGGCGACTAAGACAGATGGATCAGAAGATAGCTAAGGCATGACAACAGCCAGATCCCTGATGTGATCTGGAGTGCATCTAGGCTGCAGTGTAAGAGATGTGACAGCAAGTTCCATACTTCAGTGCTTTTATTATCAGAAGCTGCAAATTTCAAATTATGGTGCTGAGCTGAACACTTAAAATAATGAGGGAACATAAATTTTGGTTGTAAACGAGCTCTGTAGCTCAAGATATCCAATTGAAAGAGAAATATTTTTATGCCTTGAGATGGAAGGCAACAGAGCTGGAATGGCATGTCTTCTATACCCAGATGAGACATACATGTCTCCAATCCCCAGTCTCACAGACGGAAAAGCCCACACATACCTTTCTTTTGTCATCATGGGCAAGTAATGTTTGGGATCAGTAGACTTAAAGTGTATAACTCAAGTTATAACTCAAGTGCTGTCACTCACTAAAGACCTTCCACATCAGAAATTCTCACAAATATCCCTTCAGTTGAGAACGGGGGATTTTTTTAACACAAACCTAGGCTAAAGCTCTGCAGATCCTGACATATTTATACTCCCCCCCAAATTTGATCTTTTTGTGTGGTCATCTGGTTGCCTTGTGGTGCTCAAGATTTATGTCACATGTATCTGCCTTCACCTTGATCTACGCTAACTGATGTGTATTAACTCAGCAATGAAGACATATCTTTGGAGTTAAAAAATTGTAGTGAGGAAAGATCAAACCAGAGTACAGAATATACTAGGAGCTAAAACTAACCATTAAGTATTAATTCCAGATGCTTCTAGGTAAAGGCTAAGGATAAAAAGAAATAATGGCAGTTACGCTTGTAAATGCGGGAAACTGTAAGAAGGCATGGCTGAGAATGCAGCCAGAGCACGTCTGCCACAGTCTCCACACTTGCTTTCTCTGTGATTTCTTTGCTGAGCCTTGGGACATCAAACAGTTGAAATTTGTCCTTCAACTGCTCAGGAAGGCAAATCTGATGGCGGGTCACATCACACATTTCACTGACTAAAACAGGTAATTTTAGAGGTAATTTTTTTTTTTTTTAGATTCTCCCATGGGATCACCTAACTCCACAGCATCAAGCCTCAACTTGTTAGTTAAGTTAAAAATAAGATGTAATAGATGACAAAAATGGGAAACAGAAGTGCCATGCATTTATTGTACAAACAAAATGAAAAATTAACTTCTATATTGTATTATTTTTCCCACCTAAATTTTAGATTTTAGACGTCAGAGGGAAGCAAGGGCAAGAGATTAGAGGTTTTCATCAGTGACATTTGCTGTGTTTCCTTTGTTAATATTGAGTGGAGTCCTGATAGTATAAAAGCTAACGAAAATTTTCCTCCTGACCTCAATGGAGCCAAGAATTCAGTTCTGAAAACCTCATGATCTGTTACTCTTTGATTCAATTCTTTCATTGTCCTTTTTATTATTTCTAAATATAATCTGTGCATTATCACTTAGATCTATCAAATTCTGTTTTTCCCGTGGTCCTGATCCTGATGTCCCATATATCAATTTGCATGATATAACCCTCTCTAAAATAAAAATTTTCTTTTAGTTTCATTTTTGCAACATTGAGACTGGCAACATCCGCTGCGCACATGGTACAACTTCTTGTCTTTTTTGAAAGATAGATGCTCCAGTAGGATCTTCCATGATGATTCAGCTCATTGTTCTGCACTGTTTTAAATACAGTGGGTATTTCAAAAAATGTTGTAGCTAGGAAGCTTTGTGACCTCACTTCTGAGCATTTCATATCAAATTTGTTTGACAGAACCAATTTGACACTGCATCCATTCTAGAGTGCATGGGAATGCAATTATATGTCAAACTTTCTGAAATCTTCAGGGACCTCAGGACAGTCAATATTTGACAGGCATTATACCGTTTGTCCTCCAGATTTTTATCTAGACAGGCAAATCTAGCATTTTCTCAGTTTTCTCTCTATCAATTAAATGTATTCAGAAATTTTTTATGAGAATTTTTTTATGTAGCTTACTATTCAGAGAAAATCCATTTGAAGACATTTGTCCCTGATAATACAATATGAAATAAAGGATGCAAAAATTATCTTTTAAAAAGATACTGAACGTAACTTTTACAGCTCCCATATATATGACTGAGTTATTTCAGTGAATAAGTTCCATGTAGTATTAAGAGTCCATTATCCTTTTCAAAAATCAAACCTGTTGTTGGAAGAAAGTGTCAGGATATATTTTAAGTGGCTCATTTCACTTGCCTGCTTGAAAAACCACAAAACTGTTACAGCAAATGGAGTGGTATTCTTTCCTTAAAAAACATGTTAGTCCTCCAGTCTCCAAAATTCCTTTAGCAAACAAGATCTTTACTTTCACACATTTTCCCAATTAACATTTCATATAAATGCTTGTACTTTCAGAAAACAGATTATTAATCATCCTATAATGGAAAAAGTATAAATGTAATTTCCAAATATATTTCCTATTTGATATAAAAATCCAAGAATTAATTATATGTTGAATGATTTTAAACTCAGGGCCTGGTAATTTCTCTTTTTTTTAATTGACATTTTATTACATCTCTCTGTCATTATGCTGTATAAAAGCTCTGTATCTGAGGCTATATTCTGCTAGGCAGTACCACTCTTCATCCTCAGTGATCTTGTTCTCTAAGCAGGTTTGCCAAAGGACTTCAAGGCTAGAGGGTGGAGGCGGAGATTTCAAGCAACTTTTCTGGGCCTAAGAGTTGAATTCTAACTGATACAGTGCATACAGATAGGAGCTAACTTTCCCTTTGCTTTATTCCTGTACCTATTACTTTTGCAAGGGAATGGCTTACAGAGCTGAGTGATATTGCAAATAATTAACACACTGGAATTGCAGTGTGACTTCTTTTTTTTTTGTGATTTACTAACTATGCATTTTCATATCAGTTTTGTCTAGAAAAAAGGATGTAGTACAGTATAGAGACATGCTGAGTGATTTAGGTATCACTTGCCCAAGCTTAGTTACTAATTTGTAACTTTAATGGCATTTGTAGCTATTCTTTATGCATCTGAGTGTTATCAGTAGACACTGTGGTGCCCTACTGGTCAAAGAACATTGAAATTTCAGGTAATAACAAGAAAATATTTTGTTGTTGTTTTATTTGCAATCTTCAGTATTTTTTAAGACCATTACAGCATGTAATCTTGTTTTTTGGTCAGTGACAAAGGCACAGAAGCATATCTGTTAGCTCAGGCTACCCATCAAACCATCACTATTTATGTTTGTTTCCTTCATCGTGCTCTGGTCCTTTCAAGTGCTGCAAACCAACACGGCTACTCTGATTTCAAAGGAGCTATACTGAGCAGCAGTGAAGGAAGGCTTCACCTTATTCTCTATGCTTTCTTTCCCTTTCAGTTTATGGCTTTATTTCTTCTCTCAACTCTCTCAAGAGACAAGAAGTCTACATCTGACAGATGGATGCCTTGTTTTCTTTTAATCTTTTTTTAAAATTCCCTTTCACAAAAGGTAAATTACGGTCATGACACTTGTTTTGCATTGCTGGTTTTGAGCTAAAGAGACCTAATGTAAGTGGTAAGAGGCCATCTTCTGCCTACACACAATCAAAGTCGGCACAAATTCCTAAATTCAAATGTGGATTAGTGTGTTCAGACATACACTTGCTCTCACCGTAATCCATAAAATGTGTTGCTAGCTTCAGTAGGTCCTTTTTAGCGAAAGTGGTTCATTTCAGGGAGGTGAGAATCTGGCCCTGATTATTTGATTGCTTCCTTTGCATTGCAGTTTACAGGGAGGCGTGTTATATCACTTCAGCTTATAACAGAACCTGCACATCTTGCTTTGCTGACAAAGAAACGTCTCCACCTGCCATTTGAAATATGCTGATATTATGGGCTGTTGCAAACCCACTCCACAATTCGGTGTGATTGGCAGCCACTGCTCGGAGGCTGTGAGAATGGGGATACAAGAGGTCAAACAAATCCGCGTTAGTGGAAAGCTGGCACACTCCTTCTTCGCTCAGGGCAGGAATTCCCTCCCTTTCCAGGGCTGGGAAGCGGGGAGTGCTACTGAGAAGCGAACAAACAGATGGAGCATTTTCTTAACCTCTGTACTGCTTCACCAGACTCATAAAAGACATTCACCCTTCTACTAAATGAGTGAATGAGAGTTGATTGATGACTCAGAAATGTATTTATTCAAACTTCTATTTAGTCGTAGCTACACAACAGCCTTCTGAACTCACAGGAAATCAAGCAATTCAGTTCCCTTCAGGTACAAAAGTGCAAAATGGCAAGAGACATGCAATATGCTTATCCTCTTTAAAAGTATTAGAAGAGCAACCTCATGGTTGAAGTTTCCTTATTGGTGGAGTCTACACGGATTTCCCTCTGGAATGATTGTTGCCTTTCTGTATGAGGGCACACTGTGGCATGTATTCTCCAACTTGTTATGTGTGTTTTATTTGATTTCTTAATTATTATTTTTTTTAAGCAAGCAGAGTCAGTTTATCCCAACAGCTGCGTCTAAGTGGATTTAGGTTTTGTATCCAACCTGAAAGGAAGCACAGTTCTGCTCAGGTGTTTATTGGGAAAATGTGTATCAACTCACTGAACTGTTTGTTTATTTATTTGCTTTACATTGACAACATTCGGTCCTGTTACTTTTCTTGTATTAACTGTGACACGGACATTGATAGATCATTTTAGTTTAAATAAAAGCTTTACTGTAAATACTGCTGAAATACAACTGTTTATATGTTACACAGGGCTATGTCTTACACAGAAAATACTATAAACTCTTAGATGGGAAGTTGAGAGGTGTGCCTGTGTTCGTGTGTATGCATACATAGTATGCATTTCTGTTGCCAGTTACAGCTGAAGTAAGCATCAGCTGGCATTTACTACTTTATTTCCTGTCATATAAATACCTATTTTTAGATATATGAGAAATAGTTACAGTAGTTTCATATAATTTGTATTTACAGAGATTTTTTTATATGACTCACAATAGGATCCCACATTAAAAAAAAAAAAGTACTTGTGATTTTGTAGTTCTGATAAGCATTTTAATATATGCAGATTGGAGTGGTGGATAGAAATTATAATTTGCAGTTTTTATAAAACAGCCCATCTGCCTGTACTTTGGAGGACACCCCCAATGCAGCTGTAGAAGAACCAAAGAGTGGTCATTAGTGTTCTGTGCATTCTCTTTTGCTCACTGTTTCCTTTCTGGCAAGTATGTCTGTGGGTGTTGACTGCTATAATTTTGATTCAGCAGATTATTACAGATGTGTAGAAAGCTATTAATACTTCTTGATTTCATGTGCCTTGACAGCAGTGAGGTTGGATGGCTCACTCTCCTGTAGAGCTAAATCTGCACCACCATATTTCTCACAGACCTACAAGATGGCACCTCCCTCACAAAGATCTGGCTTTGTTGCTAGTTGGCCCATGATAGAGTAATCTTGCTACCTTTCTGTTTGGTGTGCAGTCCCAGAATAAATCATTGCTAAATCTATCAGCACCTCTGTAAACATTCTCCCCACATATCTCTTCATGCCAGTATGTGTGATCTCTGTAGGAAAGGATGTCTCTATTTTCTCTTAGCCAACCAGTGGAGAAAGTCACTGTGAATTTTCCTTCTCTCCCTCTATCTCTTCCTCTGAGAGCTAGGCTAATAATTTGATTTGCTTCATTGGTCTGGACTGTAACAGCACCCTCCCATCAAAAAAAGTCACAGGATTGAAACCTGAAATGTGTGAACATGGAAGTATTTTGTGTAAATGAAGTGTTAGTTCCAGGTTATTTATTCCCATTAGTGCAATCAAATTCTCCTACAATAGGCTAGGAGGGGACTTGTGGTGTAGCTCATGTCATTGTAACACTAGTTCTGTGATACCCGCCCCTAAAGTCCCAACACACAATTCAGTGCAGCACACCAAAAGCCAATGCAACACCTATGGATGACATTGCAGAGTGATCTCCTTGAAGCTAGTTTGTTCCAGCTTAGTGCTGAACCCATGAGAAAAAGTGGAGTCAAACTAATAGCTTAGAGAGCTAATACACAGGTAACATTGGCTCATTTTGGTTTGTAGTGCTTATAATAATATTACCTCCAGATTTGTTGCAGTACAAATGCTGTGTGTAAGCAGAGACTTTTTTCCTTCTCAGAGAAAAGACTAGGACAGTTCAACAAGTGATATGTCATTTCAGATTGATAGAGAAAACATGATCCTATGAGTCAATAGGAGTTTTGTCATGGAATTTAGCAGGATGACGGCTTCAGCACGTGACAGACCAGTGCTTGCCCAGTTATCTTTCGCGTGACAGGTGAATGAAACAGAATGAGAAGAGAAATCCAAGTGCTTAAGAATGTTTGGCTTTTCCTGGCATAAGTTAGTTGATTGCTCAATTAGGTCAATGTCTTCGTCATTCCATTACTAAGTATAGGTTGTTATTCTTTGGTTAAATGAACTAGTTGCTCTTTAATGGATTCTCATTAACAATTGGAGCTGGAAAGCTGCCCGGTGGAAAAGGATCTGGCATGTTGGTCGACAGCTGGCTGAATATGAGCCAACAATGTGCCCAGGTGGCCAAGAAGGCCAATGACATCCTAGCTTGTATCAGCAATAGTCTGGCAATCAGGACCAGGGCAGTGATCATCCCTCTGTACTCGTCACTGGTGGGGTCACTCCTTAAACACTGTGTTCAGTTTTGGGTCTCTCATTACAAAAAAGACACTGAGGTGCTGAAGCATCCAGAGAAGGGCAACAGAGCTGGTGAATGATCTGGAGCACAAGTTTGATGAGGAGTGGCTGCAGGAACTGAAGAAAATGAAGCTTGGGGGGGACCTTATCGCTCTCTACAATTACCTGAAGTAAGGCTGTAGTGAGGTGGGGGTCAGCTTCTTCTACCAGGTGACAAGATAAGAGGAAACAGTCTCAAGTTGTGCCAGAGGAGTTTTAGATTGGATACTAGTAAAAAAATGTCTTCATCAAAAGCTTTGTCAATCATTGGAACAGGCTGTCCAGGGGAGTGGTTAAATCCCATACCTGATGGGATTTAAAAGACATCCAGATGTGGCATTTGGACACATGGTTTAGTGGTAGACTTGGCAGTGTTAGGTTTGCAGTTGAACTCAATGATCTTAGAGGTCTTTTTCAACCTAAACCATTCCATGATTCTATGTGGGCTTGGTTATCCTTGTGGGTCCCTTACAACTTGGTATACTCTGTAATTCTCTGAAATCACTGTAGGCAGTCTATGTACCAACCTTATCTCTCAGTCTATCTATGAGTATTCAAAATCAACCACAGGTTTCAGTAGGAATGGCATCTTGGAATCCAGGATCTAAAAGCATTCCCAAGGTTCCTCTAAAACTCCTGAAGTACTGGGATCCCATAATGAACCTTTTCATCAGGCTGATCCCCTAATACTCAATAACTATACCCTCATCTGCTTCAGAGCGCTCCATTCAAACTGCTCGCTTCTTCACTAATTCTCTATTTCTCTTATTTCTTTTTTTTTTTTTCAAAGTAAGAGGCAAATGAATGGGATAATCTTGTTGTAATCTTTGAGTGGAACATGAATATTTCTTAAATACAGCTCAGCACTTGTCAGCTGTTTCACTATACAGATACTTCCTATTAGTTTCCACGATTTTAACTCCACTTTTCCCTCTTTGGACAAATGAATCTTTGGAAATACTATAAAAATATGGAGATCCTAAAACTCTATATTTTTTATTTTAAAAACATCTTCCATGGGGGAAATCTTTTTTGTGTTTTTATATGTCTGCCATATCCTGTCTGTCTTCTCTGTATGGGTACTATAGACACTGAGTTAATAAAAATTGTGTAGCATGGAATACATTTGGTGCCAAACTAATATCAATAGTTTGAAGGTAAACTTCCCCACACTTTGAGATCATAGGTATTTGATAACTCACTGTGCCATGAAGCCTGAGCACGCTGTGATACAGCCTGCTTATAGCTTCATGGAGTGTCCTCCTTTCAAGTTAAACTGACTTGTAGCTCCAGCTCTTTTAAGAGATGACGTCAGCCTCTAAACAGAGAGCCAAGTTGGCATCAGGCTGTAGGTGCATAACCAATCTGCTTTCCATATTGTTCTCTTGGCTTTCATACAGTCATGAATAATCTGTTTAAGACAGTGTGAAAACCTCAGCACAAGCAGGATGCACCCTAAAGTCACATTTTACATTTGCATAGGCCTCAAGCCCAGGGAGGAATCTGTATATGTGAGAGGGAGAAAAAGAGAGAAATCTCACAGAAAATAGTTCCATGATTTTATTTATTTATTTTATACTTCTTGAAACCATGACTGAAGACTGTGATTTTTCTACTGACATCTACATGCGATTTTTCCTGAGATGCAGGAAACAAATCTGTCAGCCTCCTGATGAGCATTACAGAGAGAAGGACACCCAGGATAATTTAATTAGACCCAGAGAAATAACCCAAACTGAAGGACATTTTCTGGTTGTCAGGAACTAAATTCATCTTTTAACAGGCAAAAGCACCACTGTGATTCAGACACTCCCCTGTTTTCTGATCAGCTCTGAATTGCTTTTCCTCTGTGATGCTTAGAGTTCCTTGACCCTTACTAGAGATCTGCTCTAAGATCCTAAGCTCTGTTAGATCCATACTACATCTAAAGGAGTGAGAAAGAAAGTGACCTCGTGTTGTAGTCCTAAGTGCTATAAAGAATGATCCAAACCCAAAGAATAATTTAGAGCAGCTTCAAGATGTCTAAATTACCCTGATCTGCATAAATCATTGAGGAACTGATGCAATAATAAATGATGAATAGCTGATTTTCATTTTCTATATAGTTCATAGCTCTGGAAGAAACTTTCATGCTGCTTTGGTGAGTTATGGATTGTTTGCAGATTTTTCTTTTGTTGTTTTGGGAGTTTTGCCCCCCAAAGGTGATTTTAGTGCAGGGGGAAATGCACAGCAGTCTGTCTTGGACAAAGTTGAGTTGGAGGAAAGGAAAGATGGATGAAGGAATAAAAATGCACAAGTAGAAAGATGTATCTTCCTCCCTTATCATGACTGAACTGTTATTGTTGCAAGCCAGAACTGATGGCCTGTGACCTTGACGGTTACGTATTATGGCTTGATCCTGCACTGCGTTGCCCAAGCCTGGGCTCGGCTGAGCTCGGGAACACAAGGTCTGCTCTTACTTCTGCTAATGACTCCCACTGTGACCTTTGACAGACTTCTGCTCCATTTAAAGCAGGGCTGTTGTAGAAGGGACAAGGTGGCATTTGCTACACTTACGTGATTCTTTCTCTACTGAAAGAAATAAGGCCTCTGCTTGCTCAGAACTGAATTTGCTTAGTACATGAGTTGAGCAACTTGCCTACTCAGAATAATATAGTTACAATTATTAATAAGTATATGTAAATTAGTTCATTAAGCCTCTGTTTTTCAAAAACTAATATATTAACTAACAAAAAATCATGTTCAATGTCCCATTACCTAAATAAGAATTCACCCTCCATCTGCTCAGAAAAATACACAAGACAAGGCACTTAAGTTGTCAAACAATAATGGATCCAAACAATTACAATAGATGCAGGTTTATAAACTGCATTGGTTTATTACGAGTAGTAGAATACTATCAAATAAATGTTGTTAATTTGTGCTGGGAAAACCCGATACACAAAATGTTTCAGATACTGGTCTTCTCATTGTAAGCATCTTTCTGATCCCTGCTGCAATCGATTTAATTTTGTGTTATGTTGGTTCTGTAATATAAAAATTGAAGCTATCTGAATCCTATATTTTCAGGATTGCATTGATGGGAGTGGAATTTAGAGATCTAATACCTGGGCAATTGAGATGACGGTTTTAAAATGTTTGGTATAAATATAGTGTATGGAGTAAGTTAACCTGTGCAGTATAAAAATAAATGGCACTCATAATGTAGTATATGCTCAATCTTCTATGTGTAGATTCAGAGTTTAATAGAATAGCTTTTGCTATTTTATATGTGTAAGTTTAATTCAACATGTTAAACTTGAATTTATGAAAGCTAGGAGATAGCTTTGAAAGCGGATTTACTGTCAGATTTAGCAATGAACATTTTAAAAAAATTTATTACATAACATGAAAGGAAGTGTTGGATCTAATTCACTGTTAGTTTGTGAAGGAACTGAGCAGTGGATGGAGAGGATGGAGTGAAATGCATGATAGGTCAAAGCTTACAGTATTTAGCACCATTTTTAAAGCTGGATGCCTTTTATACAGGGTAAAGGGGGGATATGACTGGGAGGAAAGAGCCCAAAACTGAACTTCCAGTTTGCATCACTAGAGAAAAGAAAATAAGTTATGTTATTTATGTGAGAAATACTACTGGAAATGGAAATAAGAGCGGTTTTCATCTTTTCATATGTGCTGTTTTTCAGATTATTTTCAGAGATGTATACTTTCAGTGACCATTAATGTTTATTTAGAGTAAGCAGAAATCTGTTGCGTGTTGAATGTAGCGCGTAGTAGCTGCAAGGTGACTCCTCAGCAGCTTGCAGGCATTGATGGACCATGGGTTTTAACTTCTTGAGTCAAAATTTTGAAAATGATTGGCATGTGTGAAATTAAGTCAGCAAAAGCTTACAAGCTTGTTGAATCACAGCACAAGCAACAGAAAAATGATCTCCTGTGAGTCTGATGTTTTGACAACAATTAATATCTATTCATATTCTACTGAAATGAGGGAAAAGAAAGAGGCTTTCTTTCTAAACAAATATAGCCTAAGCTATACATTCACATCTGAATTAGATCTAGCTCACAGAGCAAGTATAAATAAGAAACAAATTAATGTCCTCAAAATTTCATAATTTCTTCCCTTTTGAGAGTTACTACTACCTGTGATGCTGGTGATATTGTAGTTTATATGACACAAAGCAGTTTACCCCTGTCTGTGCATGCCAGTAATTTGTGGCCAGCACTGATGTATTTCTGAGTCTTAGTCATTATTTGGACCCATCAAAGAAATATACTGGGTGAGAAGTGAAGGAAATAAAGATGACAGAATTTAGATAAAAGTACATGGGCACTTCCAGTAAGCATATGATTTAAATTTTTTAGGTTAAACTGTGGTTCATCAATAGTGAACTGACTAATTCATTCCTTAAACAGGATTATTGTGATTACTTTTAATATAATTTTTATAATAATATTAAAAGAATAAATTTCTATGAACAAAAAAGGGAATATGGTAAACACTGGCGAAGATTCTTTATAATTTATTAATTCTGCATGGTTCATGTTGTACATATGTGTTTATAATGTAAAAGATGTTGAGCACATCTGTTAAACATATTCAAAAATGTAACTTCTATTCTCATGGGTATTTCAGAAGTACATAAAAATGATTTTTCTTTGAAGAGTTTATTAATGAGTAAAGATTAAGGATACTTTTACCATGGCGATTTCTAGTTATTTATTAAATGGACTTGGAAATGTCTAAGGCAGAGGCCATATTTCAGGCTAAAAACTTCAGTACAGGACCTCTCCATATAAACAGAAAAGAGAAAAAAGTAAAAATAGTTCTTTCTCATCTGTAAAGTGTCTTTCAAAAAGTTAGGTGAAGAAAAATTACTTTTAAATGCTGTTTTGAGTAAAGTCAAACTAAACTAACTACTGTTTATTTTAATGAAATTTTCTTTAAATATTTAGTAGTTTTGGAATTGTTCAGCTGCAATCATACTCTTTCCTCCAATTAGCCTTCATAACAAGGAGTTTTCCTCTCTTTGACCCAGCTTTGTTTGCTAACAACTTCAAATTTTAAATATAAAATTGCAGGCTTAAAAATGAAGTCTCAAGGAATTCTGCCAGAAAAAAAAAATCTCATTATTTTAAATTGTGGTAGTGCTGAATAAAAACAAAAAAATGTAACCTTGTACAGGACAGGTCTTGCTTAAATACAGGTCTCAGGTTTTGAATACTCTGTAGAATGAAATCAAAAGTGTCTGGCTCATTTAGGTAAAAATGTCCCATGTGTATTTAATGGTAGGTAACTTTCTCCTGTCCTAATTCAGTACACCAAACATACCCTGATTTGCACCAAATGCAAATCTAACCTGATGATTTTAATGAATCTAGTTCATCTGTTTCTGGGCATCACCTGCCTACAACACATTTTGCTGTCCTCTTGGCACTACCTGGGCCAGTCACCACACAGATTTGGAGGTGATTTCATACCCACACCATTGAACTGCTGTGGTTTTGCCTCCATCTTAAAATGTTCTCGTGGTGTCGTTAGAAGTTAGCCAGGGAATTATTTTTCTTCTAAATTTGTGTAATCATCTCCTTGCAGTGTAAGTGAAACAGAAAACATATCTATTCTCATACAGAGGAATTTATTTTCATTGATTCTTTTCTTATCTTTGTATGAGAATATTTTATCCTACAGCTTAATTGATAGCTGACCTTTTCTCCATCTGCTCTAAACCAGGGAAGTACAGTGTTTCTCTTGTAATTACATTTCTGCCACAAGGTATTTTTCTTCTTTTAGGAGATCAAAACCATTATTGACAGCAGGATGTAGTCTTTTCAATATTTTAATCAAGAAGCCCACTATGTTTGCCTGATGCTTTAGCCTGCCAACAGGAGTTTAATAGTCTAGTGGAGCATTAACAGCAACTGATCATTGTTCAGAAGATCTAACTAGCCCCAGGTTATATCAACCTGACAGACAGAACATTAGCTGAGGGCAGCAACTCTTCATTAATTGTTTATGCAGATGACCCTCTGGTGGAAAGGTGGGCATTTTCTCATTTGCCTTGGGCAGTGTAAACCAGCCTGAAACAGCCACTGCAATTAGAGGATGTTAATGAGGAAGCAAAGAGAGAGAGGGTGGCATGGAGAGCACTACTGTGAGCACAGCAACACTAAGGGTTTATACTTGTTCCCACTGCAGCCAGTGGTCAAATCCCTATTGATTGAAAGAGGGGAAGGAGTTGTACTCCTGGCTGAGATCCAGCATGACAGCTTCCCGTATCTCATATAAGCTGCTGTGAGAGCATGATGGGATGATGTTCTGTCTGGACATAGTGAATGACTGTTCTTTCTCTAATTAGTCTTGCTTCAGACTTTTGATTTGCTAAACATGCAAGGAGAAGCTGAACATTTCTCTGCTCTATAGTCAGAGTCTCAGAGAGCTGAGAACTGAGCATATCAGTTGGTTCATAGGCTGTGAGTTGTGAAGGCTGAGACAGTAATGGGTGGCTTTTTTCACCTGCTGGATGAGATGGCGTACCCTATTGTACTTGAAATCCTCTAGTATCCGTAGTTGGAATGGCCAGACATCCTGAAGGGATGAATGGACTGAGGCATCAAAATCTCCCCATCATAGGATTCCTTCAAGGAAGAGTGAGGATTATCAGGAAGAAAGCAGATAGATGAAGAATAAAATCACCTTGGGAGTAGGATGACATCCCTGTTAGCAGAACAGAAAGTAGTGTAAAAACTGCCTTCTTTGTTGTGAAAAATGATCCTTTAATTACTTTTGTTTCATTTTATAAGATCAGGAAAGCAAAGAGCTACTGCCTGTTTTGAACTGTCTTTTGGGTAAAGGTAACAACAAAGGTTAACTTTTGCTCTGTTAAGTAGTGCAAATCTAACAGTATTCCTTTCTGAAAGCAAAATCCAATTTACTTATGTCAGAGCACATTTTGGCACTGGAAAAATTGGTACCATGCAATTCTGAGAAGGTGTCATCAAGAGGCAAACAACTGGTCAGCTTAAATTCATGGCAGGAAGAATCTAGAGAAGGAGAATTCTAACTATGTATTATCTATTTTTAATGTGTAGAGTAATAGAACTGTTCCAGATAGCTTCAATTTTTTAATTTTTTTTTTTTTTTCTGTTACTGAAAGATTTCAGCTTATAGCCACAGAGATTAAAGTTTCCTAAGAAAATCAAGGTCAACTCCCTGATGTGGTCTTGTCCCAATGCACATTGTACTATGTCCAGAAGAACTACCCATGAGAGAGATTTTTTGCCTTTGCAGTTTTTCCCTTCTGTGTAGGACTTGGATCTGCAATGATCTTCATCTATTTATGTAGAATCCAAATAGTCAGTCCTGAGCACTTGCATTCCTTCAGTGTGTCAGCTGTCTTGGGTACCCACAGCACCTGAGTCTACGATCTGGAGGAGGAAACTTCATTTTAGCAATATAATGGGGATTTTACTATGGACAATTTGGTTGTGTTTGGATGAACTGACTGCTAAAATCAAAACTGGGAGTTGAAGTAGTTGCTAAACATCACCTCTAGTAAATAGTTTGCTTTTCTCAGGAACCTTTTTACTGATGCTCTGTCTGTAGATGATGAATACTTCCTTGGTCAGAGGGAAATCCATCTTGACCTGTCCCCTGGCCCTGCCCTGTGCTCTCTGTCATTGCCACTGAAACCAGCTGGCATTCAATGGACAGAACGCTGACAGGTAAAAAATAGTATTAAGAAAAAACATAGATAACCAGGAAGAGAGGTACTGAGCACTAGTTCTACAAAGGCTGAAATTGGACCAAGACATTTAATGGGTAAACAAGGCCTTGCTGATGAGGATGTAATGTAGATAGCTCTTCTCATCCTTCAGAACAGGATGTGTTCCTGATACAAAATGTTTCTTCCCCATTTTCCTCAAAAGCATCTATTTCTTTGATAAATTCTATTAATTAAAACCAAACATTTGTCTTACACCCGCCTAACAAGGCTGGATATCTATGTTACTGAGGCTAGGATAAGGCTTTCCTTTTGTTTGCTTTTTGTGATATCTGAAAAACAGCCTGAGGGGGAAGGATAATTCCCTGTGCATAATCCAGAAATACTGATGTGAATCGTTCAGTGTTCAGATCATTCCCTCTGTCAGCACTCAGCTGGAAGCACAGCTAATCTGGTACAGGGTAGGCAAGGGGAGGTGGCTAATAATTGCCAAATAACCTGTATCTTCAGTAAACTACTGTCAGACGAGCAATGAGGAAGCACAGGAGAATGGTGACTCACCCATGTGTGTCTGAATCACAACGCCTCCTGGATCTGCTCTGCCAATGTCATTATAGTGCAGAGTTTTAGGGTTTTGTTTTTTCTAGAAGTTTTTCAAAGCTGTGTCTAGAATCATAGAACAGTTTGGGTTGGAAGGGACCTTACAGATCATCTAGTTTCAACCCCCCTGCCATGGGCAGGGACACCTTCCACTAGACCAAGTTGTTCAGTCTCATCCCACCTGGTCTTGAACACTGCCAGGGATGGGGATCCACAACTTCTCTGGGCAACCTGTTCCAGTGCCTCATCACCCTTATAACAAAGAATTTCTTCCTGATACCTAATATAAACCTACTCTCTTTCAGTTTAAAGTCATTGCCCGTTGTCTTATGTCCTGGTGAAAAGTCCCTCTCCAGCTTTCTTGTAGGCCCCCTTTAGGTCCTGGAAGGCTGCTCTAAGGTCTCCCTGGAGTATTCTCTTCTCCAGGCTCTTCTCAACCCCAACTCCCTCATCCTGTTTCCATAGGAGAGGTGCTCCAGTCTTCTGATCATCTTTATGGCCGTCCTCTGGACTTGTACCAGCAGGTTCATGCCCTGCTTGTGTTGGGGGCCCCAGGGCTGGATGCTGTACTCCAGGTAGTGTCTTATGAGAGCAGAGGTGGAGAACCTGTTGTTTTGATGCAGCCCAGGATACGATTAGCCTTCTGGACTGTGAGCAGTATTGCTGAGATATCTCGAACTTCTCATGCACCAGTACCTCCCAGTTCTCCTTAGGGCTGCTCTCCATCCATTCTCCACCTGTGTTTGTGCTTGGGACTGACCCAACACTAGCTCTAGTGCATTTTTGCCTCCTAATGCTTTCTTTCATCTACTTTACGAATGAGTGAGCTGTGTAAAGCAAGGTGAAAAGGTTTTTCCTTAACGTGGCAATACAAATACAACTGATTTATATATGACTGCTCTATACTGTAGGCTGAGGTTAAGTGCAGTTGACTGCTTCAACTGAACGGAAATGCAGGAATTAACACAAATAGACATCACAAATTAGACATATCTTAATCTCTAATTGTTATGGAAATGGTATATATGAGACCTATTCTCTGCCACAATGTTGTCTAAACTGTGGCCCTTAGAAAGCTGGAAAACGGGCTCAGATTCACAGAACCAAAATTCCAGGTATGCTCTTGTGCCAAGTGTTTATTATTTCCTGTGTTTTAAAGAGCTTGAATGAGGCAGTGGGAAATACTGTGCACAGCGTACGAGTAGGCTGTAAGCCTATCGGACCTCAACTGTGGTTCTGACTTTTCTTATTTTCTGGTGGTATTTCTAGTCCAAGCCCTTCTATTCAATGAAGTACCCTGGTAGTTATAAAAAGCATCCGGATACAAGAAGGTTTCCGCATATCTTTATTCATTTACAGTAAAAAAAAAGGAAAACTTTAAATTCTGACAGTGAAACAGTTGAAATACTTGCAAAATTCTTACATTTTCTCTGTCTACACTGCTAACAGAATCATGTGGGTGGATAGGATATCTTTTGTCAGGTAGTGAGGAGAGGTGTTATGGCCCATTTTGTTAGCGCTGACACATCCTTTGACCTTTTGCATGTACCACCCCCTCCATCTTCATTAGTTGTGTACTGGGACAGTGCACTTTCCCATGACTGCCACATGACTGTATGGCACATGAAATACGGATTTGAGGATACTAGGAGGGACTGTGTTATAATCACTTCATACTTCAACTTTGAATCACAACACATAGATATGGAACTCTGTAACATATCTTGAAGACTTGGACAGAGTTAGGGTGAAGAGGAATGTGATTTTTCTTGTCCATGCTCTCAGTTCCCATAACCACAAGTTTTGCATAGGTCTCTCTTTTAGGATGGGAGGGGTGATGGGATAGTGCCATGATGCTGACAAGGTAGGAATCTAGAACAAAACCCTGATCGCCTGATTTCATTTCATGATGTCATTATAAATTCTTTATGTTTTTATTGTCTGGGCTAAGGCAACAGCTTCTGCTGTTGCTTCCTATGTGGGTTTGACTTACGTGACTAAACAGGCTGTAAAGCTGGCAACTGTGAGAATAATCTTGCCATTAAACTGATGGTCCTTTATAATGTAGTCAGGTTTTTTTTAACGGTAGATGGTATAGCAGTGCAATGGAAAGCAAATTATTTTTCTTCTTAGTTTAATCTTCTTAAGGAAAGCGGTAATCCTCTGCTAATTTCCTCCATCAGAGCAAGCATATGTCTCAATCACATTTGTAGCTGGAGCAGAACAGCACTCAGCACTCAAATTATGCTAATAACCATTTAGATTACTTCTTCTTTGGCATTTATTCATATTGGGGATCCACCAAATAAGTCTTTCCACTATATGAATTTATGTGTTTAATCCACATTACTTTCATTAATACCTCTGCAAGCTTTGGCATGCAACTGTCTGGCTCCTTGCCTTCTTGTCAGGTAAGTGTGAAGCAATGGTGTGGTTCTACCTCAGTGCCTCTGAATCCTGAACCCTTGCTTCTTAGCCTTTCCTACTTCGACCCCTGGCAGATAGGTGTAAGAGGGACTGCCAAGTGTCACCTCAAGCAGGGAGCATGTCTAATTAAAAATGTTGTACAGGTAAAAGAGGTTCAAGTCATATGGTTATGGCATTCATGTTATGCCATCCAAATTGTTAAAATGATACTCAAGATGGACTATGCTATGTATATAAATGCATATAGAAAGCCAGAAGAAACCCTGTAAAACATGAGTTATAATCTGTGGTCTATGGTATTGATTCCCATGTATTCTGAATACTAGCTTTGGACCATCATGCTCTCATACAATACAAACTTCTACAATTTAATTTGTTCTGTGTCTATACTGAAAATTTATCTGTTCTGCCTGTTTTCTTATTGTATCAAAGTATGAACACTATTGCATGCAAGTATATATAATAAAATATGTTAAGAATGATTGAGGCTAAGTCAATAGGATTGTCACTTGTGTTGATATACCTTTTCCTTTCTTGTCACTTTTCCCCTCTGAGCAATTCTTGATGTATTTGTTTTGCTGCTGATAAGCACAGCTGAATAGTATCTCTGAGAGTGAAACTAAATACAAATTTCTCTGCAGCATCTCCTTAAGAATGTAGATGAATAGATATCAGTCATTTGTAATTACGTTCTTTGGATGAAAGATTTCCTTTTGCATCAAGGTGCACATGAATTCCTTAATTCATATATGATTGTAAAGAGCAGTTGTCATAATTCAGATATTTTATTTTTTAGACATTGATGGATATTGAAAAACCTGACCTGAGTGTTTTATGCAACTGTGTACACATTAGAAAGGGATGACTGGAATTCAGGGAGATTTTCCTTTACTCAGACTAGGCTTCCCAAAGGTACACTGAAGCCAGTTACAAGATCTACGTGGAGTCAGAAGTTCCTCAGTGTGGATCTATGCTTAGAGCTAAATTAGGTCTATCTTTGTCCATGTTACTGCAGACCTTTAGCATTTATGCTTTACAAGAGAAATGGGGTATCTTCTTTAATCAGAAGCTGGAAATTAGCTCTGACCAGAGAAAAACATGCAATAATGATATATCACCACACAAGTTAATAAGAGAGTTTCCTGTGAAAGCAAGAAAAGAATAAATCTTTACAAATACATTTTTTTTACTTCTGTTTACTCTTTATTACCCTTTTTTTATCTTTGTTATAATCTACAATCTGAAATCCTAGGTGAATTCTGGACTTTTTTTCATGCTTAGATTTGAAGTTAATTGAAACAGTTTAAAATAGTTGGTTCACTATTCTGCAAATAGCTTAGCCTTCTGTTTGCCACATATTATTAAAATTTGCCACAAAATTTTTAAAGTCAAATCTTCAGGAATATTAGGAAATATCTTCTTAACTATGCTATGAAGAAAGCATTTGGTGTTAGTGTGGGCTAAGCTGTGAAACCATTGTGTATTTCCTACCATTCGAGCAAATCTTCCTCTAAGACCCAAGATCAACAAAGCATTTAAGCAGCTGCTTATGAGATGAAAACTCATCTCAAGGCAATTTTTTAAATACCACTTTTAATTGTCTTCTCTGGGACTCTCCTTTACTGTTTCATTTAGGGTGCTTGAAAATGAAGGAAACAGAGAAAACTTTGTGGCACTGTTTTTCGCAGATGGAAAAAAACCCTTAGGAGAAGCACAACAATAGTTTTCAGCATCATTCCAGTACTGTTTTCCAGTACAGGTTTTAGATAAGTGGATGCTGAAATACAGAGATAATTTACAATACCAATTACTCTGTTAATTTCATTATTTTTTCCAAATCTGCTATTGAGCCAGACTAGTAATAGTTTCATCAATGGTGTTCTCTGCCTCTCAGACACAAACCTAATTCTTCAAAAATTTGTTTTTACAATTGAGGAATTTGGATGAGGGATGCATTGTCAGGACTCATTTACATTTCTTTAGTATTGATTTCGAGTGCTAGATATGCATCAGAAGTCATCTTTCTCTCTTACTTTCATAGCACATAAGGAAGGAATCACCTTCTTGCATTCTTGCGTGTTAACAAATCATATCCATTATATTTATTAATGTCATTATCAAGGTAACAACAGGTTTTGTCTAACAGGAGGAGCAATGAGAGTTGACTCTTGTTTTTTTAAGATATACTGGCAAGAAGTAGATAAGGAAGCAAATTAGAGAAATAGCTTATCTAAAATCACAAGTAACTGCCAGAATTCAGGTACCTGATTCATACATAGTGTCTTCTCGGGGCACCATTTATTTCAGACAGAGTGTGTATTTGCATCTGCATATATACTCTATGCTAATGTGCAATCCTGTTCTTACAAATTGTTCTCTTTCTGAATATTATAAGGATTATCGCATCCTTAAGACGATGACTGAAATATCCAATGATCTGTTAGGGGGTGCCAATTAAAGTTTTAATGCTGTAACAGCTGTTGTCTCCTTGTAAATGATTTCTCCTAATTTGGGGATTTTCTGTTAGCACATAAAATGTTTTGTTAATAAATGTGAAAGTCCCCAAGGAATTCTGTGCATTAAACTTTAATCACTGAAGAGTGCAGAGAAATAGCTGAAATAAAAATGACTTCAATATGTAACAACTTTTAATATGTGCCGTATCTACTAAAGATATGATATAGCATCTATTTTGATTTGTTTGGGGTTTTTTCTTCTTCTGTAGTCATCAGCTCCCAAGTCCCTGAAACAAGTTAGCCAGGGTAGGTTATTTGGAAACTTAAAGTTCCTCCTAAAATCTCTTTCTAATAGGATATTCTGTTACCTTCCAATACAGTTCTGCTAGGTTTGGCAAAACTACAGCTATTTACATAATCTGAAAATTATATCATATACTATTCAGCTGGTGTTGTTAGCAGTTTCCTTTCAAGTCTCCTTTTCCCATTTCCTTGAAATCCTCACATCAAGTTGAATTTGACACAGTGCTGGAAAATGCAGCCTAGGCGAGTGAGCAGCCTGTCAATGATATGAAATATCGAACAATCAGGATTACTGGGAGTAAAAAATTTCCATATTGTAATCTACATATAAGAAAAATTAAAAAGCCAAAATTCACCAGTGATTCATATGAACAACTTTTTCTAAAAGTGCTTCCTAAAGTAGACATTTTACCAACTTTGGTATTGGCATGGGCTATAAAGGTATTGATGCAAATGATAATAATAATAACAACAGTAATAATAATAACAATAATGATAATGACTGTTATTGTTACTTTTATTATTGTTATTATTTACAATATATACTACCATAATTATATTACCAAAACAACAACAACAGAAATAATAAAATATTAAAAGTGAAGTAACCAGATGTAATAAACAACATCCTGCATATTCCAGATTAAGGTTATCTACAGACAACACAGGACTTCTGTGGGGCTGATCACTGTTTTAGCAGACATCAGCCTCATCTGATAATATTGTTGTTTCCTTTGGGTCATGCAAGCAAGGCTGGCAGCAATATTTTTATCCTCACAAGTTTGTTCACCTTATATTTCAGAGAAGTTAGCAGCACAGGCTGTTGCCCTAGATCATGCACCTCTGAGCTGCTGCCGAGGGAGCTCAGTATATTGCGTGTTCAGCAGTGGCTGTGGTGTGATTTTAATTTAGGCGAGTCAAACTGATGCATATTTTTTCCACTACAGTAGTCATTTGTATACTGCATCATCTCTGTCTCTACGCTAGTCACATACATTATGCATATTGTACATGCTGTCAAATCACTGCAAGGCCCAGGGGTAACCTCCCTCAGTTTCAATAGCACGTTTAAAACTGTCCACAGCTGCATATGAGTGGTTTCTCTGTCAGGATCAGTGACTGAGTGGATTTCCATTTGCAGTCCCTAACAGCTTTGTCCCCAGCAGGGCACTTGGGAGGAGAAGCAGCCTGGGCTTCCCCAATCAGCCATGGCCATCACTATTTTCCCCTTCTGCTCCCTCAGCAGAAAGCAGCTAAACAGATCTACTGCTGTATTGCCCAAAAGTGTGGTAAGTGATTGTGCTGAGCTGGGCTGGAGCCAAAAACTTTTGTCTTGTTACAGTGGAGGAGCTGCACTGGCAGAGGCCATTTAGAGCAGAGGCTTTCCACAGAAACACACTGGGAATGTCAACCTTTCAGAAGCACATTTTTGGCTTTGTGAAATTCAGTTACATGCAAGGATTCCAATTTTGCATCAGAAGCCCATGTTTAGGAGCATACTTTCTTGGAGGGGCTCTGAGAGGAAAAAGAGGTGTCTCTCAGAGTGCAATGCCTTGCAAAGATAGACCAGTCCAAACTGAGTAGACTTTCATATTTTCTTAGCATTATATAGAGGGTGTTTTTTTGGGCTGATCTCTTCAGTTTGAGTACCAATCCTCCCTTATTTTTCAAATGATATTTAATTGCACTTTTCAAAAGCTCTTATTTTGAAAAAATAATAACTTTACTGATTTTTAAATAATAACTTTATGAAGTAGGATTCATTTGACTTCTTTTTCCATTGTTAGAACAAAAACAAGTCAGCTTAACAGCACAATTACGAGTTAATTATTTTAATAATTTTCACTTTCATTCTTATTTTTAATCTTGATTTCTTTTTCTGTGTTGAAGAACAGAAGAAAATCTAAACAATTAATTAATTCATTACTCTAAGCTCCTTGTTCTCTTATTTGTTCTTTCCACCCTCTCTTTTCAGATCATTAGAACTATGAGATAATCAGAGCAAGATTTAATTTGCTAGCTCCTTCCTTTCTTCCAGCTCCTCCAGTTTTTTCTCCTCCAAATCACATTTTTTTCTGCTCACTTTTATGCACACCTTCTTATCTATATTTAAGTTAACACCAAGTAAAATAGGAAAAGGTGTAAAAAGACTCTTATCCATTACTAGTTTCTCAGTGGGTGAATTTCTGCAGTTCTTGCCAGTTGAAATCAGTGGAACTCTACTGAAATATTCTTGAGGATCTCCTGTCTCCATTAGAGTCATCAGAGACATTACTGTGCTTTGCCATTTGGATCTGCTGCGTAGACAATACTATGCTGTGTAGTACTGAGTGCAAGAAAATCTATGCCCCCTACAAGGTTCGTAATTAGCAGCACTCCTTTTTCCTACCTGCTGTGGCTTTCACCCTCAACTTTCACTCCCTGGAAACAGGGAATTAAATCTGATGATGGAGAGGGAATTATCTGCTGCCTGCAGTTTTGCAGCGCAGGGGTATTCAGACACATCAGATTAAAACTTCTTTCCCAAGAGAGAGTAGTGGAGAATTATTGCTGGTGCTGTGCCAGACTGAGGGGTTCAAGAGGATCTGGAGTAGGAGAGGGCTGCTCTGATGAAGATCTTCCAGTGTAAATAAATCATGCTGGTGATGAGTGACAGAAGAAAGACAGAAGACTACACTTGCATTGCATTTTGCAAGCAGACATAGACATGCTCTGCCTGTGCTACAAGTGGACTAGAAGCTAATATATTTTATATTTCAATGTACCTTTGGTGCTTGTAAAGCTGTCTGTAGTTACATAGTTCTGTTTTATAAATAACTACAGTCAGGAGCTTGGAGTTGCTTGGGTAGAGCAAACTCGTATCTGCCTCCACAGTGGAGACCTGAACATGATAGAGTCTTGAAGATACCTATTTGTCAGCATACTAGCAGTGTCATGGCTAGTGCGTGAGCTCTTCTTGGTTTTGCCATGCACATCATAAATACGTACTGACGTATCTCGTCCACTCTTTTGATATGATATTGTCTACTGCTACTTGTACCTCAAGAACACTCGACAAAACACAGGTCATGATCTGTCTACCATCACAATTTCAGAAACTGTTTAAGCTGGAACAAGCCACCGTTTCCACCAAAGGAAGATACTCTTTCCTCTCATGACAAATATTCATTCCTGGCTCTGTATTTTTCCCTCCCTACACCTGCAAGTTTATGCAGCAAATTGAGTTAGAGAACAAATTCACACTAGAAACCATCCATCAAAAATGGTTAGGTCGACTTCTTTTGAGTAGCAGCACACAGACCATCTCAAAAGTATGCCTGAAAATATGGTTATAGTTTTTCTAACTAGGATAATTATTAAAGATCAAAAAACTCTCCTGTTTTCTTTTAGTCTGTGCTTTTTTACTGTGACCATTAAAAACACATCCTTCATGTAGTAAGTTATACTTCTTTAAGCTACTTAATATAAGTTGTAGTACCTAATGTCGCAGAAATTCTGAGTCCATTACAGTAAAAGGGACTTTTGGCGTTAACTTCAACGAAGCTAGGATTTCACATGGAGTTTCAGTGTTAATGAAAAGCAGATGAGAATAACAACTATAAATTCTGCTAGGAAATGGTGAAATCTGGAAATCCTACTCAGTATTTACTGTAATATATATTTTTTGCTGATTATGATTTGCAAGGTTTGACTTCAAAGAGAAGTATGTTAGCTTGCAGTGTTGTTCATATATATTCAAGGTCTTACAAAGCTGCCATTATACAATTGTATTTTTTTACGCTCTTTAACTTCTTCTTCCCATCTTTTACATCTTTTCTCTTTGAGCCTATGCGAATATTTTTTTCTCTTTCTCTCTTCTCTTTTTCTCTCTTTCTTAACCTCACCCTCTCCTTATTCTTCTCCCCTTCCCTCTTGTCCTTCTATTCAGAGAACATGCACACCTGTATGCTAAATCTGCTGCTATTTCCAATACCTGAACAACAGCATTAACTCTTGAGTTGTGTGCTTCTACGCAGTTCTAATGTGTTCTGTGAACAACCACACCTATACAAATCACACTGTAAATCACAATGTATTTTTTAAAGATTGGCTGATCAATATCTGCAAAGACTCAAAGACTGCAAAATGCTGAGCATCTTCTCCAAGTTGCTAACATTACATCCTATTCGTGTTGAAGAAGATACTCAGAACATCTCAGTCACCCAAAACTTCCAGTCTAATCAGGGTGATACATGAAATGACACTCTTATAAACTACAGTAGATCTGTCACATTTAAATTATAATGCGTCTGTAGGTACCTTTGTATTTTTTGCTTTTAAAAATAGTCTGTGAACTTTTGAGTACTCTTTATATGAAATTAAAATGGCAGGTGATTTTTGGATATGTTTGGCTTCAGTTTAAAAGTATAATAAGATGTATATTTTCTTCTACATTTCTGCTTTACATTTTTCCAACATACTTTGCTGGCATACTTCTGTTTCCCAATATGGCTTCACGGTGAGTAGACAGAGAGCAACAAACACTGTAAAAGGGCTGTGATTACTGTTTATGCAAGTTACATCCAAACAAAGATTGATTTTAAAGTGAGAAAGAGGTTGCTAAGATGATAGATAAGTATGACTTGACTTCTGAACCCTTGAGTGCTTCTTAGTGCTTTGTGTTAGATTTGAAAGTGAAAAAAAGCTATGAAATGGAGTCGATAGCATCATGGAGACAAGGGGTCAAGGGACTAGGGGTTTCACTTTGTGGGTGAGAAAGGGGACATAGGGACATTGGAATTTCATAGCCAGATTAAAATCATGGAAGGCAAGTCTTAGGATCAAAAACTTTTGTCCATTGCTTGGATAAATTAACAAATTGTTTTAGTGGTCTTCTAAAAAATGCTCTTTTTAGAGAGTCGAAGACGATGACTAAGGATGTTTTGGGTCTTGAATCAGAAAATTATGCACAATAATGCTGAAATTAAACTATTTCATCTGTGTCCTGTCAAATTAAACATAAGGTAATTACTTTTCATCTTTGAATCTTGACAAATTGGTATTTTTGAGGAAGAAAAAATACCTAGCATAATAAATCTCTTTCTAGAGTCTTTGAGCTTATTAAAATAAATGGATATCTAAATTTTGGATGGTTTCAAGCAAATTAAATCAATATTTGTTTCTGAAGTGCCAGTTATATTAGAGCTTAGATTTTCTACTAAAATTAGATTATAAGCCTAGATTTACTGCGGAAAAGAACATGGGTGTCCCAGTAGACACAAAATTAAACATGAACCAGCAATGTTGCATTGAAAAAAAAAAAAAAGGCAAGTGGTGTCCTGGACTGCATTAGGAGTGTTGCCATCAGGTTGAGGGATATGATTCTACCCCTCTATTCAGCACTGATAAGGTCACTCCTGGAATGCTGTTCCAGTTTTAGACTCCCCAGTACAAGAGAGATATTTGCTGGACTGAAGTTCAGCAAAGGGTCACAAAGATGTTTCAGTGTCTGGACCATCTGTCCTGTGAGGAAAGACTGAGAGAGATGGGCCTGTGCAACCTGGAGAAGAGAAGGCTCAGAGGGACCTCATCAATGTGTATAGGTAACTGAAGGGGAGAGTGCGCAGAGGATGGTCACTCTTTCCAGTGGTGACCAGTGACAGGGCCAGAGGCGATGGGCACACACTGAAACACAGGTGGTTCCCTCTGAATATTAGGATACACATTTTTACTGAGGGTATCTTCATCTGATATTCAAAAACCACCTCGACTTGGTCCTGAGCCACTAAAGTCTAGGTGACCCTGCTTAAACAGAGCGTTGGACAGGGTGACTTTAAAAGTTCCCTCCAAACCCAACCATTTTGTGCTTTTGTATGGGTTTCCTGTTGAGTTCAAATAATTGCATTGGACCTTTGCAAGTGAGAGGAGACTGTGGTCTAGTTAAGATATTCATATTCACTTACTCTTATCTGATGCCATGTTTGTATTTGGAAGTTTTTGGAGAGAATTACCTAAAATTACAGACTCGCAGATGGTAAAGTGAAACACTATGTAATGTTAGAAATGCTAAGTTCTTCTGCCTTTGTTGCCCTTCTCTCAGTTTTTCAGTAATTGTAATGTTGTTATTCTGTATTCTCGTTATATCTTATTTGCAGTTGAACTGTTAAAACTTAAGGGCCTATAATGGATCTTTCCTTTTTTCTGATGGCCAGTAGGAACTTTGAGGTGGTCCAACACATCACACTGCACTTGCAGTGGAGAAGCAGCACAATCATATTTACTGTGGGTACCACCAATTTTGGTTGAATCTTCTATCTGAATAGGAATGATGTTCTGGTCAAGGTCGAGGGCTTGCTGCATGTCTTCAGCAAGAAAAGGCCTGTTCTATCCTTTACTTCCCTCTTTTTGTGCCACTACAGACAAATCATTTGGTTTCTGTTCTGCAGGTGACAAGTGAGGAGCATAAGTCTCTCTGCCCCACAGGTGGGTCATGAAGATCATAATATGAGACCCTTAGTGATACATAGTGTATATATATATATATATATATGCAATTTAATATTCTGTTTGTCTGTATCAAGGAAACCTCTCTGAACTGCAACTGAGATCAGAGTCACATCCTATTGAACACAACAATCAAGGCAGTCGGTCCTTAGGAACTGAAGCCACGAACCCTGACTCTTAGTCTTAACTCCTGGCTATATTTTGCCTTGGCAAGATAAAAAAAATTGCAAGTTCTTGAACATAGACCAATTCCTCCTGGGATGCCTCTTAATGAAAATTTCTTCATATATATAACTGAAAGGGTCAACCAAACCAACCAACCAGACAGATCTTCAGAGAAAGGACAGAAAATACATCTTTCTCCTCTCATTTGTATGCTTGCATTTCTTCACTATAGTGATGCCACCTGCTTCCTTTTAGGTGAATAACAGTATTTTATTTGCAAAGGTTTTTCTTGAATATATTCCAGTTCAGAAAGAACATGTTCTTATGCTTCTGGTAAAAAAATCCTCAAACCCAAGACTTTCGTATGGGGACAATCTGTCTGTCAATATGCATCAGATTTGTTGACCATAAAGTTGATTTAGTATTCTGCACCCATATTTTCTCATGAGGCAGACTAATGAGAAAGGAAAATAGATAAGGGAAATGTCAAGGAGAATTGCAGTGAAAATTTAGATTGTTTTGCAGATAGGTAAATAGAAACAGGGTTAAAAAGCAGGAACTTTCATTCTGCCACAATTGCTTCTGCTGTACAATACCAGACACTTTGAAAAAAAGAATTTGAGAACTAAAAAAGCCCTTCATTACAGAAGCCTGTCTGCCTGCATCAGATCTGTAGCTAAACATATTCTTACACTATGCCTGGCAGAAGAGGTAATCACAGACATGGCTTGTAGCAAATAAACATTATTATCAGGTATATTCTAGTTCACTCATGATGGACATCTGTGAGAACCTGCACAGTTTTAAAGATTTATTGTTGAAACAAAATTCTGTCTTGCTGAAACACTAACACTGTAGGAAATAGTGCTATCTTCAATGATGAAAAAAAGAAATGTTACAGGTGCAGGGTCCTGTATGATGACTGATGGTGTACAGCAAAGGAAAGAGACATAAACTGGGATGTAGGAGAACTGGTGTTTATCTTAAGCTCTCCTGCTGATCTGGTGACTGATCTCTACCAAGTCAGATGGCCTTTTTTCCTCTTTTTTGCTGTTTCCAAGTTGATGATAATGACACTGGCCTCCTTCAATAAAATACCTTGATATCTGCTTACTGAAGATATACTTTATGTGAAAGTCATGTATTTCAACAGCTCTGCAAGGCAGATGGTCAACTCCTGCTGTATTTGAACCCTGTTCCCTCTGGCTTGAGCTTATAAAATTAGATAAAAATAAGTGACAGTAGCAGATAACCAGTTGCCTTCCTCATGCATAGATACATAGATAATCTCAACCAGATGGGAACATAGAACAGATGTTCCCTAAACATATGTGCAAACAAAAAATTGCAAGTGTGAATGTTCATGAGCAATGAATAAAACAGGAGAAGTGAACAAAGTATGACTTCAGGATGCAAACAAGTATTTGTGAGGCCTGATCTGTAAATTTTTAGCTAGCTCTAGAAATGGCACATTCAAGAAAATGAAAAGACTTGAGGATATTTATTTCTTTTCAACTATGAGACATAAAGACATTCATCTTAGTGTCTTCAGTCTTTTCTGAACAAGAAAGGGGTGTTGTGCCAGGGCATACACCTGTTTGCATTTAGGCTTCTCTCCACATGGTTGAATTTGTGACGTAGACAAAGAATTTGCTTTCATTTCCAGATTCTTTCTGTGCTTAAATTTAGTTTTTCATGATTCAGTTTCAGTCACCTTACAACCTTCCAAGACTTCTATTTTGTTGAAGTGAGCACTAAAATGACTTACTGAAAACTCAACTGTTCTACTACTGCTATATTCTCCTTCCTTCAGAAGATCTGGCTACATTTCACTCAAACTTTCTCTTACCCCAAGTTTAAATTATTACATCATAATGCAATTAATTTCAGGGCAGATCTACAACATCCCACAGAAGAAAATTAGGTTGAAGTCAAACCTCTAATTGTAAAGATATTTTTCCACTGCCTGACAGGCAACTCATTAGCGATATTACAAATACAAGATAAATTGTTAAGCTTAGATTAAATATCTTAAATCACTACGTTACATCCTTTTGTAATTGAATGGGATGCAAAAACAACTGTGAGCTTTCCTAAGAGATAAAGAAAATATGATACAAATTAGATAATAAGGTTAAAAAAAATTAAAAAAATGTAAACACAGTTATATTTTCAGTGTTAAGATGTTGATCTTGATAATGCTTCTGGAATTTCCGAGATATTACTGTAGTTTTTTTCTAGATATGTAAAAGCATATAGGAAATATGTTGTTTTCTCTCAGTATATACATTTATAAAATGTCAGTTTATACACTTATAAATATGACTCCTGTTTTTTAAAAGCTTTTGGGGGCATGTGTGAGATGTTTTAAAATACATGTAGTTCTTCACACCTCTTCATGCGATTATAATTTCTCCATTTGGTTGTAGAAATCCCAGATACTATGCCAGGAAGATTTACAAGTGATTTTCTTTGATGTACTCTGACTTAAAATGTATTTCACCCTTGAGGAAATACCCATACGATGTATTTTGTACACCATCAGTAGCAAACTCATCTTAGTGAAAATTATTGTCTCTACTTAGAAATTTTCCCATTTATGTATGAAAACTGCTTCATAAGGTCAAAGACATGAGTTCTCTTTTTCACACTAACCTGCACAAAGCAAAGGTGAAAGCTGTAAAATATCTCCAAGCTTGCTCGGCACCTGATCAGCTCTAATTTACAAGGGTGTTCATACTGCTGCTATTGAATTAATATATTTGCACTAGCCTGCTTTAATTTAGATGTTTTCCAGATCAGTTAACTGGAAGAACTAAATAGGTGTTTAGCATTTAATAGATATGATTATTGTTTTTATTTAACTTGTTGGTAAAGCTGGATAGGAAATGGTTGCCACAGCCTCTGAAGTTTTGGGGACTTAAGGAGAATGTTCCTATGCCACATGAGGAAAATATTATATATTCTCCTGGGGCTTTTCATGTCTGCGTATGTGTCTGTGCACTCATGTAGTCCTTGTAAGAAAAGATGGTTGCAATATTCTTACTGTGTAGCCTGCTGGTGAAGGTGCTTAATGAGAAATATAAGCCCAGAGCAAATAAGCTAAATTTAGGTAATTTTTGTGTCTGCAATACTAAGTTCTGTGTGTTGGGTCTTTCTCCTGTCTGCTCAGGTTTGCACTGTACCTGAGGGTCTCTACCTGAGAAATTATTAGAAACAGTCTGCTGTGAAAAGTTTACCTTCTGTGAATCAATGAATCACAGAGAAAGCATTTGTTTGAAAAATTCCCAGTCTTTCTATTTAGTCATTCATTTTGATGTTTTCTGCTTGTGTCCTCCCCTCCTTATCCTCTCTCTTTTTGGAGCATATTTTTCAAAGACTGTTGCTTTCAGATAAATCTGTTGAAATTTTAACAACAGTAATTCTTCAAACATCTGGCACAACATCTGGACTTGGAGTCCTGAGAATAGTACCCTCCCTCCTGTCCTGAGAATAGCACCCTCCCTCCTGTCCTCCTCATTCATACTTAAAAATCAGAACGAGCATGTAGGAGGTTTTCTGTTACCTCTATTAGTATATAATATAAGAGTCTCCACAGGAAAGGAGACCTCCTAGAGAAGATGAGTACACAGCTCTCAAAGGCATAAAGTGAAGTGGGCTTAGCAGGGCCTGGGATATTGGATGTTGCCTCTACCTCTTCAGCAGATCAGTTTTATGCCCTCTCTTGGCTTCCCTCTTGTTCTATCTTGTACCAACTGCTTTTTTCTGTCTCCACAATTGCAGTTGGCTCTTGTGTTCATATTCAGATGCCTTCAATTCCTTAAAGTGGCTTCAAGCTTCTGTTTCTCTGTGTTTTCTTCCAGCTTCTCATGCTGTGCAGGTACAGGATGGATAGGAAGGCCTAGTTTGCCAGATGTGTTCAAAGCATATTTTGTCCCAACAGACTTTTTTTTTCTGGCTGAGCTAAACTAGCTATGTTTTTTGTTTCCAGCTGCATCAGCTCTTCTGGCTACGCAGGGTTTTGCATGGTGTGCTTTAATAAACTCACTGAAAGCTTCAGGCTGGTTCATCATATCTAATTTAGCTACCTTTGCAGTAATTACTCCTCAGTAGAGAGTGCCATGCTGTCCTAAACTGATGATGACTGCTTTTCCAATTTAAACATTCAAAACTACTTGGGCGGACCAAGCAAAATAAACATTTCTAAACAGCTTTACTGTTTAGATTATGTGTTCCAAATAAGATATGTGATTAGATGAAAGAAAATTCAATATGTTTTCAAAATTTTTGTGGGTAAATTTAGAAATGGAGTATGAGTTTGGTGAGGAGGCAATGAACAGCACAAATAGAGCAAACTCCATTGCTTTCACATACTTGAGTGTTGACCCTTCAGGTTCAATGCACACTCTTCTTCCTAACCTAACCAAGCCATGAATCTCATGAAGCCAACAAATGTTACCAGGAGACACTTGCATACAGCTTGTGCGTTACCAGGTTGTACATCTTAATAGATAGTCACACTTCTTTTTGTGCATTTTTTTGCACTAATGTACATTGGTCATATCTTCAGAAAGGTATTTGGATGCTGAGCACCCAGTAGAATCTTGATCATCTAAGTTTCATAGACCACCCTGCTGTAGAAGCTGAAGGCCATTCTATCAGCTAGCTACCTTCAAACCACCCTTAAATCACATTAAGGCAAAGCTGGTAGAAGTTTGTATTTATTTAGTGGGTGGGGTTTTTTTGGTTATTGTGTGGGGGGTTTTTGTTTGTTGTTTTTTTTTTTAAGAAGAACTCTAACATTTAATCCCACATTCAATTGACAAAACAGTAGATGTTTACAAGCTCTTCATTGAGATTTATTCTCAAGAACCTTTACTGCATTCGTGGGAAGGGTACTTGATTTGGGGACACATGGTTGTTTCTGACCTCCTCATTGTTACCCCTTCTCCTTTGTTTGGAAATGCTAAAGGCAAAGCAAGGGCAATCATGGTGTGTACTTAGCTAAACTATTAGCAAGCAGTACCTTACTGAAGGATAAAGCAGTCTTGTCTTCCTGTTGAAGAAACAGGCAAGTCCCAATGAGGATCTTTTGCACACCCTGAATTTTTTATTTCACATGAGTGTGGGAACTGACAGTCAGCTTCTGTGCTTATGTGCAAGGCTAACTCATGGTACCATGACACTGCCCATTTGAAAAATTTTATGATAAACAGTGTCACACATCCTGCATTACACATGAGATGGGCAAAATTAGGAAGTTCTCTATGCAGATCTTTAAAAAAAAAATATTTTGAAAACATCTCAGCTGTGGTGCCAACAAAAAAACCTTGATAGTAGTTAGGCACTGGTATCTTCTGGCCTCTGATTATTTCTGTGCTCATTGCCCCCTTGTGCTTTCCCCATCTGGTTGACATTTGCTTGAAAATTGTTAGATTTAATGTTACTATTGAAGGGATGGCAGCATTTTCACCGTTGTTTTTTGCACAGTTTGTAGCCACAGAAGGGTTCTAGGTGCTAACCCAGAGATATGTAAGGACACATTTTTTCCTGACACTCCAGATCTAGACAAAGACCTCCATGTATTTTATCATGTTCCAGGCCTCTCCTGCTGCTATCTACACTAGAATCAGTGATTTAAAGTTTAAAGATTGCAATGCTTTTTAGACAACTTGCCCCCCCCCAGATGCCCCATGTCCCATATTTTTTGAAACCACTTTGTCTCTTTCAGCAACTATGTCATCACTTGGTGGCATTTTGGTGTGTGGGTTAAACACATTAACATAACATCTGCCATCGATAGCTGACACAACTTGTTGCCCTAGGATGGATTACAGTGTGTAGGGTTGGTATTTATCGCTGAATAAATAGGAGGAGGGAAGGGGATGAATGGAGAGAAAATTGTGAGCTGTCCAGCTCTAAAACCCAGAGGTTTTTAAATTAGTAGTTCTACTGTCTCTCTCTGTCTTCTAAAATGCCTACAGACAACAGCAGTGAAAAGAGTATATAGAGGCTTGTCATTGTTAATAATGTTGCATTAATGCATGTATTATGAAAACAAGTATACGAGTAAAGGAGATGCCTTAGTTAACACAGCAGAAGTGTGATCAAATGCTGCTCTCTCTTGACCTCCTGTAGTCCCCTTGCTGCTGTGCTTTAAATATCCAAGGACCTTTCTGTATTGCACATTGCACTTTATGAAGAAGTAAGCTTTGTACTAGTCTTTGTCAGGCCAAAAGCTGCTGCTGGTACCAGGTCCTCTTTGTCAGCCCCACAAGGTTTGTCTTTCTCCTTCTTGGAAGGATCAGAGATGATCTGCACTGTGTTGTTTATTCTTAGCAATGCCATGCCCACCTTCTCTGCCATCACTCTGTTTGGTGCCACCACATGCTGTAGTGTGGTAGCTTTGCCCTGGCGTTTGGGAGAAGGCTGGGACTATCTCCAGCTGAACACTGCCTGGGGCTGGGGCTAGTTCCTGCCTTGTGGCTCGTGTGTTTGGTGGCTGTCAGTGCTATCAGCATGTGCACCTCACAGGCGCATACCTCAGTCATAGATGTAACCTTCATGATCTGTGTCACTGATGCAAGCCAGCTTGCTTCATGCCTCAAAGTATGCAATCCTCTTACCTAAAACTCATTCCTAAGTAGTTCTGAGTAGGAAAAGTCATGGACTCCAAAGATGATTCTCCATATACTATTTTCAAGGTCTTTAAGATAAAATAGCAGGCAAAGTGTTGCTTGTTGCTGCTGTTGCTTTTTAAGCCATGTGTTCCTTTAATGCCCTCTAATAGTAATCAATAAGTGCTAGCTATTCCTGGAAGGGAAACAGCATGAAGAAATGGGTGAAAATACCACTGTTTGCTAGTGGAAAATACCACAAAATTGCTCATCTCTGGAACTGTAAACATGGATTGATTATTTCTCTTTTTGTTTAATGTGAGGCTTCTTCAGGTTTTCTAGAAAATAGATTGTGTTTCCTTTCCTATTGGCTGCATACAGTGTGTGCTGGTCTTAAGCATCCTTAAGAAAAACTTAATTTTTTTAGTTTATTGTATCTCCCTCATGGAGATGTAGTCACCCTGTATGTATTACCGGTTAAAAGGAACACCTAGAGAAATCTCAAGTAACTTAGATATCCCCAAAATATATCTTACCATATTTGCACTAATGTTCTTCTCAGATCATGTGATTCATAGCTTTAAAAGATATAAGTTGTCTAACAACAGAATAATAATAATAATAAAAAAAAATCAAATATTTTACTGAGAAAGTCCCAGTGTACGATAACCTCTGTTGTAGAGGGACCTGGTCCTAATGATGGGTCCATTAGAATCAGTAGAAATGACTAATGGGTTAGGTCCGTATCAGAACAAAGCTGAACATGTGCTAAAACACTTTCCCAAAGTAGAGCTGAAAGTCACCCTGCACTTTATCTGTGCTTTAGTCACTCACTGCCATCTTGTTGCAGGTTCTGCAAGTCTGAAGAGGAGAGGTTGAGGTGACTGTAAAAGATAAACAGCAGCAAAGAGCAGAAGGAGGTGACAAAGTGAGACGTCAGGTTGGGATGTCGGAAGTAGACTTTCACACACAGCTCTAAAGGGATCTTCAGGCAACTAAACTCAAGTCCATGGCTAAAAGCTTTGCTGAAATATTTTCAAGCCAAGTTAAGCCAGACTGAAGCACTTTCACACATGTTAATTTGGAGTGTAGGGAAGAGTCCTCTTATAAGGACTCCAATTCACACAACACAGAAAAAGGCAAGTCAGTTTCCACATTATTATTCTATCTTTTTAAAGCTAGTATTGACAATATTGAGTCCCAGATTTTCAGCCATAAGGACTGCCCATGCTGAATTAGAGACCTTCTGTCTTAACAGCCCATGTATGGAACAAATCAGGTAGGAAACAATATGCACATGCTGTTGTTCTGTGCTTCTGGCAGAAACCAGAGAGTATGTCTTCAAAGTGCAATTAGCACAACATGTACATTGTGCCTTCTGTGGACCATTAAATATTGTATTTCATAAAAGTCAGACCAAACTTATATACATGCATATATACTATTGTTGTCACAGTTAAAGTGTTCTCTCTCTGTCTGGATATGCTGATGAAATTTGAAGGTTTAGGCATTGTTAGTGCTGGTTTTATCAATTTTTTTTCTTTCAGTAGGATTATAGTTTGATGTTCATATAGCATTTTGTATTCAAATCTGTGGGGAACATCAGACCAGATAGTACCTTAAATTGTGTTTCCCTGGAGTATTTCAGTTTCTGTCTAATGTTGAATTTCATTTCATACAGAGAGCATAACATATATTAACAAGGCATAGCACTCTATGGGTGAAAAATCAGTTCTTAGTTTAATTAGGAATTCCTCTGGACATTTAGAAGGGCTTTTAAAAGAGGCTGTATCTTTTGGGGTTTTTGATGTTAAGTCCATTCTTTCATGCTATTTTCACTTACAGAGAGGAAATCATCTTGGTTCAAACATTGTAAGGGTGTTAGAAGTATTTCCAGGGAAACATTTTGAGAAAGTCAGAGCTGTTGAAAAGAAATCTAAAGAAAATCAGTAACAAAACAGAAGAAAATGGGTTGAAAGGAACAGAGTCAAAAAATGAGAAAGGAGTAGGATAAAAGACAATTTGGAAGATGGCTGAAATACTTTGAAAGACTGAAGAGAAAACAAAAACCAAACATATAGAGAGGAAAATCGCAAAGCATCAGCAACAAAGAGAAATGAGAAAAAATTAAAAAGAAAAAAAAATATTACAAGCAGAAAAGAGGAGAGAATGAAAGATGTGAAGGTAAGCATATGAATGGATTGATGGCAAAGGAAAAGATGAAAACAAGAAGTGAATGGATATGTAAATTTATTTGGAGAGAGATTATGTCCTTAACATAGTTGTGTGGGCATTATGTGAGTTTTGCTGACAACTTCAAAGTGAACAAGGTGATAAAAAATGGAAGACAGGTTCTCTACTGTGGACATCAAAGATGTGTGAATATTCATGAGCAGGTGAATCTGGGTGGTTCAGAACTGACAAAATTAGGTTTTGGAAACAGGCTTGTGCAATACTGTCTGTGTCAAGTAGAAGACAGATATACTGTGACCAGTGCCATAGCTTGTTTTTTTTGTTTTGGTGGAGAGAATACATGTATGCAGTGCTCTACTAATGAGTCAGTGCTTATAGTCTTAGTTTGGCCTTTCTTTGATAAATTTAATAAAGGGAATGAGGTTCAAAATCAGTATTGTTTTTGAGTTTTAGAAGATTTGTATTTCTTCAAAGAGGTATCTTAAGTTTAAGTAACCCAGGCCTTACCTAGACCCATTGAGCCCTAAAAATTAGGATGGAAAGAGTCTTTGAAGGCTGAGCTCAGTGTACTTAGCAGAAAATTTCCTAGCCAGTGTTTCATAAATCATGTGAAAAACTTTACAGTATTTATTTTTAAACAGCTAATTGATATAAAAAACCCATGCTTGTCTGGTAAACAAGAACTGTTATCCCCTTCTAGAAAAGTCAAATTTGGGGTTCTGCTGGTTGGTTGTGGACAAAGGAAGCAAAAATTTTTATTTAAAAAATGCAGAAAATTCATTTTACCAAACCCACAAGGAATGGAATAGGGCATATTTCTTTGGCAACATCTTTTAGACATACTTCTGCCCAGATGGTACACTTTCAAGGCCGTTCTTCAGAGCTGCACTCCTTTTTCAGTCCATTACCTTCACTTTATCTCTAGTTTGTATTTTCCTGTGGCTTTGCTGCTCATGTAAGCACCTCTACTAAAAATAATTGACCTAGAACTCTTTTGTATATGTGCCTGGTATGTACATCTCTGTGGACCAGAACCTCATGTTTTGGAAGCTCCATGGGCATGTTTGTTCCTTTCCAAATGAAGAACACTTGTTCTTTCAAAAGCAAATCATGACAGTACAGTGAAGATCACTGATATGCATTACTTGGTCATTTTAAAATGGATTCTCTACAAACATTTGTTACCAGTTTTCCAACAGCTTCTTTCTAGTAAAAGAATAAGGAAGGAAAGACTGAACTTTACACTGAAGTACACTGGGTCAAGCACTGGTCTGCTGGCAAGTAGCATCAGATCAAGAATCACATTCTATGTGTCACTAAGCATGTCTCTATGTGTCACTGAATCCTTTCATCCTTAGTTCACAAGATAAAAATGCAATAATTTTCTCCTCTTATTTACATTGGCCTTTTAAAGAGGTTACTCTTTTCTATAAACAGTTGGGCAAGGCAAACTCTGGTATATCTTTGGTCATATTTTATCCATATCTAAAAGCATACTTATCACACACATTTCAAGGCCATTCTCTTTGTGTTACTATAATATAAAGTTGCAGTAGTTTTCATTTTCTCAAAAAACGTTAGGACAGTGACAGATAAAGTTTGGAAATTACTGAAGTTGAGTGAAGCACAGAGAAGTTTGGGAACAGAGACGAGTCTCCTGAGAATATCTTATCTACTTGCAGTTTACTTAGGAACAGGCTCCCACACTAGCTAATCTCCTGCTTCAGACCTGGGTAGAAATGCCACAAAACCAGCCTGTCTCAAACATGTGGGGATTTCAGTTGTTCATACGGGTCGGGATTCGGTGGAAAAGTTTTGTTCAAACAGACTGGGATTCAGGTGAAAAGTTTAAATGCAATATACCTATAGAAGAAGTAAATCACTAGTGTAACCTAATTCAGTGTTCCTCCCTGTACCTGCCTTAAAATACAGTAAATATTTTTCCAGTTAGTGCATTTTAATTAATGTTGGGAATACTTGTGCTGTGAATGTGTACTTCATGGCCATCTAAACTGGAATGCTTTTATGCTTTTACTTCTATTACAGAGTCACTGTTCTTGTTGAGAAATAGAAAAGAGCTCTATAACAAATCTGTGCAAAGTACTTAGCTTGTATGGACTTCAAAATAGTTTTCTCTAAATCTCTACAGCTTTTTAAAAGCCTCCATTTGCTGTTGTACAGGCAAAGTAATTTTTTTTTCCTTAAAGAGACCTTAATAATTCGTCATACTTTTGAATAACAAGTGGTTGATCATGTACCTTAATTACAAGAGGAAACTGAAGGCACTTGTACTATTCATCAAAATAGATCATCACAGCGAGGCTTCGCGAACAAAGATTTGGGAAAGACTCTATCCACATTTGTTACAAGCATGTTGGTGGCTAATAAGGCCAATATCAAAATAGATCACATACTAGTTAACTAATGAAAAAGTCAACAGACAGAAGAATAATACCACAGCAATGTTAGTAAACATGGGGGCAAAATTCTTAGCTGGTGTAAATCAGCATGGCCTCAATCTCTTCAGCTGGCTTGTGCCGGAAGATACCAGCTAATGATCTGAAATTTTTAGGTGGTAAATATGTGAAGAATTATGTGCACTAATGTCATTTTGGGAAATTAGGGGGCAATATTCATTGGTGTTGGATATTTAGATATTGCTTTTTATCTGTCCTTTCAGATAAAACAAAGAATCATGTTGCTCATATAGTGGGAGACTTTGGCTTTTTTCTGGAGAATGTGATTTGCAATTCTCATTTTCTAAGCCAGCTTGATATGCTTATGAACAGAGATTAAATGGCTGGGATCAGAAAGTTCAGTCATTAGGTGAAGTAAAGAGCTGTGATGCTGCAGATGAAGCATTTTGAGATCTAGATAAAACATTAAAGACCAAAGTTATTCTGTGTACAAGAAGAAACAGATTTCACACATGAGGACAAGGATTTTCTTTTAGGAGAGGAGTGCAATAGCTGCTCTCAATGCAGTGCTAGCTCACAAAAACCAGAATGTTTTCTCTAAACACTACTCAGGTCTCTTTTTTTTTATTGTGGGGATTTTGTTACTGATAATCTCTCCTGTGCTGCAGGTGCTTTCCAGATGTACAAAGTTCTCATCCCTCCAAATATCATCAATAAACAGGGGCCAGAGGAAGGAAGCAACAACATGGATTTTCTATAGGAATCAATACATTTTGCTATAAAGACAGCAGGGCAGAAAAAGGATTTTGAAGCAGGAAAAAGAACAGACAGCAGAGGCTGCTTTAAGACAACCAGTAAAGGTCAGTTGATGCAGAGAGGGACTGCAGAAGAGTGCCACAAGGTGACTTTTCGGGGTTGTGATAGAAGGGCAAGAAAAGTTCAAAAATGGGGCAGAAAAGGGGCAATAGGAAGGGCAAATCTCCTGTTGAAGGGCAGTGTCCCTATGACTTTAAGTCCTTTAGTGCATTTGACTATAAGAGTACTATACCAGTACTTGCTATGAGAGCATTATTTGGAGTGGGAAAAAAAGGCTCAGTGATAGAAAATTATTAAATGTCAGATTTCTGGGAGCTGTGTTGCTTTGAGTCTGTTCCCCTGTGCTGTCATACTGGTTATACTATAGTGTAAGGGCCCTGTAAAAAAAGGGCAGGGGAGAATCACATGTAATATTTAAAGAAAGAAACACAAAAGAAAATCATCCTTACATGGAGAAATACAGAATGATCAAAAAGAATTATTTTATGGGTCATTCTAAGGGTTTGTTTAACCCAGGACTCTGTCCCTATACATAATAATATATATATAAAATATATATATATATATATATAATGGCCAGTCTTCGCGAGCGAAGATTTGGGAAAGGTCATTAACCCTTCGAGCCTGCGCAGTGGATTTTTTAGGTGAGACACAGCGTGCGCTGAACTGAGCCCACCCTTTAATCCTGAGGTTCATCTGCCGGGGCCAAGCACGCTTGGACAGTGGCAGTGAGGGTCTCAGGACGTAGGTTTGTTTAGAGTGACCTTCTCTTAGATGGATTGCCTTACAGGGCTGACGAGCTCCATCTGCCCAGGGGGCTGGGAATCGAACCCGGGTCGCAGCGGTGAGAGTCCTGCACCCTAACCACTAGACCACCAGAGGCCCCCTATACATAATAATGTAGAGAATACTCCCTTCCCCGGCATATCTGCATGAGAAGACCTACACAAATGTAGCAACTTTGTAAGAGTTAAGAAGAGGGAAAACTGAGGGAAATAGGGTGAAGTACTTTCTATTCAGCAGTCAGATCCCATATGTATGATCCTGAATTTAAGGAATGGACTTTGCAAAAGGTATACTTAGTGGCTCTGACCACTTTTTCTCAAGAGCTTCTGATTTCACTGCATGCCATAGTCAGTGACTAGCTTCCAATACCTAGTGGACAATGATTCATGTGATTTGCAGTCTATTAATAAATGACTTGTGAACATACAAAATAGGTGAAAATATCAATTTGTTTATGATGGAAATCATCTATGAAAGAACATGAAATTAAGGTAGCTTACCTTATTAGCTCAGCAAAATCACTGACTAAGTCTTAAAGATATTTCCTTTGAAGATCTCCTATATGACAAATTATTTTTATGTGTTTGCAAATGACTTTCAAATAGTTTCAAAAATTGTTCCTGAGTGGGTGTCGCATGATCATGCAAATTTGAATAGGGGAGAACTAGCACTCATTTAATTATCCTCATCCCCTTGCTTTGTGTATCAGAAGACTAGGCTTTGTTTATACATCACTTTTTGTTTTGCATAAAGGGGAAATGTTTTAGATACTGGTAATAACTGCTGTTTGTGTGAAGAATAGCCCCTATGGTGTTTTGCTGTCTTGAAAGCTCATTTTGGTTGTAGTGCTTCTCCACTCCTGGAGTAGAAACAATACCCTGTGACTTAAACAATCAATCACACAGCATGAAAATGAGCAATCCTTCAAAGTAACGGTCACATTTGCATAAACCATTCATTTGGTATATTTGAATATCCACCAAATTAATGAAAATCAAAAGGAATCCATGGATCATTTAAGAACAGGAAGGAGAGTTGAAACCATTGAACAGATGACTTGCTGAAAAAAATGCATATGGCTCTGTCTTTCTAGAAGGAAAAAGAAGAGGCAGGTTAGAGCAAAAATTACCAGGAGATGAGATTATTCTTGCCCAACCCAACAATGTTTCTTTCCATGTATTTCCTCTGCATCGCTCTATTTCATCCTATGCCTGTTGTTTTCCAGGCAGTTCAGGGAGGCATCAGGGGGAGGAGAAGGGAGCAGGACGGAAATCTGTGAACACCACTTTGCAACAACATGGGAGAAAAATAGTTAAAAATGTGGTTTTAATTGATTTTGTGCAAGTGGAGAACCAGTGGTAAATGTTTTCAAGAAATACTGGTTGCCGGAGATGCCTGCACTATTAATTCTTTGTTTAAGGTATGCTACATGTCTGGGAAATCAGTTACATGAGGGTCTCTTTGGAAACCCTCAAAACGGGACAGTTTTGGAAGAAACTCAGAAAGATGCTTACTTGAATTTTTTCTATTCCATTTCTCCTCCTAGTTGTTGAAGGTGCGGACAATCCTCTGTTGTGAGCCTATATCAAATTTCAAGATTGTAAATTCTTCCAGCTGTTACACCTAAAGGCAAAACATAAAATCAGTGAATAGCTTATCAGGAGATTGTTTTCACTTCTCTGCTCCTGCTACTGCTCAGGCTTCCCATTTCTCAGGAATCTGTTTTTCAGAAAAGAAAAAATCGCAAAGAACATATGCATCATTCAAATGTGGATGCAATTTGTTTTATTAGGAAATTCTGTAATCCAGATGTAAGATGAATTCCATACATGATAGAAGACCAAATGTGTATCTCCATCAACATTTAAATTAAAGAAACATGTCTCTGTCTAGTTACTGATTGTTGCTATCTACAAGAAAAAGCTCCTCCCCTGTTCTTCGTACTTTGGCAATATGGCATCAACAGAGATTTCATGCATGCCAAAATAATTATCCAAATTAAAATATACATATTTATTGCTTTGATAAATCCCATAAATAAGGAGAGAATCCAATGTACTTCAAATAAGTCAATCCCTGTCAGATATGGCTCTATGAGGCAGGCTGGTGGTCTATGTATCTGTACAGTTCTTCAGACAGGGCTCTTCCAAAATGTCAATATTTGACACTTTTCATTGCTTAGACCACAGGGTGATATACTCCTTCCAGACGACCCCCTTCTTGCAGAAAAGGAGCTGTTCAGAGTCTTCCAGAGAGACCTTTTAACTTAAGGTATGTGTCAACATCAACGTGACTGTTAAACAACCAACATCCAGCAGTCCCTTTGAAGACACTAAGCCTGACAGTTGACAAAATCTGGGGAACTGCCAGTTCTGCAGGGAATCCAGTTTTTGGGGAGATGGGAAGGGAGAACCTCACTCAGGAAGCAGCTTGCTCCCTCCTAGAGCAGTCTGATCCTTTTAGATCTTCAGGTCAACTTCATTGCTTCTGGGGTGCTTTTGGCAGTCATTGTGTTGGGTGTTTTTATTAAGGATTGGAGATGGAAATACAACATATCTACTTTCTATAGTGCTTATTCTACAGGATTTGGAGTATGGGCACAATATTAGTTGAATGAAATGACTCTGTCCCTTGGCATGCTCAGAGTAGGGGCCTTATATTCAGAGTTGGCACCAGTCTCCCTGGCTTGTGTGGTTACTATTCTTTTCTATACCTAAATCTATGCAAGGTAAGCCCCTGAAATCATGAACTCCTCTTTCAAAGAAAAAAAATGAATGTGAAAGTCACCTTTTCATATATTTTATGCATAATTTTAGCAACAGCCATCTGATGTAATGTCCAGTTCCAGCAACCCAGAAAGGAGACGGCAAAAGATGTGCCAATTCTGATTTTCAGCTTGGATAGTATAGACCACTTTTACTTTCTGTAAAGGCAAACCAAAGGCCCAATAATCTATCTGTTCCTTCTCTTTTCTTATTTCATTCACATTCAGAGAGCAAAACCTGTGTCATCCAAATACCAAATAATTACAATGGTTTTTTAGGGAAAGGTGTATGTTAAAATTAGTCCTCGTGAAAACCAGATTGATAACATTTTAAAAGTAACACAGTCATATATAAAACAAGCTACTCATGGATATAAAGCAAGTGAGTTTCATGACTTAAGTTGCTAGAGGCATGGTTACTTGCATCTGGAAATTTTGTTGTTATACTTTTTATTTGTTAAACTAGATTGCAAATGAGCTATGTATTTGTATTTCTTTGCTTTGTTTGTTCTGAAAAAAAAATCTGCTGAGATACCAGCTGTCTATCTCCATCTTATATGACTTTGTTTCTCATACCTGCATTTGTCATGGCTTATTGCATGCCTGACTACTACTTCCTGTTGATTTATTGTGTAGTTTTACACAATAAATTGTTGTCATATTCTCTGTTCTCCTATCTATTTCTCAGTCATCTCAAAGGATATGACTTCTAAGCAGTGCCTCTCTTAATGTTCATGTACTATGCCTCTTGTAGCAGAAAGATAGCTTTGTCCACCTTCTGCAGATATGCAGGCATGTCCAAAGCTTTAGGTCACCATAAGTGAGCTGTCGTTATCATGTACATTTCTTCTCCTTCCGAAGCAGAGTATTTCATCAGTACATCTTCTCCTGTCCTCCCAGAACTGACAAGAGTTTAAATCAACAAAGCACAAATAAGAACAGTATAGTAGAAATCAACATGAGAGCTGGAAGAGGAGTACCAGGAAAACAAATAAAGGTAAATGAGTCACCAGGGGAACAGCAGCTCCAGGAAAGATTCCAGCTACCTGAGGTCATACCCCCTTTGTCCTCACAAAGTCTCCCTCCCTACTGCAGAAGATCGGATTCACAGCTCTGCTTTTGTCTTATCTCCGCTAGCTTGGTATAGTTGTCCATGGCCTCCTGACCTCCCTCATATTACTGATGCCTATCCAACAGACCTTAACTAATGCTGGTTTTCTTGCCTCTTTAAACTACAAACTCCCTTCTACCTTTACATTCTAGGAACCAGAACTTTACTGTCCAAATTTGTTTTCATTTCCTAATATATACATCTGCTATGCTTCTTGTTTTTCCAGTTTAATATGCCCTGACACCCTAGAGCTTTTGAGAAGATCTGGCAGTGTCTTGTACTAGTTCTGGAGGTCAGGCAAATTCAGCCTCCAAGTTCCCTATCAAACCTACTATTAGCTTTTAATGGCAATCCTTCAACACTTGTAACTCACCTGATTTAACCTTATCGGATTCAATATTCACACTTAAAAAAAATAAAATGCTTCTGATTTTCAAGCTAACGCATTTTAGAGTAATGTACATAGTAAAATACATTGCTACATCGGCTACAGTCTTCAACTTTTAGCTCCCATATGCTCCTCACATTTTAAATCAAGTCCTAAAGATGTATGTTGCTGTGGGATAGTTTGGTGTCTGTGTGAAAATTCAAACCTGTACTGGTGATAAGGCTCTGTTGAATAGCACATAGAACCAAAGCATTGGGGCACCAGTGTCATCAAGAAAGGACTATCCTGTTCCTGTAAATCTAGAAAATAAATGGAGTCAGAATAATGTGAAGATTTTTTCAGAAATCCAGAATAATGTGAAGAATTTCAACCCATCTCCAGGTTGCTTTGAGATGGAACCTGCTCCACACCATGCATGCCCTTATTCCAACCTTCTGTCTCCTTCTTTTAACCACTTTGGTGCATTTCTCTGTATTCTTGGAGGCTGTACAGGCAATAAAAATCACACAGCTGTATTTGCTCTCTCCCTAGCTAGGTACTTATCTGAATCTTTTACAACCATCTGCTACCTTCTCAGCCATGTAACAGAGCAGAACATCAAAAAAAAAAAAAGAGTAGTTTTATAATCCATGATTTTTTTGGTTTAATACCATGAGAGCTGAAGTACTATCATGTAGACTTTGTTCCCAAATAAAAGTAGTAGTACTTCTAAATATTCATGGCATTGTTACACTGTTTATAAAATCCAAAGCTTTTAATTTAGAGCCCAGCTCAGTCATATATCATTTGTAGCCAAAGTATGAGTATTTAGCCAGAGTATTTTGAATCCAAAGTGTGCAGAATGGATAGACTGTGAATTTTAAGCTCCTCTTCTCTTTCCTCAAATTCTTTCATTTGCACTATTTTGTTTTGATTTCTTAAATAGTTTGTGTTTTCAAGCAACCAATCAACACAATTCAACAAGTTATAATAGGAAAGCAGTTCTTGACTGTTACTTTCCATTTTTCACATCTATAGTTAGATTTATCACAATAAAATCTCCAGGCTTGAATGAAAGGCTACTTAGGGCATAAGATAGGTACCTACCACTGAAAACATAAACCTATTCCAGTTTAATCAAGAAAAACAGTTGTTTGCTTCAGTTAGACTACTGCAAGGAGAAAATTAAGCTTAGCCAAAACCAAAGAGAGATGTCATTATAGCTTATTGGCATCCAAACTATTACATGTTCTTGCAACTCTACAGTCCAGATTCAGAGATGGGGATCTATTTTTGCTTCTCTTCTTGTATGCATTTCTTTTTTGTTTCCAAGAAGGTATAGTTACATTGGGTATTTGGTATAGGTGGACAACAGCTGTTGAATGTTGTTATATGAATATAGGCAACCATAGGAGCCCCATGATTGTTTTCCCTAGAACCAAAACAGCAAAGCAGTTATAAGCATCTAGGGGATAGGAATACACTTTTCATGTATTTTGGAGTTCATCTGTTTTCCTTCCAGTTTATTTTTTCCTAAATAGCCTGGAAGTGTGAGAAGTAAGGACTTCCCAAGAAGAAGAAAATGATGGAGCAAGTTGAGAAAGAGTATAACTGAAAGGTGTAATAATCTTGAGGTTTTATTCTCTATTTCACTTTGAGACACAACAGGAGCTCTACTTTCCAGCTATGTTTTGGTAGGTAGAGAAAGGTTAAGAACAGTGTTTTGAGGGGATGTGTGGTTGTGCTGTTATTTGTCCACTTGCCCAATTTTACATCAGTGTCACTTGAATGCCTTCATCTGAAACCAGGTGCTTAAATGAACAGAGCAAAGACTGTCCACTGTTCACTTGTCTAAATGGACAAAGAAGAAAAATGGCATAGGAAAAGATACCATAATCACATCCATATGACAGATAAAGAATTAAAGTATAGCAGTTGTTGAGTTGTGTTGACAAAAGGCCAACCGTGACCTCCAACAACTAAGAAGCAGCAGCCAAAAGAGGCATGACATATAGAACAAAACAGGGGTTAGCAGCTCATAACAGAACTGCTGACCATGATTGAAATTCCTGTAGCACTACCATGTTACAAACATCAAATAAGAGTGTAAAATCAGAATACTGGGCCCCTGAAAAAGAGCAAAGAGAGGCTGGTTGTTAATTAGGAAGGGGATGAAGGTGGTAAAGGAGAAGAGCTTGGGAGGGAACAAAGGTGTAAAAAGAGAATAGAAGGGGTAGCAAGTCATGTGATCAGATCTGACTGGGATATAATTTTAAGAATTTTAGTGCTATGAATATTAGATATTTGTGATTAGTCGGGTTTTGATGTGATTGGTCACTTATCATCTGTTTCTGTGACAGCAACTGTGGCTATTCTGCAAATACTGACAAGTCTGCATTGTGTCAAATCATCAGTACTGCCTCAGCCTGCTTTTCACCTGGCGAAAATTTATTCCTGAATCCTCTAGGATCTTCTCAAAAGAAGGTTATGCTATAGCATTTGGATCTCTGTATTATTTTTGAAGGCTTTTACTTTGTGTAGGTCTGACTTTAGGAGTTGCAATGCTTTTTGTACAGCAGAACAGTTCCAGAAATATTCTTCAGGGTGCCTTGTCCAGTTAAAGAGAGAATGATTCTTTCTGCTGCCTCAGCTCCCTTTAGGCCTTCTGAGGTTTAGCATGTATTCTTGATGTTGAGTGTGACCTTTCTTTGACACAGACACTTTGTCTCCACTCTTTAAAGACGATTGCCCGTTCTTTTGGAAGTGGCTGCTGTGCAGCACAAAAATGTCTAAAGTCCCTTTACAATCCATTAAGAGATTGGTTTATTTACTGTCTGCTATTGATTATTACTTAATCTTAGACCTCTTCCTCAAGGAAAAGAAAATAATCTTTGTCGAGTTCCTGGTTTATTCTGTGGCCAGAGAGAAGAAAAAACTCTGCACCACTGATTTATAGTGAATGAGAGCCCTCAGACAGGACAGAAATGTCCTTTTAAGCAGTGGGGAAAACCTCCCAAAGAACAGTCAGGTTTGCCAACTTTTCCATTCTTTTATACACTAATCCCTGTGCTCCTACCCACTGCAGGGGCTCCTTCACATGGCTATGCTCTCTCTTGGTTCACTCTCATGTCCCCTGACCACCCATTGAGCAAGAAGCTGTAGATATAGGGAACAAAGATGAGAGATGCATAGGCTGCTGAGTCACTGAGTAGGTGAACTGCTGGGTGAAGATTGGCAGGTCACGCAGAATAGATGATGGTTCAGCTCCTTTCCCCCCAGGAAGAACTCATTTGGCTCTCTTCACAGTCCAGGCAGACATCTATTTGTATGGAACTTTCAGAAACATAATTATTGTTAAGATTTCTGCTTCAAGTTAACTAAGAGGTCCAAAGGTTCAGAAGAAGAAAATGGACAGATGAACAGATAGAGACTGCTGAAATCTTTGTTTCTTAAAAAACAGGCTTAAAAAAAAAAAGAGTAGGGGGGAAACCAAAGTACAGATTTAATTACTGGTAATTTTCTGGTCAAAAATTAATTTCTGGCTGCACTTTTTATTTAATTGTGACAAAGAATTAGTGAAAGGAAATAATTTTCAATATTTACTGTAGATTTTGTGCACAGTTTGTGATCAAGCCATATATTCTATGTCCTGAAAAAGATAAAACCAAATCTGAACAGTTTGATGCAGTGTTTTAACCTCATAAATATGAAAAACAAATCATTACTCATAATTATGAAGTACAATAAAGAATAAAAAAGATTTTCATTTCTATAGTTGGGGTTTTGTTTTTCTTTGTTTTGTGTGTTGTGGGGTTTTGTTTTTATTTTTTTTTAGATAAGCAATGGTTCTAAAGGATTTTTAATTACATATTGTAATGTACACTAAGAAAGCTGGCAGCTCCCTTGGATCTAGCACCATCCCACATATAGCTGCAAAATTTTAAAGGAGCTTTGCTCTCCTTCCCTTGTTTTTAAGAGCCAAATTTGGCAGAACTCTCTATCTGACATTTCTGGAGACTGAAATGCTTTATTTCCTGACAGAGGGGCCAATTTTCCCATCTCTTCTTACCTCCATGCCCCAGTTCTCTCTTGGGCAGATGGGAATCGCAGAAGTGCTTAGCACTGTCCCAGCTCTGCTCCCTCCCACATCTAAGAAGGGTTGCTGGTGGTAAAGGCTGTAGCTGAACTGGACTGTTTTGAAAACCCCATGCCTTATCATCAGCCCTGCATGGAAGGAAGGAGTACAACTTTTCTGATCAGAAGCTCTAACAATATACTATATCAAAATCCATATGGGTAGAGCTCAGAATATTGACCTAATCCCAACTAAGGCTTTAACCTCTTCTGGTTTTATTTCAGTTTTATATCCCTGATGTCACAAGATTCTCCCGGTGGAAAGTAGAGGGAACCGGCCCTATGGCTTTCACTGTGGGACTGAGTGTGTTGATCAAGACATATGAGCACCAAAGATACCCATTTCCCCTGTAACCCACTTATTAGTATTGGATTTTCTTTCAGTATTTAATAATAACAAGCAAAAAGCCTCAAGATATTTGCCTAGGAAAATTCTTCCAACCCCCAAATGTGTTTTTCTCTGCAAGTTATTAAACTTAACTTTCAGCAAAAGATTGATCATGTTTCTTTTGGTCAGAATTTACATCCCCTCTCTATTATCTAGATGCACTGTACCTAGCAGGGTGCTGTGCTTGTGCAGCAGTGGCTGGAACCAGCAGGGCTGTTCTGATATAGCCAGTGAAACCTTCTGCGATGTCATGAATTAAGGGCATATCTGGGAGTCAGGAGCGTATTTACTGCGGTGGAACGAGGAGTTGAAGACAGCTCTTTCCAGTTAGTGTTTTCTGCTGGAGTACATGAACTCCAGATGATGTGCTAGAAAAGGAACCACCTGGCTGCTCAACCCATTCCGTTCTCCCCCTTTCCTTTCACCATCCACAGCACCTGTGCTTCCAGCTGTGCAAGTGAGAAATTGCGCCAGCCAGTCCAGCTAGAATTCTGCATAGGTCAGCATTACCTGTATTGTTATTGTATTTCTCTCTCTCTCTTTTTTTTATCTTTTTTTTAGGGGGTGTGGAAAGGGAAGAAGGACTATTTTTTTGTGTACTTACTTTACAACTCCTCACTGTCCTTGCAGCAGAGAAATTTCCAAGACAAATTTCTAACCCAAATCATTTCACTCATTAGTTTAGCAAGACATTTTCATAGTCATCTCTTCTGCAATGGCACCATGAATTCTTGAATGTGCCTGAACTCTCCAAGCCCTCATGTTTAATGTGAATGTCCCCAGGCTGTGTCTGTGACCAAGCACTGATTTGGGATGTCCAGCCAGGTTGCAAGGTCATAGGGAACTTGATATGGGAGGCAGCCCAAGTGCTTGACAAGTTAAAGCTGGTCCCAGAGGACAGTTGGAGTTATGTGTGCACAGCTGATCTTTTATGAGAAAGGAAGAGCTGGAGGACATTGTGCACCTCTCCTAGACTTACAGTCAGGAAATCCTAGAGGAATATGAACACCTACTCTGTGAACCTGGCAGCCAGGTAAATCCCAGTCAAAGATGCTGTGCTATAGCTTATAGCTGATAGCTATAGCTTACACAAATATAGAGGTTAAACACATGAAACTACTTGTTTCTGTTCTCCCTGTACTCAACTTTATATTTGGGGTGCTACTTAATATCCAACTATGCAGTTTATGTGGTTCAAATCTTATTCTTAGACAACTAATTCACTATGAGTACTGAACAAGGAGGGAAGAGGGAAAATGTAAATATAGGTGGACTTGTGGACTACCTTAAGATACTTAAAATAACGGTATTGCTTAAAGTATCTTGCCTGGTACAGGTTGCCTTTTGTATCTACTATTTGTGTATGGATGCCTCACAAACATAGAGATGTCTAGAACGATGGTAGATCCTTAAATCTAGACACGTGGATCCCACCGTGGAGGTTTGTATCTCTATTCTGGATCTCACGTCAGTGTTCTAAAGTAACTTACTGTGGGATTGGTGGGCAAGTCTTCATGTCTTTCTTGGATAGAGCCTTCAGTATTAGGTATTACTGTTGCTAATAAGGGCAGGATATCCCTCAAGTTCATCAGGTATACTCCAGAGAAGCCCCTTTTGCTGAACTGATGAAATTTCTCATTTAATAAAAATATCCAAATATTAACCAAAAAAAACCGCACCTGATTTAAATGTCCTGCACTACTGCCTCCAGCAGCTATTTGCTTCATGATCCCATTTACATCTCTAGTCAACTCTCCTCATTAGAGCTATTTCTGTCATAAGTTTCTCAGAAAAAAAAGGTGTTTTGGTGTTTTTGGCCCCATGGGGATCACTGACCCAAGAGGGTCTGCTGAGTTAGGAAGAGGAATTTCTAACAACCACCATGAGAAGTACAGTGACTAGGCAAGGAAAATTACTCAATGTGCTGGAGAAAGCAGAGTTCAAACAAATGTCGAAGTCTATAGAAAATTAGGGGACGTGATTAACTTTTCTGGATTTTTTTACTTATTCCATATGTGTCAGTGTGATTTATTCAAAATTTGTTTTCTCAAACAGTTTTATTTAAGGGTTTGTGAATAACAATAAGTGAATTAGTGGGGTTTATTTAAGTGAATATTTGTAGTGCTGCTTTATTGTGTAGATACTGCTGCATCTAAGCATTACTTTTCAATTGAATTTTAGTATAAATTAGCTTATCTTCTTTCAAGTGGCTTTAAAGCTAATAATTCTAAAAGAATTAAGATTAGAAAGTACTGCTATCAGTGACAAAGCTCATTAATGGCTTTTTATCACTGCAAACTGGTGAACTATAGCCAGGGTGATTGGCGTAAATGGAATATACCTATTCTTCAGCCAGGTATCCTTTACTCTACTTTACATTAATTACCTCAAGATTTTGTTCTGGTCAAATAAAATTTGGATGGCTTGTCCACTTCTTTTCTGAAAGGCCGAGCAAATGTCAGGTATGCTGCTTTGAGAAGTCAGAAAGGGTAAATCTGCAGCAAGCAAGATAAGGGCAGGTAGAGAAGGTAAATAGAGACCGGAATAGTTGCCACTGATGATCATTTTCAGCTGGCTAAAGGGAGATTCAGGCAGTATATTCCCACAGAAAAAGGGACTTGGTTTTGCGGAAGGAAAAGATGCTCAGGTTGGAAATTATACTTGTATTTTACTAGTGGATCAGCTTAGCTTTGCTGTGGGAATACAGATTTTTTTCAAACTCTTTGTAAGAAGTATGTTACTATTTTAAAGATTTTGTAAAGTTCAGTGAAGGCTGGTCTGCTTCAGGTTTCTCTACAAAAGCACCTAAACAAAACAGATGCTGTTTTTATTATGGACCTCAACATAATTAGAGGGACAGCCTTCTCTAGTAATTCCACATTCAGAAACTAAAGTGTAACGCATCACCATGCTTTGAAACCCTTATTAAAATCCATAAGAGCCCCTCTCAGAAGCCTATAAGCACTAACAAAAGACTCCTGACCTTAAGAAAAAGAAGTATTCATTCAAGTAAGAGATCTCTGGTGTGTCTCTGCTGGGAAATATTATTTTACAGCCCACGGATAGAAGCAGGTTCCTGGACTGCCCCCCGCCACCCTGGTTTTCCCACCTGCTTTTGCTGAAATTGCCCCACTATAGCTCAGTGGGCAACAAACTTGAATCCATTAGCAGCCACTGTGTTGTCTTTCCTTACGTTATCCATCTTCACAGGGCAAGAAGATCTCATTTCTTTTGTCCAGTTAGTCGAAATGTCTGGTTGTTGATATCTGGAAAACAGGATTGCATTCAAAATGGAGCAAACCAAAGTGTCAGAATAATCTTTTCTTCCCTCCTCTGCCTCTCCAGTCTAGATTAGTTAAGATGACTGATGGTTCAGTCATCCTCCCTCATGGTTTTGTGCCCCACAGGGCATGCAGGAAGGGTGTTATGGGGTTTAGGCTTTGAAGGCATAAGAATAAATGATCATATACTACTGCTCTGTGGCAAAAAGTAGAAGGAACGAAAATTCAACAGTTTAAAAGACTGGTACAATACACTCACTTTTTCTTCCTTTTGACCCACTATGAAATAAAGGAAAAATTAAGCTGTGTGAGAGGAAAGAGGAAATTCTGATAAAAGTCTTCTGAAGCAGCACAAACTTTACCTTTCTTCTTCTTCTTCTTCTTCTTTTTAATTTCCACATTTTATTTGGAAAAAAAAAGTTTTTGCAGGGATCAGGGCATAGCATCCTCACCCAATTCAGCCAGCTTTTACTTTGAATTCTTGTGGCATTTCTGATGGGGGTCTCTGTCTTCCCTGTCCTACACCTTGTTTACTGAGCAGATCCTACATCTGGCAGGCAAATCAATTCTAAAACAACAGATTTCAGGTAGGTCTGATGCCATAATCTATGCATTTTTCATCAATTCAAATGGAGTGAGCTCTTTTAACCATCCTGAAAGTTTGCTGCATTAGTACAGTACCTCAGTGAGCACTCAAGACGTGCAACTAAATGGAATGAAATAGGTACTTAAAGATTCATATAAAGTATTAACCATTTTTGTAACTTAATTCAGGGCATGATATATACAGCTGACATCCAAAGCCTTTCATAGCTGTTCTTTAATTTCGGTTTCAGTAATGAATATAGATCCAATTAGAAGGGAGCTGATACATGTTAAAAAGAATTAACAATACCCCTAATTTCCATGTTGAAGTAATGACTGCTATTATAGACTTCTTGATTTTAATCAGATATTCTCAAAAATGACAGCAGATGTGGATTCATAATGCTCAGTTGATGCTACAAGTCACACTCTCTTACACTCTTTCTCGTATTTAAAAAAAAAAGGTAAATCTTACAAGCATATAACAAAAGCTTCTTCAGTGTGCTACATATCTTTTATGGCACATTAATGTTTATCTAAGCAGCCAAGAAGCAGACCACAAACAGTGCATTATTGATTGGGGAGGTTTGCAGTAGCAGACCCTGAGCAATAACTGTGTGAGACAAAAGTTGAGTTAGGCTTATTGTGAGCCTGTCTGATATGAGCCTCTCTGGGCTGTGTGGCACTATCTTCAGATCACACCTGAGACTCTTGGTTCAAAGCATTTTGTCTTTCGTGATACTGAAAGGAATGTTGGAACAGCTCTCATAACTTAATGTCATGATGGTTTACCCAGTTTTATGTCACAATCTACAGTGACTATGGGGGAAAATGCCCCTGGGAATGGACTCTCAGTAAGTGGTAATGTACATCTTTCAGAAATATATGGTGAGCTAAACTGGATGAGAGCCCACCAGTGATACAGGATAGCTTTGCATCCTCTACTTGAGGCTTTGTGCTAGAAGTCGATCTGTCTTCAGGCTTGCTTTAATTTCTATGGCTTGTGCCAGTTTAAGAGAGAAGAAAGAAATTAGTGTAGGTGCAATAAACAGGGAATAAATCTACTTTTTCATCTCATCCATCTATCTTCGAGGTAAAATCTGAGTATGCTTCTTCTGATAATGTCTGTATGACTGTGCTTTACCTGTCCCTTTATATAACCAGTAAGATTTGCAGGGAAGCCACACATAGAATTGCATGTGCACCTTTTTCATATGGGCAAAATCTAAGCTTGTGATGTGAGGTCTCTCCAGCTTGACTTGCTTTTCTGACATTTTTGAATTGGTCTGTACATCAGCTTCAGTATGCATGGGAGCAGCTGGGATATGCAGCATCTTGTGTAGAGACACTGGAGAATATTACATTTTCCAAAGCAATAAAACCAGAGAGTTTAACTGGGTAAATAAATCTATTTGGAGAAATTGAAAGTGTACTGGTTTGTTGTCACTGAAGAAAAATTCCCCAAACAGTCTCACCTTTTAATAAGCACTTGACTGATGTACAAGCTCAAAATGGAAGCTATTGGTAGTGTCTGGCTACAACATCTGTAAGGCAATATGGGATAAATCTATCCAAATCTGTTTTGAAGGATTCCTTGCATGCAGTTGAGCTGCTAATCTAAGCATATATTAGTCACAGAATTTTAATCAAGTAGCTTGAATTAGAAAATTTCATCAGCAGGGACGCAGTCCTTAAATTGAAAGCGATATTGCATGCTGCTGAATAGATGTACTTTTGTGTTCAAGTTAGGCTCCATCTACAAATAGTTTTTAGATGTGCTATGTTTATTCCAGTTAGGAAGCATATGGGGTTTCTCTCTGGAACGTGCTTGCTTCCTCTAGGCAGTTGTGCCTTATAATTAAAGCTGCCTAGCCCAGTGTTAGAATTCTTCCTTCTTTCTCTTTCCATGTTGTTGCAGAAGAAACTAAGATAAAGAAGTCTGTGTTTATTATCCGAGATAGTGGAGAGGTGGCCTAGCATATGTCTGTCAAGAGCCAACCCTGAAACTACATGAAGCACAAGGGTAGTGGAGACATATGGATATAGAGTCAGCAGAAAACAAAGCTGGGAAGTGGCAGCTGCATTCTGCAGTAGTGTTATGAAAGAAAGTATTAAACCTTTCTGTTTAGTAATACTAATGCATGATGTTACATGTCTGGTACTTAGCAGTGATGATATTTCTATATGTAATATGTTTGTTATACTAGACATATGTAATTTAATCATATGATTAGCTCAGTTGGTTAGAGCATGGTGCTAATAACACCAAGGTTGCAGGTTTGATCCCTGTATCAGCCATTCCCTTGAGAGTTGGACTTGGTGATCCTTGTGGGTCCCTTCCAACTCAGAATATTCCATGATTCTGTATCAGGGGTGGAAGATCTGGTCTTTAGTTCAAATATCTAGTGTTACTCGAGATGTGTGAGGAGAGAGAAAATATTAAGCTAAGTATTTTTGATATAAGGTTTGGGTTTTGTCCATACCAAGCAGTGTGAATGTGCTTGAAAGCAAAATTTCTGAGGGAAGATAAATACTTGATATGTGCTGATATGAGCCTGTAATGGAAACTCTTAATTCCTTAATATACGTCCTTCTCTGTTCCTTATTACATGCTGTATTGTGCAAAGCATCAATTCAACTACATTTCAGTAAATTTCTACTTAACCATTTCTTAGGTGTTATGAATTCAAAAATTTGCTTTCTTTCCAGGAGATGTTCTCCAGTTCAAAACTGCTTCATTGTTACTTAAACTACTTGCCTAAAATATATTAAAATTAAATCTAGGTTGTTTTTTCTTTTTTTTTTTTTTTGCAAATTCTTTCAAGAAGAATGTTTGAGTATTAATATCTTTGGGGGTTATGTTTGGCTTTCTGGCAAATTCTTTTAATTTGTATTCTGCTATTAATTAAAAAAACATGAAAACCAGTACTGTTTTGGAGATGTTTCTTAACGCTAAACAAATATTTGAAAAGAGTTAATAAATTATTAATTCATGCTTAAATGCATGATAACTTAAACAATGGTTGCTGTTAAAGGTCTGTGTCTCAGGTCTTGCTTATAGCGTGATTTACAAATGTATATTCACATTGCTTGTCAGTGATCTGTCCTTCCTGATATTGCGGCTGTAATGAGTAGGCAGGTCATCTACTACAGCTATACCAATTATTTAAAAACATGTCATCTGTGTAAGGAGAGACTCTTTAACTACCAAGTTTTAGTAATTGTTCCTGTTCAATACTGGATCTTCCATCCTCACTATAATAATATATTCAGTAACCCAAGTCTGTGGGAGAGAAAAAGAGTAGAAGATGAAAACTCCAAAACTACAGAAGAAAAAGCAGCCTTAAAATCTTAGCTTAGCCAGGAAGGCTGGGAAGACTGAGAAGCCTGGCTGTGGAACTAGCAAAATTGGTCTATGCTTGGAAATTAAAAACTTTAATATCTGTTGTTGATCCATTTCATACCCAACCCTTTGGACCTTCCTTTCTTAGGCATCTCTGATAATGTTGGGCTATGATAGGCGTTGCTGTGCATTCCTTTTTGTATTCACTGTCTCTCTTGAAATAGCACATCCAAAGTTTGAGGGGCAGAACCTGTGGTCATTATAGTCCTCACTATGGGTCCTTTCTCTGAGAAGACCCCAGTTCAAGAGGCCGCCTTCCCAGATGAGCCCAAGTGTTGTATCATCTGAAACACCAGCAGATGCACAGTGTACATGGATAGAAGGATCATATTCAGCCTGCTCTCCAAATTCACTTTACACAAACTCTTTACTTGAAAAAATCTACAGAAGGAATTTTCTCCAAAAAAAACCCCCAAAAAACCCAGATTTGGAGTGCGTATAAGCAGTAGAGAAATGTAAATGCACAGACTTTAATAGTTGCATTGGAAACTAAAGTTTAGAAGCTCTAAGTGGCCACTGTGCGTAAACAAATACTGGGATTCGGGTTAACTTTAGGCATTTAACTTCAGGACACATGTAAGAAGGCTCATTGACCTGACCTCCCTCCAAAGAAAGTGAACTGAGACAAAATGAGATGAGTCTGGACCTACCAGATCTATTCGGTCAATCTATGCTGACCTATTCAACTTGAAAATATCCTGATCGCTGGACTGTTAATATTTGTGAAATTGTTCTGCTGATAATGTTTTTTCTTCCTCATCAGCCACAGAGAAAAGCAAGACCTTTGTCAGAGAAACTTTCTGATTATTTTCCTTCTTTTTTGTCCTCTACTCAGCAAATAGAGTGGAGACTGTAGATGGTATTTTTTTTCAGAAGTGTGCTTTCAAAATGATGATACATGGTTTAATTTTACTATTATGCAAGTCTCATTGAATCCCAGGGAGATTAGTCAGGGTAGGGAACTGCAGGACAATAAATTCTTGCAGGATCAGGGGCTGTCTCTGTTCTTTAGTCTGAAGTGTTGTCACTACATTGTGTGTTACTGATGATTGGTCTGTCTCAAAAGTTTTTCTTTCTCCTACTTTTTGTGTATCATGCTTCTATGCAAGACCTATCGCCGTGCTTTTCTCTGTTAATGCATGAGCGTTTAGGACATTAAGTTCTGCTGTACTAAATGCTTTAACCAAGCAAATCTGTATTCTGATCGTGGCTCACATTGGTCGATTAAGCCTTGCTGCTGGGCCCAAGCAGGCAGTTCAATTCAAACTTAGCAGGCTTTGTGGTTTCCTGGGCGTGTGGTTTCCTATGTGTTCTTTCATGGTTTCCCTGTCAGTGCTCTGTTGCAAGTTCTCCTCCTCTACCTGCTGGGCTAACTATATCGTTCATGAATGACTATCGTTGGCTTTCTTGGTCTTTGGCATGTATTGTTTATCTACACGTTGTGTCTTTCTCAGGCACTATAACACAAAGTATCTTCCAGGTGGAAGGAAGATGTTCTTCCGAAGTGGAAACCTCTTTGCTCTTTTCTTAATGAAGAGAAAGGAGGGTTGGCTCAAAAAATGTACTTTCTCTGACTTAGTGCTACCCTAAAAGGCAATGAAGAAAGACATGATCAGATGGTTTCTAAAGAGGGTAAATATTGCAAATGCCAGTAGGCAATTGATATCAAATGATGATAATCAGCAGGCTGGGAGGTAAAAAGACTGATTTCTTTTGGGCATAGTGATATTACATATTACAGCAGCAATAAGATTTTGGGTTTTGCAATGAATAATCTTAGTTTGAAATTCATACCCTCTCTAAATTGGCTGTGTCTAGCTGCAGATTTACTGCATCAACTCAAATCATAGTAATAAGAATGTAGGTTCTTTGTTTATTTACTTGTACTTTTAAGGGGCGAAATACCTTAGGCAACAACTAGTTCAGAACTCTTGGATTTAGATGACTTTGTGGTTGGTTGGTTTGGGGTTTTTTTAGTAGATTAGTTTTGGAATATGCTTCCCATACTATTAGTGGTACTGTCTCTATCATATATATGGTACAATTATTGAAATGTCCTATAGATAAAACAGAATAATTTCACAGAGCCTGGAAAGCAGTAATTGTTTATGCAGACAAATTGCCAGCTAAGAAGAATTTCTTATGAGTATTTTCAATTTTTAATGTAATGTAAATTATTCCTACATGAACATAAACAGGAAAGCAGGCTATGATTTTCAGACCCTTTTGAGTAACATTTGTTCACATTTTTTTCATTCATTCTGCATTTTTATTGTACCACCAATAACTGTTTCCCTCCCTCTACCACCCTATTCATTCATTAATGACCTCATTGCGTTGCTGCGAAATACACTTATCGCTGGGATTCATTATTCTGTCATGGCAAGGCTATTTTTAGCCCAGACTCCAGCTGGCAACTGAGAAGAAACATAGGAAAGGAAATTGCCTCAGGTGCTATTAGTGCTATCTAGTTGCCTGTAGTGTCTACAGTTTAATGTGAAATGTCCTGGAGTGCATGGCTCCAAAATTAATTTTTTTGTTATTCCTTTAGCCTAAGAAGCTAAAAAGCAATATTCCGGTCTGGGGGAAAAATAAGATAAAATAAAAAATTGAAATGAATACATGTCTTTGAGGGAGAGCACTTCAAAGCTGATCAATGAGGGCAGCTAGAAAAGTATATAGCAGCCAGAGTTGTGATGAATTTTTTTACTTTTGCATCATTCACCTTGAGCCTTAGCTGTGCTGGGCAGAAGCTCACCTCATGTTGGCATCTCCACATGGCTGGCAGGTGCATATCTAGAAATTTGTGCTTGGGAGTGACAGATAAATATTACATTTTTGCTTTTGCGCAGCACACAAATTTTGGGGGTTTAAGGATTTACCTGAAAAAAAGACTCCTTTGGAGGTTTGCCTGCTGGTTTCACTGAGTTGCTAGTAATTTTAATGTGGTGTCCTGTGTGTGGAAAGGAATTCGGAGTAATTTTCCAACTTGTCTCTCTAGACGTAAGGTTTCACACGGGACCATTGGCCACACTATTTTCCTGACAAAAGATTTCAAAAGGTACTCTTTGAGTAGAAAACTTGAGAAGAAAGTGAAACTAGCTGCTCTGTGCCTAGCAGCCTTGCCTTGGAGAATGGGAGTTTAAGGCAACAGTCCAACTCACAATGCACAGATTTATGCATTAAAATTTACTGGTTTTGATAGAGGAGCCAAATGAGTGTGAAACACAAACTACACTGGAGAGATCTCTCTTGGATTTAGGCAAATATTTTGGAGTGTGGACAATCTGTCATTGCTCCAGCACGTAACCTGGCTCACTACAGTCCAGAACCCCTCCTGTGGCAACAGACTTGCATTTTTAAGGGTTTTTTTCTAATTCCATACATTGATAAAAAGTTTGATAAAATTGATTTTGAGACAAATTCAAAAAGTAGTTAATTTTCTCCACATCAATCTGTGATGTATAGTACCTCTGTAAAATACTCATTAAAAAAAATCATTATTTTACTACAGTCGAAATACCCTTTATGAAAGCATGCATTAAATGGAAAATACATGCATTAGAAACCTTTATAGTAAGGTTGTGCATATCAAAAATAAGTCCTCTTTTAGCACCAGTAAAGCTGGAGGGGTAACAACCCCATCCTGGTCGTCCTCAACACCAGACTGAGATGATGAGAGGTCCTCTTGAAAACCCATAACACTGCAGTAAGCCTTCATGGAAATTAGCTGTTTGATTCCAGATGAAATTCGCCTCTAGATCTTTTTATTTAGCATAAACAGCTATTGTGCTTCCGTGATCCACATGATTAACTTGATAGATGCAGCTACAACCTGTCATGGGAGTGACGTGCCTCTGGGAAGAAAACTTTATACCAATATAATAAGATTTCAAGGCGTACTGTTTAATAAAGGAGGAAGATAAGCTTTTACGAAATGCAACTTCATACTGCTGAAAGGCATGGTACCCAAGAAATTAAAAAGTATAGCTACTGTTGGGGGGGAAGGAAAAGGGAACAGCAAGTTGTTTCTGAAAATTTTGATAGCAATGGGGTCCAATTGTAATGGCCATTGCCAACACTTGTATGCTTAGTTGAGTTAAATAGAACTCCATGCTTGGCCTCAGGCATCGTTACTTCCAAATTACTCTAAAATGACTATAATATTCTCCATTATATCCTTAATTAAGCATCACAGGACAAAGAAGCTTTGCAAACAAAGAACATTTCTGTGTGAATTATTTTGAGGAGGGAATTGTTGTGCATGGCATCTTATCATTGTTCTGCTAAAGCACGATGGAAAAAACCCCTTTCATTATTTTTGTAATATGTTTAATCAAATTATGTGTTATGAACCTGTGACTGGATAATGGCTTGACAGTGACTTTTGAACACTAAGGCAATAATGAAAATAACAAAGTTTAAGAAGATAAATATAAAGCAACCACTGTATGTATAAATCTATTATCATTGTTCTAGGGATACTAAATAATTGGATTTAAACAATTGACAATAAGTATTGCTGAACAAACAGTCTGTTTCTGGATTTTAAAGCTACTAGAAATCTCATTTACCAGCAATTGAAGAGGGGTACAAAAGAATCTTAAAATTTAGAGCATTTAAGAATCACAAAATATTAACTCAGAAAGGAAAACATGAATTAACATGCTGAATAGAAATATTCTGACTGGCTTGGAAAATAATCCTTTTTCTTCAGACACATCCCAATTAATATCTACAAAAATATGTTCATTTCCAAGTAGCTAAAATGCCACTATATTCTCCGTGCTCTTGGAAAGTTCTCCTACAAATGATACTAGCTGCACTTCTGTATCTACATGTATTTGGGTGGTGTCCATGGCAGTAACACCTAGACACACCAGCTGAGTTGGTTCCTTGGTGTGTAAGACAAGAGGCTAAGCCCAAAAAGTGAGGCAGCTTGTGCTGAAGAGCTCACGGAATAATGGGACTAGAGAGGCAAGGGACTGAGAAACATATATGAATGTGAGAGAAAGTACAAAGGAAAAGAGGAAACAACAGCAGTTCCTGAACCTGGAATGGATGGAACTCATCTGAAAATGGAAAAACTTCTCACTTTGCAACTGTGATCATGTGGTCCAAAGGACCCCTAACATAGGAGCTTCTAGGATGTTTCTGGAATTACCCAGGAGCTAGCTAAAGAAATAGAGGCTGCTAAAAAAACACTGGAAATTCAGCAAACCCCACAGCAATTCCTCTTTCATTTAGAGTTCAAATATTTTTTAGAAACTTAAATAGGAGGGAGAAAAACAGCTGCATAGTGCTTCAGGGATTATATGCTAGTCATTAAGAAAACATCCAATGGTCTTTGCTAATTCAGAGAAGAGATACATTATTGAAAAAATGTGACCAAAAAAAGCAATTGCAGCTAATAGACAGTTATGTTTAACTGTTAAATTTCGACTAGATGAGCGGAATATTACTGATCAAACCCCAACATTTTAGAGGAGTTTGTTTTTCTCAAGGAGTGTTAGAACTGCTTTACACTATTTCTTTGGTTTAAAGCAGATGAATTGAGATATTTGAAGACTGTGTTTCAGTCTTCACTTGAGGTGAAGGCTGTGTGGTCTTGGGGCACAGCTGGTGAAAGGGGTTACGGGTGAGGGGTACCTGTATTCATCCCAGGCTGCAGAACAACTTTGGGGCTCTTCTAAGAGCTTATGTGAAAGGAAAAACTATCTGGTTTAACTAATGAAAACTGTGGAACAGTTTAAGCTATATGTATATATATTACAAAGACCAGCCTGTTTGCAAATACTGAGATTAAAGTAATGATACAAGAACAATTTTCACTGACTATAACTTCCTATTTTGATCCAAGAATTATACTAGAAACAGTCATAACTCATTGATGCTTTTACAATAGCACCATTGGATTTTTTCTGAAACTGTCTTAATTTTCACTAACTTTGATAAACCTATGGATACTCAAAAATATAGTTTCCTAGTTATTGAGTGACACTTGATGACAAGAAAAGAGAAAAGGTCTTATTGGTGTCTAATAAAGGGTCATAAAACTGTTATGCCTGCCACCCACAAGCAAAGTCCAAATCTGATCATAACATGATATATTGATGCCTAATTGTCAGCTGAGGGATGTAGCAACATAGGGATTAGAGGACATGGAGTAGGGAAAGGTGGAAATGGCAGTGTAGCCATGGAGCAGGAGACACGGAAGACAGGTTTGAATTGTTAAGCTAAGTATGGAGCAGCACTGCAAACGTATGGCACAAACCTGTAAGAAAATGAGCGTTGTTAATTTCGACGTGTGTAGAATAACTTATTCTGCATCACATTTCTAGCATTAGTAGCTGGCATCTTTATGACAAAAGAAGTCTTTCACACTGTGATGTTCTCCAATTTATATTATGTTGGATAGCTCTGACTGGACTTGTTTGTCATGTTTTGTTTTTTCTGTCCCAAAACAGATGAAAATAACTCTTTGACTGTTTGCGAGCTTATTGCAGAATGAGCTTCCTGTGGTGTCTGCTAAAATGCATCCCAATTGAGTTTTCTCCATTGTTTGCTTAAAATGATTAGCAAGCAGGTTTTAAGAATTAATATATTTGCTGGCATCACTGAGAAAAACGAATGCAACATGCAGTTCAAATAAACTCCTCTCTCGTTTCAGTGACTGCTTTGTGCATGCATATTTTTTATAAATATTTAGGGTGCATAATGTAGCTATTGTGATTGTTTAATTTCATCACTTATCAGTTTGTATAGTATGTTAATGTTTCAGAAAACTAGTAACATCACAAAGAATAAATTTTTTTCCTCCTCTATTTTTATTTTCCTCCAGTTGATTGAAAAGCTCCTGTATGTGAATCTGCCTGGTTCTTCCTCATTGCAGCAAACATCAAATGAGCAAATAATTGTCAGTTTTTCTTTGCTGGCATTTCCAGCATTTCCTTTCTTTCCCCTGTTCTGAATGATATCCTGAGGTGTAATAACTGAATTTTTAATATCTAATTATTTCCTTTAAAAAGGTATTGACAACAACCTGCTTTGATTTTGGAATTTATTTAGGCCATTATATTTGAGGACAGGCTAGGATTGAAGGGTCGTAATTGAGCAAAAGTTATGCTGCAAACAGATCTGCTCCACCTGCAGCCCATGGAGGAGCCCATGCTGGAGCAGGCGGATGCATGAAGGAGGCTGTGACCCCATGGAAGGCCCAGGATGGAGCAGGGTCCTGCTGGAGACCTGCGGCCTGTGGAGAGGGAAGCCCACGCTGGAGCAGGCTTTTCCCAGGTAGGACTTGTGGCCCCTGTGGGGGACCAATGTTGGTACAGCTCATCGACAAAGCACTGCACCCCACAGAGAAGTGACCTACGGGACAGCAGTTTGGAAAGAGCTGCCGTCAGAGGGATGGACTCACTCTGGAGAGGTCCATCAAGGACTGTCTCCCGCATGAGGGACCCCATGGGAGCAGGGAAGGACTCCTCTCTCTGAGCAGTGGCAGAAACAAAAACTGACTGTAACCCCCATTCCCCATCCCCCTGCACTGCTGAGAGGGAGGAGAGAGAACATGGAAGGAAGGAGGGGTGGGGGGAAGGTGTTTTTAAGACTGTTTTATTTCTCACTCTTTGGCTTTTATATCTCACTCTTTGGCTTTAGTAATAAATATAAGTGCGATCCCCACTTTGAGTCTTGTTTTGCCTGTGAAGGTAATCAGTCACTGACCTCTCCCAGCTCTTATCTCTACTCATGAATTCTTAGCTGTTTTTTTTCTCTCCTCTGTCCAGTTGCAAAGGGGAGTGAGAGAGTGGCTTTAGTCGGTACCTGGTATCTGGCCAGGGGAAACCCACTACAGGAGTTGATTTTTTTTTAATTTTATCAAGATTATAATATTTGAAAGTACTACCAAAAATGATTTTAAAAAATACCTACCCCCATAATATTAAATTTTGCAAATCTTTTTGATGAGCGAGGTTACTTATTGTTGTATGCGACTGTGGGATGAGGAGAACTGTCATATCAGTGCCTAATGTACTGAATAATGGGCCTTCTACAGAAAGTGCATTTGCTTTGTTCCTATAGTGACAGATGCAAGGAATTAATTGCTCTTAGCAAGAAATGTTCATTGAAGATAAGGCCTGAAATGAACACTGACACACAACTGTGAAACGCCCTGAAACTGTTTCTTGGTGACAAATTACTGCTGAGGTATATAGACCCTTCCACAAAAGTGACACCTATTGAATTTATTAGACAGATTATACAGAGAGGACTGAATCATTTTTTGTCCTGTTTGTAGAGCTGACATTTACCAGCTTCTCCTAATGAATTGGATATAGGCTACTGAAAACAAAAGTCAGATGGTTATGAAATCTCTTGCACTGCCTGCCATGGATCATGCAGCCACCGACAGTGTTTGTGCAGTAGCATTTTTTTTTGTGTGGAGGTGGACAGACCCTGAGTTTCAGGCTTAGGTAATTCATCTTTTCCTGGGAAATTGTGCAAGAGTTACAATCAGAGCTGTGAAGCCTCAGTGAATATAGTGAGGCATGCAAACAGTTTGCACATTGCACAAGCTAAGGCTAGATGTGCTGACCAGCTTGCCCTAAAGGAGGAACCTGAAGCGCTGAAAATCATGCAGTGGAGCTAGCATCAAAAATCAAATTTCCCAAGTGAAGGAACCAATGCAGTCAGTGAGGTGTAAGCCCGCATTTCAAAGTCAGCTTTTTGTAGAGGAATATATGCTGCAGTAAATTTATTTTGTGGGTGTTTATCTTTGGAGACTTTTGTTAAAATGCTGTATTTGGTCACCAGTCAGCCTGAATGTGGGCTAATCTTAAATTCTGTCTCTTATTTACACATAGCCAGAGAAGATTTTACATAGCATTTCTTATCAGTACTTTGCAAAATAAATTAATATCATGAGCTGCACTTTACAGAGAGGGAAACCAAGATGCAGGAAAGTGATTGAGGTAATAATTTCCCCCACTCCCCAACTTGACAGAATCAGCAACAAAAGCAAATCTGTTGATCTCAACCCTATGTTGCTTTCTACAGTCCAGTTTACACAGCTACAGGTGATTTTAGTGCTGTTACTTTGGGGTTTGAGTCCAGGCTGCTGTAGCATAGGGAACAAAGGCTGTATCTCCTGTATCAGCAGCTCATCAGTCACTCAAGAATTTAGGAGCATGGCAGGCCATGTGGCTCAGTGTGCAAAGGCCCAGGTTCACTGAGTTGGTATGCATTTAATTGTGTACTTAAAAGGCAAGTGAACAAGCTTGTAATTAAAAGGCTTTGTTATAATTTGCAAAAGCAGAACCATAGAGAATTTCCCTGTTGCACCTCCATCCAAATTATTATCAACGATCTCTTACAAGGTAAACAGAGAAGTAATCCTTCCTCAAGGTATTCTGAAGGAGAGGAGAATAAAATGTCCTTCAGCAGCTTAGGATCAAAGCATCCATGAGACAGCTTCTCAAAAATAGTCCGTTGTACTGAACATTTACTGTAGGTGAGCATTGCATGACATGGCTCACGGTAGTTGTTTCACAAGGGTTAAATCAACCCTTGCCCAGAATGCTGTAGAAACCCAATGCACTGCTTTGATCCTGCTCTCCTCCCTGTATTGCTGGATAACAATAAATGGCTGACTTTGTCCCTAGGGTAGGCATGGAGAGAGATACAGTGAAAAAAACATTACGAAGAAGTATTAAACAGCACTTTATTTCTTTGTACCTACCACAGACTTCTTAATGAGTTCTCCACAAATGTGTAAATGTAGAAAGCCTATCTGAGTAGCAGATTCCAGATCTGTTTAGTCTGATGTATGTGAAGACAACCCCAGGCTATCCTGTTTCTGTAGTAAAATGTTAATAGGAATTCTCCATTGTGTTAGCCAAAAACCCCCAAAACCCATAACTCTCATCCCTGTTTTATTGTCCCCAGTCCTTCCTCCTTTAACATAGGGATCAGCTAGACATTTGACTCTACCAGTCATTTCTCTGTTTTTGCCTACTCTGAAATGTCATCTGCATCAGGGTGTGGTAGAAGCCTTTCTTCATTCAGCTTAAAAACCTTCTGAATACCAGATAGATCCCTCTGCCTCAGAGGACCTACGGTGCTACAACGAGTCTAGCTGATGCAGTCTGTACCATTGCACTTGAGCAAGACTGTGCGTGTACAATGAAATGTGAAAAAGAAAATTTCAGCCTAGCAACATCAGCCTTTAAGTGCTTTGAATCTTGGGAAAGACTGTTTTGATATTCTGCTCTATGTGTAATTTTAGTATTTTTTTCTCCCCAGTGATTTAAATTAATTTGAATCAAATCATTAGGCACCAGACTGGTACTGAACATAATGACTCATCCCTAAATTAATATTGTCTATCCTGAACAACTCCTGTCTAAATGACTGGAAGATTCATGTTCCTCACAAAGTCAGCTACATTCAAATGAGTTCTGCAACAGTTCGTTAGATAATGATGTAATTTATATGTCTGGGTCAGCAAATGTTTTCCTGCTTTGACTCAAAATGGACAGTGTGAGTAACTAAACAGGTGTTCTGTAAAAAAAAGAATAACAGGTAGAGCTTGATTTGGGACAAAACATAGCATACGGTACTGCAGATTTCCAGTTCCAAACTCACTTTTTCCTTGTATAGTGTGGCATTATATAATAAACCTGTCTGCCTTTCAGTAAATTCTGTCTTATAAATGACGTACTTGACACCAGCACTTGAAAGGGGCAGTGCTAAAGGGATCTGTTAGTATTAAGAATAAATGCACATAATTAGTCTGAGTTCAGTGGTATGTGAAACCTCTGTATAACTGAAGTCAGTCATTCCAGATGTTTGCTATGTTTCGGACCTCTTGCCTCCCTACATCACTGTGCCATTTGTGTTGTATTTCAGTCACAAGAGGAGAGATTGACAACAGCACAGCAAGAACCTCCCAGAAATGCTTGACTGTGGCTACAGAGCCCACATGCTAAATGGTCTGCAAGTTCTGCGAGCAAATCCTCCCAAAGGACTTGAATAGTATAGCCTCAGTGAAACAAAGGGAGAATTATTATTAACTTGTTTTGCTTCATTTTAATTGTTTGGTGGTTGTTGAGTTTTGGTGGGTTTTTTTTTTAGTGATTATCAACTTTGGACAGTGACTATTTTTATGTATTGCCAAGCTTGCCAGTAAATGAGCCTCTTTCCTGTACACCTGCGTTGACAGGGTATGGCATTTGAGATTTAAGTAATCTTGGCCTCCTTAGGGGAAGAATCTGTCAGTTGTTCTCTGTAATGAATGATGAGTTTATGGTATGAGGCACTGCCTGTAGTATTAGCGGCAAAGAAAGCATGGCTGTCCTAGATTGTATAGTGCTGGCTTTTAGTTATGGTAGCTGCAGTAATGAATGACTAAATGATATGGGTTGACAACTGCTCTGCTTTATAAAATATGGCACTATTTTTGCTTGATTTCTGTGTTTCCATGAACAGCAAGAACTTCCTATCTTCCTCCCACAAATAAGAGAGAAGAAATGGTGATGGAAAAAGAAATAACATAATTATTTCCTTCTCTCTTTCCTTTGCTGGCATAAGGCGATTACCTAGCTATTGAATCCTTGAGCAAAAGTCTCTTTCAAAGCAATCTTGTGGTGAATTTATATGACCAGCCTTGCTGGCACCAGTTACTTTTGTAACCTGAATATGCTGGATGCAGCACATTTATTACATTGTGTTGTTGAGTTCAGAGGAAGTGAAGGAATAATGCTAAAAATGAGTGACTGAGCTGATGGAAATGACATTTGAGATGGCAGTCTGGAGGGGTTTGGAATATTTCAAGTATAATGGATGTGAATTATACCGATATCAGCGGATTTGATATCTAGAAGCCAGTTTACTAAAACTCTTATCAAGTTGCATCTCTGTAGCTTCTGGGTTGTTGGTGATCGCTCAGTCCCCAGGGCATCTAGGGATGGGCTTATGGACAGCTTTTCATCTGTCTGCTCTTCTCTAACTGCTCACCATCAGTCGTCCTATCTTGCTGCCACCTTTTTCAGGGTATCGAAACACAGAAATTTCTTACCATACCAAGGCATAGTCCTGGGGCTATTAGTAACAGTTACTTTTATAACAGATGGAATCTAAAAGATCCTAAATCCTTCAAAAGTATTCAAAGCCACTTTTACACTTTTGATTCCACTTTTTCCTAAGATTTCTTCATTTCCTCCTCGTGTCTGGGCTAAAACACTCTCTGGGATGGATCTTGTGGTTTGGTTTTTTTCATAGATCAAGTGTATTATAAAACTCAAAATTATCAAGCAAAAAGTTAAAAGAACATTTTAAAATACACAGTAAAAGGTTTCTCTGTGTATTAGGTCTAGGAAATGAGTAATTACTTTTTTTTCATTTCTTCTTTATTTAACAGGAATTTCCAAATTATATGTGGTTGGAGGAATTGTTGAGTATATCAGAATAAAGTCAATGATTACATTTTTAAACAAAACACTGGACAAATTCATTAGTGGAATATTTTATTTTGATTCTATTCAATTGTGTAATTTTCTCCTTTGGCAGATTTTCAAAGTTTTCAAAATATCGATTGTTCTGTAATTTTAGTCTCCACAGCTGTGGCATAGAGTTAATTTCCTTACAAGAGAAGCCAATCTGCATAATCAAGATCTGAAACAATGGCATGTTTTCTGCTTTTCCTGCTGAGTGTTTGCCTAAAGTAATTCTTGTCCTATCATAAACTATTTTCAGGAATATAGGGTATAATGCACAACACAGAAGTTTCACATAACAAATAATGCAGTGAATGATTTAATGTTCCTGCAAACTGATTGTATGCATAAATGTATGTACTTCTAGTGCCACAGGAAGAATAGTTTTTAGCCTTTCCATTTCCCAGAGCACTATTCTTTACACGTACACTTCTCTTCTGCTTGAAAACCCATGCACCCTTCATTTCCCACAGATAGTCCAACGAAGACTTCCACTTTCCCAGAGATACAGAAAGAATTATATTTATCCAGATGCCCATATAAAGTCTCTCATAGAATATGTCAAAAAAATGACAGGTTAGAAAGCTGACAGGTGCATACTGCAGTGAGCCTCTGAAAGGTCTCAAACACCTCAGCTGGTGAAAGCAAAGTAGAAACTGGGCAAGAAAACACAGGGACAATTAAAAGAACTATTCTCACACATGTGAGTTTTTTGAGATAGACTTTTTATCTACCATTTACCTCATGGTCAAAATTGAGCTCTGTGCCTATGAGAGGCATTGAACTTAGGAACATTTGAAGACATCTCTTATGCCTTAAAAATAGATGACTAAGCTTCCTCTGGTCTATATGTCTGCCTAGTGTCACACACCTAACGACAACTGCAAGGATGATGGAAGTTACTCGGCTATGTTCTCAACCACCACTTTGAACTACTTTCCTGTTTTCTCTTTAAATACCAGAGGTATTTAGTGGAAAAGGTATTTGGGTTTCTCTTTCAGGCTGAGATTTCCCTGGCAGTATTTAACAGAATATGTTTGCTGTAACCTGTATCGGGGAGCAGCTGCTCTGTGAGGGCCATGTGCCCATCACGCCTTTCAGTGCTGCCCTGGGATGGACAGCTCAGTCTGTGAGAACCTGGTAGCCAGGTGGGTCCTAGTTTTTTAAATAGTCATGAAAAGAGAGGTTCATCACAGGTACCCTTTAACCATGTTTTAAAGGACCTCTAAGACTCGTTCACCCTTAGCTGATATCAGTATTAAAATTCTAGTTTAGAGAGTGTATTCATAGTGGACACAAAGAAAATATATGTGAGTATGTCTGTATACGCATACATATATTTCTATATGCATGAAAGCTTTGACAGATGCGAGCAGTAGGTGTAGTAAACACTTGTAGCACATAGAAGAGAGAGCATTACAAGTTGTGATCTGCATTTTGATTCCACAACAAGCCACAGCAGTAAAACTGCTATCTTCAAAGCTGTGGTTAGAGGAGCAAACTGCATCTAATTTGCACCACACATGGAAAACTGAATCTCCAAAGCAGAAGAGGAGTGAAGAGCTGGTACTTATAAGAGAAAGTTACTGGCTCTTTCGGTGAAAAAAAAAATTACTTGAAAAATATGAGTAATCTCTTCTCAAGAAATACAAGTCTGAGGGAGCTTGCACGCTGGTTACCTGAGCAGAAGGTGCTTGAAAACTGAATGGGAGCTCACACTGGTCTTTCAGAATGCAGTGTTATACTCTTCCCACACACAAACAGTTTCCTCTTTGGATAGCAGAAGCTATTTGGATTTAGGAAGTGCTGAGCTTAACATTAAAATAGGTGTTCATAAGCCTGAACACTTTACAGAATCCAAGTTCTATCTTTCCTACTGTACAGCTGGGGAAATTGAGTCACAAAGAATATGCCCTTCTTAAGGTGTCATGGAGAGTCTGCAATAGAACCAAGAGAATTCAGGTCCTTCCTTTCATGATCTAGGGTCTATAGCGCAAGTCTGATGAGGAACGTCTGAGTGAGATGGGGCTGTTTAGCCTGGAGAAAAGAAGATTGAAGGGGGGCCTTATTACTGTCTACTACTACCTGAAAGAAAACTGTAGCGAGATGAGCATTGATCTGTTCTCCTAGATAATAAGTAACAGGATGAGAGGAAGTGGCCTGAAGTTGCTCCAGGGGGGGTTTAGACCAGATATTAGGAAAATTTTCTTCGCTGAAACGGTGGTAAGGCATTGGAACAGGCTGCCCAACAAAGTGGTGGAACTACCATCCCTGGAAGTGTTCAAAAGGTGTGTGGATGTGGCACTTAGGGATATGATTTAGTGCTAAACACAGTGGTGCTGGCTTTATGGTTGGACTCAGTGATCTTGGATGTCTTTTCCAACCTTCACAATCCTATGTTTATATGAAGCTGTACACCCTGGATTGTTACTTCTTCCCAAAACACAAGTAGCTCAGAGTCACCCTGACACCCTGGCCCAGTTTCTTCCCTTTGTTGTTAATTGTTGAATTATTTTAATTAAGAAACAGATATGCTTTAATTTTTTTTTTCTTTCACAAAGATTGAGATATGCTTATTAACTTAAGACACCAAGCAAAGCAGCCTTCTAACTATTATTACCTTTTTAAATAGGCATTAAATTCAAGGATCTCTTTTCAGTTTTTAACTGTGTGTATTTTCCTTAGTTTAACTTCACTACTTAATAACCTATTTACTTTTATGGAAGTTTAATCTTTTGCTTGATGAAGGTATGAAGCTGTGCTGCTCCCTTTTCAACTTATTTTAATATATTATTTTAATTATCAAAAATAATTGTTTTGCACATAGCAATACCATTTAGTTGGTTAATTTCTGTGCAGATTTTATAAAAATTTCTATGATAACTAAGACACAGAAGTGACTAGACAAAACAGTGTTAGTTACAGATGATAAAAGCTGAAGTCTGTCTTCTTTCCAAGCCTAATGTGGTTGGAGTACTACTCATTAATTTTAGATTTCTGATTAATTTAAATATTGAGTGTCATCATTTTATCTGTGTCTCATAAGAGCAAGGAGGGCACTGCTGTTCGCACTTTTTCAGTAAGAAATGCCATTTCATGAATTCATGACAGGATTCCTGTCTGCTGTACCAACTCTCTGACACAGGCACCGGAGTCACGTGACAAAATCTTTGTCTCATCTGAAGACACCAATGTCTTCACTGAATGCCTGTATACCTCCTTGTCTTAAAATGTGGTTTCTTAGCTTGGTGTACACATGAGAAAATGTTAATAACATATGCAGGCATATTACATTAATACCTAAGGGTGGATTCTTGAAGCCTGTGTGTGCGAGTGTGAGGGTGGAGAAACACAGGCTCCTGCTGGTGTCACCAAGAAGTTTTGCCACTGGAAAAGGTCATGGGAAAAGGTGGTGAACAGTGGTGGCACCCATTGGGTCAACCACAAAAACTGAGTTTAGCTGTGATTCTTAAACCCATATTCATGAGTTTTAGATGCTAAATGGATTTGCTGCTGCACAGGGCATTGCTGATTTAAAAGAAGAGTAAGGCAAAGTTTTAGATGTATCTTGTCTAGCTAAAGGTTTACAGTGAGGATTGTTTTTTGACTTTTTGGTAGTGATGGGCTCCAGATGACTGTGGTGTTTTGTACATCTAAGAAGGAGAGCGCACCAGAGTTGGACATCTGCCCCGTCAGCCCTGGGGCAGGGTTTTATCTTCAAAGTATAACCTCAGAAACTGTGGAGAATCTTAGGCTATGGAGATGAATACAAAAACCTGTTAAATGAGCACTGCACAGTAGGTTGTGGTACCCTGTTCTGATCCCTAAACATGAGTCCCTGCATGCAGGTCTCCAGCTCAGAAGTTCATTCCTTGTGAAAGAGCCTGTCCTAGGGCTCATCAAGTCACAGAACTTTCTCCTCCAGCTCTTCCTGGCCCTGCCAACACTGGCCATCCATGGCACCAGGAGGATGCAGCCTGAGAAGGAGACACCAAGCACCATGAGCCCTGCTTCCACTCCGTCCTTACTCCCTGCACCACTGGGCAGGGTCCACCAACTCCCTGAAGATGAGTATGGGACATGCCAGGATGTTCTCCTCACCATCATCCACACAGGCCCTCTCCATTTTTCAACACTAGATTCTTTCCCTTTCGTCATTAGTTCTCAGGTCACTGTTTTTGCTTAACCTTTTCTCATAGAGCTTAGTGGTTGGTTAAGAGGGATTGAGACCCTAGAACGGCCATAGCAGTGGATCTGTGCAGATTGCCAGCATAAAGCTTTTGGGTCTCATTAAAATCACAGTTAAATCACAGGTGTGCTTTCTGTGAGAGAATGAATTTTTTCTTTTGTGTTTTCCTTGCCTGTGACAAAGACTGCTCTACTCCTGCTTTTCAGTGCCACTGTAGAATACTTTCCTTATTCATAGCATTCCCCCTGCCCCACTCCACACATCCCAGGAAGCGTCAGACCACCCCTATACAACTGCAGCTTCGAGTCAGTCTGTTTCCCTCATCCTCCACTGCCTGCCTGCCTGCCTGTGAAGGCATCCTAACAACTCCCACAGCCTCCAAGTGCAGCTGGATGGGCAGAGCTACTGCTGGAGTTTGCTTTCAGCTCTTGGTGCTGAAGTGGTTGACAGATGTTTGGAGGATTTCTTGTCTCTGGACCAGCGCTTCATCTGTTCCAAGTTATTCAAAACACAAACAGTGGGTTGGCAGGAGTGAAATATGCTCAGAACGGGGATGTCAAAACAGAAGTATATTTTTAAAAGACAAGTGTCAAAAAAAAAAAAAAAAAAAAAAAAAGAAAGGTGTTCATGCAGTTTATAGGCAGATGTACTTAAATAGTTGAGATTTTCTTCTTTAACCCCTTGGGCTCCAACCTGACATGCTATTCCACAGCACCGATAACAGTTTTCTTGCTTAAATTAAAAAGGGCATTTTGGGTCCTCAGTCCCTGATCTGCTGAGGGATGGATTGGCCACATTTACAAGGTGTTTGGACTACCAGCTAGCAATATAATTTGGGACTTGACTATCCTGTTAAGTGTACTGTTGGAAAATTGTAGTAAGATCCTACAAATGTGATGAGTGGTACTGTTGAACAGAGGATTGGAGAGGGCATATAGTGAGAAAGAAAATTATTCAAGAAAAAGAGAGAGAAGTAGGGGAGAGATAGGTAGGAGAAGATGGCAGCCTTGAATTTAGAGGAGAAGAGAGGCAGCTCTGCATCTTTCAATTCCTAGTCAGTATAGAAAGAAGAGTTTCAGGGCCCTGTAGCAGATACAGCTTGCCTGCAGCCTCCTTTGGCTGCATGTGCATAGTAAGGCACAGGTGGTAGCTGACAGCAAAATGAATCAGCACCAGACCCTCTGAAAAGGGCTGTGCTGCTTTGGTTGAGTTACTGCCAACAGACTGTATGTTAGTACCTCCAGTTGCAGGTAGAAAAGTATTCCTCTGAAAAAATAATCCTAATAAAATTTGAGAGAAAAGATAGGAAGCAAGTGTTTAAATAAGAAATGGAAACAAAGTCCAAAACCAGAAGATAAAAGTGAAATTATTTCAATTATGCTTTCTCTCTTTTTTTTTTTTTTATGATGATAATTTGAGCAAAAGAGAAAAAAAAAGTAAAATAAAATAACATTCCCAGAATGCTGAAAGTTGTCATGTCATACAAAAATGTTATTTGGTCACTGTAAGGACATAACCCCATTATTGCTCTGTACTAATAAATCAGCAAAGTGATGCTTTGCTGGCTTTCACCAGTTGCAGAAATAATTTTTTCTTCAGCTATTGATGCTGTTCATGTGAGTATCATCCACATTGTTTTCTGTTCTGGATATAATCCTTTTCATCAGGACAGAGTCATGCAGTAACATTACTTGATCCAGTGATAATCTTTGATTTGCAAATTAATCAATTGCTATGCTTTATTTTGAGAACACTTTTGGTGACAGTGGATTCTTGCTGTCTTATGTCTGCTCATTGTCATGACAATGTGCTTGGTAGGAACACTTTGGATTTTTTAGAAGCTTTCTGTTCTCACGGCAAATCGTACTGATGCTCTGGCATTCTCCATTTTTGTTGACATCTGATGTGAAACTGAAAGCTCCAAATGTACACGCATGGTGAATTTATGAACTCTGGTTTTGAGCTTGCAGCACTTTTATTATCTTTATAACAGTCTGGACTGTGACTGAGTGCCTGTTCCTTTCTCTTTCCATTAGATGGATGGCTGTGCAACCAATTAAAAGTGATGGGACTGCTTTTCTTTTTATATTAGTGTAATTCAGCTGACTTCAGCCCATGTGAACTTGACTGATATTAATGTCAATGAAGTACTGAGAAAAATCTGCCTGCTTTCCATGGATGTTTTACGTATTTCTTCTATAAACTTTTTTTTTAAAAATATGTTAATGTAAGCAGAATTTGTGAATTCTTATTCATGAAGAGAGCATGTAGCCAGGGAAGGTATTGCATTTTTTTCTGAAATTAAAGTGGTGATATTTATCCATGTTAGATTCATAATGAATGCCAGTTTTGATCTGCTTATGTGCATTTGTGGGTGGACAATAACAAAAATTCATTCTTAAAGCATTAAAACACTTTGCAAACTATTGTAGCTGAGGGCAATGCTACACCTACCCACCTAGCGCAAGAATCAGTGAGTGGGTGTGAAGAGGGAAAGGACAGAAAAGAAAACAACAACCTGCATGATCTGTATTTCAGATAATTGAATCCAAACAATGATATGACTTTATTCTCACTAACTCTTGGGTTTAAGGTGTAATTGCTTTCTGTCATTGGAGGCATTTTGGCTTGGTGCATTGTAAATCTGATGGAGAGATGATCTGTGACTGGCTGCATTGCTTGTTTGCTGGGTGGTCCGAGAAACCTTCTGCTGCCTCTGGTTGTTCCTGCTTGTGCTGCTGGACAGTTTTTGAGGCAGACCCAGCAGGCTGAAGCCTTGATCTGAGGCCAAGTATGGAATGTGAACCCATAATGCTGGGCACAGACTTTTAATGCGGGAAGTTACAAGACATGTTGACTGTACAAGGATACTTAGAAGAGCCCAGGAACAGTGTGGCCAACAGGACCAGGGAAGTGATTCCACTCCTGTACTCAGCACTAGTTAGGCCACATCTTGAGCACTGTTACCAGTTCTGGGCCCCTCAGTTTAGGAAGGATGCTGAGGTGCTGGAGAGTGTCCAAAAAAGGGCAACCAGGCTGGTGAAGGGGTTGGAGCACAGGCCATGTGAGGAGCAGCCGAGGGAGCTGGGGCTGTCTAGCCTGGAGAAGAGAAGGCTCAGGGGAGACCTTATTGCTCACTACAACTGCCTGAAAGAAGGTTGGAGCAAGGTGGGGGCAGATGTCTTCTCCCAGGCAACCAGCAGTAGGAAAAGAGGGCACGATCTTAAGCTGTGCCAGAGGAGGTTTAGGTTAGACATTAGAAAGAAATTCTTTATGGAGAGAGTGATCAGACATTGGAATGGGCTGCCCAGGGAGGTGGTGGATGCACTGTCCCTGGAGGTATTTAAGAAAAGACTGGATGTGGCATTCAGTGTCATGGTCTAGTTGACCACGTGGTGTTGGATCATGGGCTGGACTCGATGATCTCGCAGGTCTTTTCCAACCTGGTTGATTCTGTGATTCTGTGAAAACCTCTGCTCTGCATGGAGCTGGAAACTGGGAGTGCTTTTAATTTCTTCCTTGGTGGCCAGCAGTAACCAGCTGAAATGTCACAGCTTACACTTAAAAAGCATTCTGATTTGGGTTTTTGTTCCCTCTTCATTCATCTTTCTTTTAGGAACACTTTATTTTAAATTGATTTTGTTATTAGTGGATCTGCTCAGAGGCAGTGCACCTGTTAAATATATTAAAAACCTGACTCCTGACTTTAGCTGGAACAAGTGACAGTGTTTTAAATTAAGCTGTCCTCTCTGCAACCATCCTTCTTTTCTTTATCTCCCCACCCAGACATAAATAACCAGGCAGCAGAAGGCAGGTAGTGTTATAAATTGTCAGGCTACACAATTGCCTCATGTTCTGCATTCTGTTCTCTTTTCCTACTATCATCCATTTTAAACTAAAAGTACATCCATTTATAGTTCTGCCATGAGAGGATGCCAAATAAATTGATATTGTAGTGTTTAAAAAGTATTAAAGAATACAAATATATATCAATACATTGATGATGCTCAGCAACCAAAACTGTAGTGCTTTATTACTGACATTTAAAGACTGAGGGGAGCAAAATCCAATATGGGGAAGAGTGATTATCACTCATAGTGTCTAATTTAAAGTGCTGGTTTTGCTTGCTACTAGGCCCATGTTTCCCTTATACAGTAGATGTTCCTCTAATAAAGAGTTCTTTCTTGTTACTTCTGAAACATCAGTATATCATCCATCCCAGGTCTTCCTAGTGGTTCTGTTAAACAGTTGCTGGCAGGAATTGTAATGAGATATGGTCCTCTTGCTTTCCTAAATGCTCAGCCAGAAATGCAGGGCACAGTGTCGGTCAGGTGGTCGAGGCAGCTGGCAGAGGCAGCAGCATCGTCCAGCCCAACTACCTTGCTCTTAGGGGTTTTTTTCAAGACTTTTCAGACTGCCTGATTCTATTCCACTCCCCTGGTGCTTTGCTGCATTTCCAGAGGCACTGTAACAGGTGTAACCTGTTTTGCATTGCAGTTGCTTAAACACAGTCCCACTGTTGAGCAGTGTACATGAATTAGGTCTGAGGGCTGTAAGGTGAGCATGACCTCCCAGGGTCACTACCCCCCCATACTGCTCCAGGCTGCCACATGCACATAAAGAGGATAGCCCCAGTTCCTCACACCAACCCTCAGTTTTGTCTATTTTTATTAAAACTTGTGAGGGTGTGCTTCAGTTAAACTCACAGACTTCTTGAAAGAAAAAAACAGAAAATTATCTACCCCATCAGAAAACTTTTCAGACTGTCTGGCATGTTTTGTTTATGTCTCAATTAGTGTAAGAAGACAAAAAGGGTTTCAGGATGTGCTGTTGGCCCTAAAGACACAGCATTTTCCTGACACAGCAGATACACAGGTGAGCTAGTTTGTACGGCAAGGAGATTTAAGGGGAGAAGGTAGGTGGAGTTTGTTTTGTTTCAGTTTTTTTTCTCTCCTTTAATCAGTAGCAGTTTCTAAAATGTCTAGTCATGCGTTAGGAAATAAAACCTTTTTATCTATGCTGCCAATTTCCTCACAGATTTGTCTGAATTTTTCCCATTTTGGGTAACCTTCAGTCATTATGCAGAATTCATATACTGTATCCTGCTATCAGTGTTAGAGCTGAACTCCCCTCCCATTGCCACTGAAATTTAGATAGAGGGGGGTGGTTTGCATAAAAAGCAATGACACAATATGATCCATGATTTTGTTTTAACAAATCAGGCTGACTTGCCAGATGGGCTTCTACTGTTGAGAGCAGACAATGCAACACTTGTGTCTGATTTTTGGAACTCGGGATAGAGACCAAAAAGTGCTGTGATTGAAACTGCTCTGGCACTGGTCAACCTTCCTCTTTTTTTCACTCTTTTGAAAATCTTTAGAACTGAATTTTTGACAGTGAGTATAAAAAAAAAAAATTTAAAAAAAAAATGACATCTACCTACTTCAGCCGATCTTTCAGGATATTCTTTTGTGCAGTGTTGATCTCAAAAAATTATATAGACCTGTTGAGAAAGACAGCTGTCATACACTGTTGCTGCTCTACAAACTAATAACATCTGACGAGAGCATGATCAGTTGGGCAGTAAGACACACTTCATGTTTCTCCTTTTTCTTGTGATTTCAGTGGTGAAATCACAGCCTTCAGAAGGGACTTTCACAGAAATAGTCACTAAGACAAACAGCTTCAGCAGGAGGATGACAATTAACTTTGTTATATTTGTGCTGCCAGCTTCCAGGAGAATACAGGACTATTTAAATAGATGCTCTGATTCCATGTAAGGAATCACTGGCCGTGAGATATGAATACCAAAATGACAGGAATGATTTATTCCAGGCTGGGGACTAATCAGGAGAATAATATGCTTTTGTCCAGTTTAGTGTTAGTCTTGCAAGTTAAGATGACTAGTGACAAATATAGATGAGCGTAAGGCAATGATTTTTTATGCACTATAACAAATCAGTCAAAAAAAAATATGTGACAGAATAAGCACCATGAGTAGGGGAAACTGATTTTTTTTTTTGAGAGAGATAAGGATGTCTTATTTTATCCAAAACTGGAGGCAGTCACGCAGTGGGAGATGATTGTGATAGATCAGAAACAGGGATTGGAATTAGTAATAATCTTTGTTTGCTCTGGTTATTGCTTGAAAGTAGGAAGCTTTCTAAGAGAGGAACTCAGTGGTAAAATGTGAGTTGGCCCTGGTAAGTGATGCTAGGATGAAATTGGCAACAAAATAGGATGAGCCTCACATAATTTGGGGGTGGAAGGGGAGCTGTGAGTGAAATATAATTATGGCTTGCCTGGTTGGTAATGCTGCCTTGAAGTTGCTCTCCCCCCTGTATTGTGAAGACATTTTCAGTGCAGCTGGAAATGTTGTTGCTAACCAACACAGAAATGTGAACACTACAAATATAAAACCATTGGCATTTTTAAAGAGAAAATATAAAGGCTCTTCATCTGGAGGTTATTCATACTTGCTAATAGCTTCTGACAGTGATAAACTTGTGGGCAGCATCATTTCACAAATGAGAGGTTAAAATTCTGAAGGATTCCTCCAAACATGGACTTGTTCATTTCATTGCAGATCTTCCTTTTCTGCTGGTTAGGAATGAGGACCAGAAAAAAAAAATAAATAGAAGTGGTTATATTTCAGGAAAATACATCTTTCTTATAAATAGTGGAATTGCTGTACTACTCATAATGATGAATCTAGTAAAAAATCTTTAATAAACTCCTGATGTCCTGCTTCATTTGTGCCAGACTGCAGTTCAAGATAGGCATTGGAAATTTAAGTTGCCCTTCAGAGCTGGACCTCTAGTGGCTGTCATTTCACCTGCATTTCTGTCAAACGATCGTGATGTGCAGGCACCCACCTCTGCAATGGAACTGTCTTCTTGCTACTCTGCTAGTCTTCGGTGTCACCTCTCTCCTCATGGCTTACCAAAACTCATTCCATGCTACCAAAAGAGGAGACTATTGTAGTATATGGATGTCTGAAGAGCTACTGGAGAGATGCGTATTCTTTTTTTTAGTGTTTTCCACTCCACGTTCTTTTAAGGTTCCCCCAAATCATCTTTGAAAGCATTCAAACATGCTTTTCTGAGAGGTGAACAATTAAGTAGGATTGAACTAGGTTTAGCTTGAAGTATTTTTTAGCTCTGTCTGAATAGCTTTTTTTTGCACGTTACCTTGTGTCAAGAATAGGTATACGTAAAAGCAAAAAAATGAGAGATAAGGGTACTCAGATAAAGATGATACAATCTGCTTCCTACCAGGCATGTTTCCAGTTAATCTCTAATCGATAGAGTCTCATCCTTTGACACTTTGGCTTTGCTAGCAGCTTGTATTGGTCAGGTGTTGAGGCCAGAAGCTTGTAATGAACTCATGTGTGCACTTGTGCTTCCTACTCCCTCTGCTCACCTCTGCTCCCTCTTTCCTTCCACCTGTGCAATTCAACACACTTTTTCCTCCTTCTGGTAGGATTGCAGCACTCGCTAAATCCAGGTCTAAACGACAATCTGGGATAGCATCATGATGCCTGTAGTTAAATCAAACGGTCTTCCCCAAAATCTTTGCCACAGCAGCCTGCATGCCTATTTGCTGAGTGAGCTGCTTTGTGAGTGGGGCAATGCAGAGCAGGCAGGCTGGAGCACTCCTTGGGCTGTGACGGGAAGGGGGTGTGTGCATGGGAACATCCACTTAGACACCTGCAAGGGGGCTTCTGTGCCCTGATCTCTGCTCATCAGAACTTCTTAATTCTCTCTCTTGCTTCAGCTAGGCTCTTGCATCATTCAGGGGTATTTTTGGTACCTGCTGAATACCAAGCTGCCATCTGATTTTTTTTTTTTAATAATTTTTAATCTTTTCTGTTTGGGGTAAAAACAAGCTGTGTTCAAGCACTACTTCATGTCTCTAAAAATAAAAGTTGACTTTCTAAGTGCACAGCATACTCCCTCTCTTTCTGCCTTTCTGTCTCCCCCCACTTCCCTCTCTCTGCTTCTCTCTGCCAGAGAGACTCAGAGGGGGTCATTCTTGGCAACTACTGAAGATGGATCTTAAGTGGTGCACAAGCACACACATAGCAATTTGGCACACAGCAGGGGCTGGGGGCGGGAGGCATTTTGGATTTGTCAGCTCATCGGCACAGCTAGGTTCTTGTCAAACAGCAGAAGTTGCACAAGTCTCTGGTGGCTGACATGCAATTGATGAAGCTGTGTTGGTTTAGAAAAACAAAGATGTGAGGCCACAGGATCATTTTCCCCCCCATGCTGCATCGCAGTTGACAAATCTGGTCACAATCCAGTGTAACCTCCTCAACACCCATTCTCTTGCCTGACTTGTGTGCCCCAAATTTTATGTCAATTTTGATATTTATTCTATGCCTGCATATCTTCATTTTCTTGTCTTTACATATCAGCAATTCTGTTAATTTGGATTCTGTGATATGAATGGCTAGGAAATTTTAGAGACCTTATTGTGGTCAGTGCAAGCTTATGCCCAGGGAAGATTTTGTCAAGCATAGGGACTTCCAAAAGGTGATACATGTACCATGGGAGTTACAAAGGCTGCTGCAAAGCAGTACCCAGTACAGGGCTGAACCCAGAGCTGGCTTTGCCAGTATTGCTGCTGTCATTGACACGGTATTGACGGCCTATCAAGAAGTATATAAAAATTAAAAGTGTATTACGTTCCTAGTCTAGGAGCTGAATATACTGTGCATAGCATGACACACAGACTTCCTTTGATGAGATGCCTTACACTTTCCTAAACTTCTTTTCTGAGTTAAATTTTTTTTCTCTTTATTTTTGCATGACTCAGAGATGCTCTATTTGTGCTTGTAAGCAAAAAGCAGTGGGGTTTTTTACATTTGTGCCGTTTGGGAGATGGGCTTTCATCTGCAGGTAAAAATATACACTGCAGTTTTGGATATGCTTGTCTTCCTTCCATGACTCTGTCAGTTGCTTCAATTCATGATATTAGAATTTCTTTAAGATGTCTCCATAACAGGCCCACATAACTATGTAATTAGGTTCCTGCCTTGACCTCTGCTGTTGTAATGTTGAGTCCTAATGAAGGGAGTATGTGGATGCTGACTGATCCCTGGTTTTGTGTGTTCACAATCCTACCCCTAGTGCAGTATTGCACTTTGATATAGTGAGGGGCTGCTTCTCTGAGAGTAGATGCAGCAAAGTCCTGAGAAGTTATTTTAGAAACCATCAAGCCCATCTGTCACATAAGGCTTGGCCTGAAATTAATTTTGTGCTAAGCTGATGGTCAATCCACCCTTCCCCAGTGCGGTAGAGATGGCATAATTAGACTTCTGTAGGAATGTCTAGACTTCTTCTAGGATGTTCTGGAAATCTCACTTTGGAAGCAGTTCAGAGGAGCTCAGCCTTATCTCCCAAAACACAGCCCCGAACATCACACACACCATTTTGCACACCGGATGGAGCACTTTGAGTATTGCTATTTTTCAGATGAACTGATACACTTAAGAAACACTGACACACTTTTGCTCTGAAACAGAGCAAAAATTTAATGATTAGTATTCAAAGATGAGATTAGATCTATGTGCATCAAAACATTCGAATTTTTGTTTGGATAATTAAAGGGTGGCTGACAGAGTTCAAAAATAAGCCTCTAGTCTAGTGATTAAGGCATTTTGCCAAGCTAAAGTCCTGTTGTGGAAATATGTGAATATTACTTTGTATATATAGACCAGTTGGAAACTTTCATATAGCTTTTGTCTTATAAAATTTATTCTACCTATTCTACTAAAATAGCAACAGTATTAAATTGCAGACATCTCCCTCAGAGTGCTTTGTAGCTGCAGCTGGGTGGGTGGGGCCTTTTGTTGGGTTCAGTTCCCTTTAGACAGGGAAGGGAACATATTTTTTTCATATACCCTGTCACAGCTCTAACCACCAGGTGTTTTGGAAAAAAGGAAGGAAAAGAAAGAAGAGAGACATAATCTGTTTCTTTGATTGACCAAATCTTCACTATAAACTACAGTCCCAGCTGTTTAGTTCTGCTGTGACAAAGTACAGCCAAGTAAACTCAATACAGATATTTGGAACAGTTGTATTGAAAACTAGAGGCATCTCCACAACAAGACGAAGCCATGTGTGTCTTTTGAGCATCCAGCTCTTGTGGATCTGATCATATCTATTTTTGTCCTCTCATACCCTTGGGAGTATATTTCAAGGGGTGGGAGGGGCTGGACTAAAAAATTTTCTTTTCATTATTTTAATATTTTAATATTGATTCTTCTGATAGTAGCGCATAGCAAGCTAGGTCAACAACATCACAGGAGACCATACACTCGCTAGAAGATCTATGATACTATAAAAAAAAATCAACACATATGTAAGAAAATGCAGTAGTAGGGTAAAATCTCTTGTGGGAATTGCATGCAGGCACATCCAGGTCCAACACTAGCCTCCTGCCAGAGCCTGAACAGCTTGTTTCATGTTCTAAGGGTTTGCACAATATTGAGTGATGATACCAGCTGTGCTCAGGTTCTTGAATTACAACTAGATGGTGGCCATCAGGGGACACACCGTGCCTGCAGGAGTGGTTGGCTTGCTGCTAGACCAAAAAGCAGAGAGTTGGAAGCTGAGACTGAGAAAGAAATAAGTAATTTCCTGAATCTGATGTTTATTTTAACTGTCTTGGAGAATATGGCTTTGCATGCCAAAGTTTGGTTCTGATATGCTTATCTGCTAATGGTATATGCTGGTATATTGTCCCATATATAGTAGAAGCTTAAAGCAGATAGTTAAATCCCAATATACTTGGAGGTGACATAGTCTCTTACCTGCAGTCAAACTTTGCGGCTAGATTTGGGTTTCATTTAGCTTGAATTATTTGTGATGAGAATTCTAGCTGAGGACACACATTTCCTGAAATAGATATACAACACATGCCTCAGCCACAAAGATCACTCACTAAACTGATGTCTGGTCCTTTCCTCTTTTAAGGAAAGCTGTAATTTTCTTCCACAGTAAGCTTAATGCTTTTGACAGAAACCAAACAAAGTAAAAACCAATTTAAGTAATTTGTTTATGTAGGTGGCTGCACATGGTCACTTAACAGATTGTGTCACATGAAGACAAATCAGACTTCCCATGTTCCAGTTTAATATGTATTATAAGGACTGGAAGAAGTGGATCTGAATTCTCATTCCTTAAGAAAAATGCTCCTTTCTCTAGTGGGCTGGATTACATAGCTTTCATCACCTCACACCTTTCCTATGAAAGGCCATAAAATTCAAGGAAAATTTTCAAAATCTACCAGCAATGCTATTTGAAAGATTTAAATGTTTTTGGTTTTTTTTTTTTTTTTTTTTTTTTTAAGATTTAGTTTAAAGATAGATGTTCTACTTAAATGGAAATATTTTTATACTGAAAGACTGGAATGATTAGTCAGGGAATGAGTAGAGATTATTTGGCTATTGCAGTCTGGCAAGCCCATCTTGATTTGGTCGTGTAAACAAACAATACATCTAGCAGGGAAGGAGAGAACCTGCCCAAATCTTGGCCTGATTTATATATTACTATCAAAAGAGAGACTTGGCTGTGGAAATTAATCAATTTCTTTTCCCCAAGGATCAAAGAGGTTACTCAGAGGATGCAAGGGGAATGTTGGGATTCAGCTGTGTCACATTTTCTCTCTAATTGAGCTGTCTAGGGAGCCTCCCACGTTTTGCAGAAATGGAAACATCCAGTTTCATTTTATCTTTCTCAGACTGCAGCAGCCAAGGTCAGGCTACATTTACTTTTGGTGTTTGTCCCTTTAATTCTCCTACGGTTTCACAAATCCTTCTCATGTATTTTTAAATTTTAGCATATAATCACATTTTTTTTAAAAGGCACCATCTGGTCCCTGACACGGTTTAAAATAACAACCCAGCCAGCACGCAACCAGCAGCAAGACTCTACACCTTTCACAACCAGTATGAGAGTTCCCCCACCTATTTTTCTCCACAGACACTGTCACCGTCAGATTCCTCCTTCCAGGTCTTGCAGAAATTAGGGTCTTGCACCTCTTGCTTTCTATCTTTTTCATCTCAAATGTAGTCATTTTATGGAAACAAAATAGATGCACCAGAGGAGCTTACAGCTAGGATTGTGGAAGATCTGCTGTAAACAGCTCAGTCAGAGAATTTGGAGTTGGAGCTCAGGTTTAGTAAGCTGCCCTTTGATGCTTATCACTTCTGCAGTGCATGACTTCATTGTGTCCCCCAGGTGCCTGGAGACCCTGCAATATCCACAGAGCAGAGGGAAGCATGCTCTGCAAAAATTTCCCTTAAAAAAAAAAAGTTGCCGCATTCTGCAGGTGTTTTATTTTAAGCAGGACATTAACATTCTATGCCAACATTCAGGTTATGACGGGCAGGAAGGTTTTCTTGATTTTGATTTTTATGAGTCACTTATAGCACTAGTCTATTTTACCTTCTTGCTGCATGTAACAGCATTGTCTGTCATGATGCTTTCCCAGTAGCCACAAATCAAAGCATGCCACTAAGCAGTGTGATTGTGTGACTGTCACCCTCAGCACGGCTGAGGCTCGACCTGGCGTTTCTTTTCTAGCTGTTGGAGGACATGAGGTTATCGATGCCAAGGTAGCAGAGACAGTAAATACAAATACATCTTTTCCTATTTGCAGCCAGCAATTTTGAATGGACCAAAACCACTGCTGGAGACAAAAGCAGGCTAATGTGATGAATGGGAAAGGACTGCGCAGGGCTCTGGGAGTTCTGTGTAGGTTATCCGTCTGGTGGGATATTCACTCCTTTTTTTTGTTTTCCTATTAACTAAAGGCCAAGCTGAACAATTATTTCCCTACAAGCTGCTCTGCTCCTGGATCATGCTCCCGTCCCCGCTGCTCTCCCTTGGTGCTGGCAGCATGGGTGGTTAATATTAGCTGCACAGCTGATTGTCCTGGTTGGTGCCCTGCAACAGGTGCAGGACGGCCGCCGCACTGGAATCCCGCCCGGACCGATGCCGGCACTGGCACCAGCCTACCCATTATATCAGGAAGGGCCACGTCCCGTCGCCACGATGCCCCGACACCCTGGGCTGGCCCCAGCTGTCTGCGGGACGTGGAGCAGGGTGATAAGTGCCCAGGGAGGCTGCTGTGGAGAGAAGCAAACCGTGACTCCTCTGGAGTGGGAAGACGGGAGGCTCCTGGATGGGACTACTGCTGTGTGGATGCGGTAAGGAGGAGTTCTCGGCAGAGCCCCAGGCTCGTGTTTTTTTGTCATTGTTCTCAGAGGAGGGAAACACACATAAACAATTATGAAAATCAAGTATCGGCACTGTGAAATGAGCAGACACAGGTTGCATTTGCTCATCATGTTGGCTGTAGTTTCTTTACAGCACAGTATTTGGGGGTTGCACTAGTTGCAATAGGCATTTTAATTTTAGAATGCTCCTGTGGAAAGTTACTTTCAATTCCAGTGGTGATTAGATGGTGATGATATGTTTTAATAATAAACATGTGAGAGATATAGAGAAAGAAATCAAATATGCTGGCTGCACTTGTGGGGAGGGGAAGAAGTGCTGTTGAGCACTCTAAGGGGTGAGCAGCTCTAAGGTCTCCCATTTCCTTTTTTATTTTTCTTTTTTTTTCTCCCCTTTTTTCTTTTATTTTCCTAAACCATAATAGCATGTTTTGGTAAGAACAACAAAATGTCTAGGTGGGATTTGCATAGTATAAATGTTGGAGAGAGGAAGAGGAAATCGAAAGACCTGTAATTATTCACAGGATCACTTCTAGTGTCCTGTTGCCTTTATGTGACCCCTCTCCACTGACTGTGAAGAAAGGCAGGGCTGTCAGGCAGATCAGAAGGAGATCTGTGTGCTGCAGTGTGAACTCTGCTGAACAGTGTGTATGTCTACAGTGCCATGCCTGTGTGCATGCTCAAGGATGGAGAGAGGCAGGTTTGCTTAGGGAGTCGAGCAGAGCAGGCTCTGTCTGCAATGTGGCACCCTCTGTGTGCTGGAAAACAGATACTGCTGCTGCTTCTAAATTAAGGAAAAAAGCAAAAATAAAAAAGAGGTTCATCTCTAAATTTAGTGATTTCTGCTCTGAATTGGTCCACAGCCAAGGGCAGTGGGTCAGCCTGAAGTAGTGCTCCTGGAGAGTTAGATTGATGCAAGAGACTGAAATCAGTGCAATCTCTCCCTTGATTATGTTAGGCTTTGGATCAGCACAATCCTTACTATTTCTATTTCTATCTACGTGTAGCTGTGAAACAATTTTTTGGGGAGTTGTGGAATAAATAAGCTCTATTTGGGCCAAATAAATACAACAAGGAACTGACGAGAAAGATCCAACTACATAAGTGCCAAGTGTTTCTAAGCGTAGTCTAGGTTTAAGTTCCTTCCAAGAGACTTTTTTGATTGAGGCCATTAAAATTTGGACATAGTCTCGACATGAAAGAAAGAAAATGCCTTTTCTCAGTGCTACTTGTGACTATTGCATGTGGGATTGTGCCTCAAAGCATGGCTCTTTGCTGCAGGAACCATTATGTCTTGGGGGATTGTGAGATCCTTCCTGGGCTAGTGCCTCTGCCTGAGGACATGGTGATACTGTAACACTATTACTGTCCTGCTGCTCCTGACCTCTCCACAGCCAGCACTGTGCTGGGGGCTTGACGTAGTTGTTTGGCAATGAGGACACTATGTAAACTATGATAATCCCTTACATCTCACAGTGCCTTGACTCATGCTTCCAGCCAAACTTTTCTCCAGCTCCCTCTCTGTTTTCCACCATCCACCCACACTGTCTTCTATTCCTCTTATTTTGATACACGAAGCAGAATTTGCTGTACCTCAAACTAGTGCTTCAGCCATACCTGAGCAGGAGCTCCCGCACAGGGATGGGCCAGCTGGTGTTTTGCTGGAGGGAGATGTGCCAAGGCAGAGGGAAGATACATGGCTATACCCCCTTGAAAATCATTTATTTGTGACTTTGAAAGGGTCTCTCTAAGGAGCTCACAGAGAAGCCATTTGTAAATTTGATGCCAGTTTTTAAATGCAAAACGAAAGTGGATTTCACTGCCACTAAAATTGGTAGCTCCAAGTCCCTCAGGAGAGGTGCAGCAGTCTGTGTCCCTGGAGAGTCAGATGTGTCGCCTTGCAAAAGATATTGTATCCAGGTAGGAAAGCACAAATGAACATGTGGATCTCCAGCAGTGCTGGGGACAGGAAAGCACATTATTGAAAATTTTATTTATTTATTAAACTGTTATGATAAAATGCTCAGAGTTACAAAAGTTTGAGAAGAATAAAATGTTTATCCCACTTTGTACACAAATCGGTGATCTTGAATAGAAGTTAGAGGGCATATCCAAATAAGTTTTAAAATTAACCTTTCATAACCAAGCAAGTCATGCAATCATCACTCAATCCACACATTTTTTATTTTTTTTTTAAATTAAAATTATGTATACTTTTCATAGGAAAATGACATTATGGGTTTATGGGCTCCTGTATTACATTAGGTAGTACATAATACTCCTAAGTTACCCTCCCATCATTCTAATAATTTCTTGGACATTTAGTTTGTAATTTCACTACAACATATAACAAGAAAATCCAGTTACATTTCTAAGTAATATGGAACTTCTGTTAGTGTAAACACATTACCTCGTCAGAATTATTTTAATTTGCTGTTAAAGAAATAGAAGAATATACTCTAATGATGTATACATCTAGATAGCAAGGAATACAATCCCTTTTACTTTTTAAAAAATAACAAACATCTGCCTTTTCCTATGCCCTAGGAGTATATACACTTGTATGCAATTAAGACTATTATTTCTGTAACATACATAAACCTTGGCTAACTACTCATAAAATTGACCCTTTTATGATCCTGACAGCACTGCTGGTGAAGCTGATGATGGCCAAGCATTCAGTCAAGGTATCTCTTGGTCATAAATTAACAATCTTGCACTTCTGTGAATTTGTAAAGGAACACTTCTTTCTTCTTCTGGCACAGAAAATGTGATGATGGCCTGTTCCCTCCTCACCAAGGTCTAGGGACAAAGAGCAAGGGAGAAAGGCTGTTTGGCAGAGAGACTGGGAAGAGAAGACCAGGACAGATTTTCTACCAGATGCTCTCCAGAGCAGAGGCAATATCCAGACAGATTTGTCTACAACTATAGTTGTGTATTTTTTAGAAATTCTCACCTCCTAAAAATCAAAAGAGGGAATCGAAGTTACTGGAAACATAGAAAAAGAATGCATGAACAATCTTACTGGGTGCTGAAGAGGTACATCAGTGGAACTACATGACCCACCCTTCAGGCAAGTCTGAGGAGGACACACCCACGTGGAGCTGAGTCTGTTGCTGTTGAGGTGCCTCCTGTTCTTGCCTCGCTTGTTATTGACAAACTTCACTGGCAAACTAGGGTAATGTTAACATGTTCTCACTCTACATGATTACATTTAGACGTCTTTGTCTTGAATCTAGATCTGTTTCAGATCTATCTAATTATAGTTTTCCCTTGTAACTTTTCTGTCAAGTTCAGACAGAACTTGCTCCTCTGCTATGATGGCAACTTCACCTTTGCTTGCACTCTTACCTCTTGCCTTCAGCAATTAAGAAAGGCTAGGTAAAAATCAGTGTATCCCAGTCTTCAAGCTAAAAACATTCGTGTGCGTGTGTGTGTAGGACAGGCTGGGAGGCAGGATAATTATTCAAAAGGAAGGAAACCTTCATCCAGTTCTCCTTCAAGGAAGAAGGAGGTGAGGTGTTCATAAAGCAGGTGGGTTGGATTCTATGTATTAAGGCAATATACCAGGAAAGGCTCATAAAGACAGTGCCTCACTGAACTCTCAGCAACACATTGACTGCTCCAGGCAGGTCAAGTGGTAATGGAAGAATGACGAAATGGAAAACAGCAGCAACCCAGGCCTCTGGAACTCACAATGGTGAATCCCTGTGCAGTGCAAAGGCCCAGAGCAGGAGCAGGGTAGGTGACTACTAGTGATGGATGATGTTGAGACCTCAGAGAGAAATGATATAATAAATGGTTGGTCTGACACAGTAGGAAATGTTTGCGTAGTGAAGTGACGGGTAATAAATAAGATTGTGTTGCTATAGATCCTCCAGGCAGTGCTGGAGCAAAAATACTTTCTGATTTTCTTTCTCTAAGGAAAAAAGGTGGAGAGACAAGGGCTCTCTTTGGTAATAGCCAGGCATGAAAACTATGTTTGCTGCATACAGTCAGTGTAATCTAAGGCTTGATACAGATCCAAGTCAAGTACTGCTGCAGCTGTAGGTTCTCAGTTGTCATAGCTAAGGTTACAAAACAACTTCTCTTGCAGTTTGTCTAACGTCACTGTCTGGAGCAGAGGTCCCACTGCTAAATCCATTGGTTAAAACATTGTCTTTTCTTGCACTTGTTATCAGGGCTGCCACGATGATTGGAACAATCAGTTTGCCCCAGGATTGACTAATTATATGTGATACATGGTAATATATAGAGGGATACAGACTCAGCTTCTCCCCTGAAATTTCCAAGTGTTCATGTTTATCATTTACTATAGGTATTTTTCAGGAGGGGAGGGTTGTTGGAGTTTTTTTGGTGGTTTGTTTATTTGGGTTTATGGTTTTTTGTTGTTTTGTGTGTAGTTTTTTTTTTTAGTTTGGTTTTGTTGTTGTTGTTGTTTGAGGGTTTTTTTATTGTTTGTTTGTTTGTTTTATATGAATTTTCCTCTCTTGCTTATCATTAACTAGGTAAGCTCACCACGCTAGTTTTTGATAGGTAGATAAATGCCTGGATATAGCATTACAAACTAATAACTACTTTGATTAAGAAACCTATTAATTGCTTTAGCAGTCTGAAAGGGATTACTCAAGAAGCAGGTTAGCATCTCTTGTTAAAAAAAAAAAAGGGGACTATGCTGGCTATATTTTTAACATTTTGAGCTAGTTTTGGAAGTCTTGCCTATAACCAGTCTTCCCTCTGAAACAAGTGAAACAACGTCCCCTCCTTTTTATTTTTCTTATAAACACCTAAGGAACGTATAAGAAATTTCATACTGAATTTTTTTTTTCAGTATGTATCTGAGGGTTAGTGAGCAACAAGGGAATGAGAGTACTGAAATGGATCTCTTCCTAGCTCCAATGTTTAAGGTCTTGTACAATGCATTTCAGAATATTTTCTGTGGGCAATTTTTGGTGGCTTTCTCCCCCTTGAGAATCCTCCTTCATGTAAATGCCAGCTATCCTGCTGTCCATGTTTAAAGGGCAACTATCCTGCAGGAAAAATAATCCCCCTAAAATTTCCCTTTTACACAATTGAGCTCTAGTTTCCAAAGATTATCCTGAAGAAACTGTGAGTTTTTGAGGGCCACTGGTAATTAGGATGGGGGATATTAGTGAATAAGGAAAGACCAGAAGAGCACCCCTTCCAGATGGGGTGCTGGTGTCTGCAGTGGGACTGCTAGGACTGTTCAAGTGAGTGAGTGGTTATAAAATCAGCATATAAGTAAATGACATAGTATGTGTGTTTTTTCACACATTTGTAATTTTAGAAGCTTTGTCATTTCAATGTCCTCTTGTGCACCTAATTGCATATCTCCCATTTTTTCTCATCCATGATAAGGGTTTCTGGGACTTATAACTTGGAAGGGAGGGAGGACTATTTTGGAACAGGCAAATAGTGACTTATGATTTGACTTACAATATTAGGCAATGGCCCAACAGTTGCTATATAGACCTACTGAGTACTAGTGTTTAGAAAGTGAAATCTGCAAAACAAAACAAAGCTTTTTTTCCTGAACATACCCCTTAACTATGGTAACTCAATGTGACTGGATAGATTCTTGCTCTTTCCTGTGCTTGGCAGTACACTAAGCCAAACTAACTGGATTTTAGGGTTACTTGCTGTTCAGTACATCATTGGCACCACAGGATTATAGCACAGGACTTACCAGCCACTGGAGTATACAATATTAAATCCTGAAATATAGTTTCCATAGTATTGCATTACATTCTCTCCTCATCAACCCAATGTTCCCTAAACCCTGTATTTTCAATGAACAAATAATTGTTCTACTACAGATAACTCTAATAGGGTTAAACCTATTTGGTAAGAAAGACTGCATAGTTTTACATAGGAGAAAAATAGGGGGGGAGGAAATATGTGTGTGGGGAGTTGATAATTATATACAACACAGGTTGGTTCCAACATCATATTTATCTTAATTATAAGAATATGTTCGAGAGATAAATTTTCCCTAGAAGATAGCTAATTAATAGCAGTGGTTTTCTCTGGTTTACTATTGCTAGTTTTATTTGTAGATTTTATATGCTTTACAGAGTGGTTGTCAATATGGTTACCCCACTTTACAGATGAGGGATCCAATTTCTTGAAGACAAGAAAAAATGTTGGATGGTAGCACCAGGTCTGCTGCCATCCATACTATGTCCTCTTGGACTTTCCAAAGAACATTTTACTGCCATCCATAACACTGGTCCCCATTGCAGGCTCCAAACAGCACACATATATTTGGGGGTTGGATTTCAGCCCCACTGCTCTCCTTTGGCTCACAGTGCATTAATGAACTGAAACAAAACATTATTCCGAGGGCTGTGTGGACTTTGCTAATGCCAATGAATAAGTAAAGCTTATTTGTCATGACAAGATGATACTTGTATATTAAGTCAGATCTTAGGCTGTTAAACAAGAAAATATTTCCTAATTCTCATTTCACATAGGAAACAAAATTACTGAGAAGGGGAAAAAAAAATCAATATTTTCAAACTGAGAATGTATGTTTATCAGCTTTCCGAGAGAGACTGAAGGCAAAATACAAAGCCTCACATAACAATTAAATTTGTGGAATTTTGCCTTGATATTAGAATCCTTTTGCCTTTTCACACTTGCAGACATTGGGAATATAAAAGCAGTGTCAAGCCAGTAAGGTGCAGAAGGGCAGGGAGCTGAACTGGTTATTACTGTCGCAAATGTTTGTCAAGCCCTGAACAACATCCTGAATTCAAAGCCCCATTGGTTGTGAGAGAAGACAACATGTGGAGGGGCAAGAGCTGTTGCTTTGATTGGCACTGGTTGTTTGTGATGGTGGTGTTGGCAGGAGACAATGTCAAGAGTTTAAGGCCCTCCTCTTGCCGAGATAAGTCAACAGATATGAACACCATTTCTGGCTTCAGCGTGACCCAGGCAAATACAATCAGAGTCCCAATGTCCTTTGGTAAACCAGACCGTCAAAGGGTGGGAAGCATAGCTGAAATGATTTTTTAGAGAAGGCCGTATCTGAATAAGCTTATACTAGAAGTTTGTCAGGAAAGCTCGGGAGTCCTCTGTGGAGGTTTGAGCTGTATTTGGTTACAGGAGAGGGTAGGTCTTGGTGTGGACTCTCCTTCTCCTTTGCTAGCCTGGGAGATAAAGAAGGGCCCTGAGAAATTTCAATATTTCAACCATGTGCTGCTAGAACCTGAACTGAAATCACAGGATCATATAACATATTTGGATTATCAATACTTCTATTACTATTTTTACTTTTGTAGCAGTATTTATATTGGGAGTCCATATGCTTCACAAACTGCAGAAGAGATTGGTATGCCTGTTTTACAGAATGGGGAAACAGCTTCCTTAGGCAGGCTGATCACCAAAGCAGTTTTGGTCTTTCTCCTCATAAAACCTTTTTCTGCATTGCAAGGAGGCTTCAGCGAACATCACAGCTGAGATGAGGATGGTTTTGGGTAGCAGATTATGGGACAAAATCTTCCAGCCAGAGCTTTCATGAACAGCATTAGTCAGAGTAGACATCTTCATGTTTGGGCCTTGGAAAGGGTGATAAATCAGTCTTAAATGAGCGATTTTATTGATAAATACCTCAGTCTGTGATGTGCGAAAGGATCTGGTGCTTTTCAATGAGTGTAAACTGATCTGTGCCATAGTAGCTAGATGATTCACCAAAGGAAATATCAGAAAACTGAAAATGCCTCATGACAAATGGTCAAATGCAGCTCAGGGACGATTCTATTGATATCCTGAGTATTCGTCTCCAGATCATTAACTATGGTCAGAGGTGTCTCTGCACTGCTCAGGCTCAGAGCCACCAGCTCCACAGCTCATCCCAATTTTTCAGTCTGTTATTCAGAGTGAGGAGATGGGAGACTACCTATTCATCTAGCTTGGGATCCTGGGGAACAGCAGGGACCAAATCCTCCTCTCCCTTCTACAGCTCCTTGCCTTCAGGCATTGAGAAGTTTAGGAGGGACTTCCTGAACAGTGTGGCATCCCAACAATCCTGTTAGCCATGACCCTCATGAATTTGTCTAGTCCCCATGTAGGCTTATTTTATACTTTATGCCCTCTGCAGCATCCTGTGGCAGTGAGTCATAACTTAATTACACCTTCTGTGAATAGGTTCAGTGCTGCACTGGAACCAGCAATTAGTACTTGCAGTGATGCAAAGAGACCTTTTCTGTGTGAAATGTACTTTTCATCAGAGCTACCCCATGAGAGGAGCTGCCTGTTGAAGCTCGCAGGAAATAACAGTTTCAGGGGGAGAAGGGGCCACTGCCAGCCATCATGTTGACGATGAGCCAGAGGAGATAGTTAGGTACTGTCAGCGTGGTGTCGCACACCTCTTGCTACCAGCCATTGGAACAATTAAAAAACCCACATTGCTCACTGAACTCCAACTGCTTATTTGGTTCACTGTGGCCATGGAAACACCTGACCTATTTACACCTTCAGCAGAGTGACTAGTGGTTGGTGGAAGCGAGGTGGGAAAAGCGGAATGCTTTGAATTTGGACACTGGAGACTTTTAATTAAGATGGCGTGTGTGAATGACTGCCTGTGTGCTCTCAAGGGAGAGTTGGAGGAATGTGGCTCCAGCAGGCCAGGGGTTCCTGCACTAGTGCAGCTGTGCCATCGGGTGCTCCTTAAACAAATATGATTTGCCCAGAGCCTCTGCTTTGCATACATAAAATAACACTTTCTTACCCACCATTTCCAAGGGTCTTGTGGGAATTCGTTCTCCTGTCACTTTGACAGCAAACTACTTCACACTCTCTCTGCAGCATTCATCCCTGAAAAGTTCCCTGTAGTTGGGAATCAGCTTGTTCTACCCAGGAAGGAACAGAGAGGAGACTCATTCCGCACAAGGCTTGCCTGTGCACCTTACAACACTCATCTGCTCCTTGCCTATTTCTCAGTACAGCTGGAACGGTGGGAAAGAGCAACATAAAGTCATTTGGACACATCAAATGGAGCAGGAGATTTCACTTAATTGCAGCTGGGGCATTTACTTAGGCTGCAGATTTCCGTGACAAGATAATGCCATGTAAGTTATCAGACCAGGGGCACAGAACATATCAGGCTGAGCTTCCAGATTGTGCTCTTCTGAGGGCACATATTAATATAAATGGGCACATTAGGTTCTAGATAACAGTTACCTGAAATTGACCCTAAAAGGAGATCTGTTAGAGAGGGGAAAATATTAAACTCTAGGTGTAAAGAAGACTTTTGCAGATACAACATAATCACAGTGCGCATTAAGAATGAAAGGAACTTTAAGACTTTAAAGACCTGTTGGGAAATCTTGAGGAAGAAAGGACGTTTGCATTTGATATTAGTGAGAGAGAGTCTTTAATATCCCCAAAGCATCTGATTAATAACCATGGCATCAGACCTCAGGAATGCAAATTTGGTAGCTCTTTAAGATGAAAGCTCCCCCTCCACATGCTTTTTTTTTTTTTAATTTTTTTTTTCATTGCACATTTCAAAACCATTCATGTTCTGGCAGGTAACAGTTTTTTATCCTGAAAGTAAGGGTTGACCAAGGAACAAACTGTGCAAATTCTGTTCTCAAACACCAAAATTAGAGAGAAAATACCATCTGTCTCCTCTCCAGCCTACTCTTCCTGGTTCCAATAATACCTCCTAGTGGAGAAACAGTCACGAAGCTACCAACACAGTGTACAGCAATGCACCATAATGCAATGGTTTGTGTTTGTGGGGGGACTGCTGCTTCTCCCCAGAAGAGGTAGGTGAAAGCCCTGTTCCCAGCTGGATGGGGAGGATGTTCACACTGCCTTGTGCTGCTGGGCCCCTGCCTGGGCTTGGTGGGGCTCCTCTTCCACTGCAAAGGCTTTCAGGTGGCATTCCTGAGAGTTTTCTCCTCGACCTGCTACAGCAATCAAATTGATGGAGCTTTGACAGTAGCTGTGACTCATTTCAGGAAGAAATCCACTTGAGTGCTTGTTATCACTTCAACATCATTTACATTTTTCCCTGTCAGGGTAAGTGTTTTTTCCTGACAGGGCACAGACTGTTTCTTTTGCCCTGGGAAGACCGTACAAACAGACTTCCTACCTGGAAGCTAGTGCCAGAAGCTCTGCAGCTGGCTGTCTTTTGTTTCTGATTTCTTTCTTTTCCTCCCTCCTTCTTGTCCTTAATGGCTGTCTGGCTTTCGTAGACTAGTTACACAATACCATTTTTTCCCTCTTCCAGCATCACTGAACAAATTTCAAGGCTGTGGAGGAGAGAGAGAAGAGCCTGATGCACTGAGCCACCTTTGCCCATCCACTTGTGACTGGGGTATAATAGGTACAGTTGATTTGAGACCGCCAAGAGTTTGCTGCCAAATTGAATTTTTCATAAACTGATTACTGCAAAGTGCTCTTGGCAAAGGAAAGTTAACACCTTTGTACCAAGCTCAGCTCAGCATAGCTCATAAGAGGGATACTGTAATAATAATTGTCTTCTGGATCCTTGGTCAGGATTTTGGGTTTTCTGAGAAACTGTTCCCATCCCCATTCCCTCACCCATGAGTAAATCCACTTAAGGCTTTTTGCATAGCTGTTATTGGTGCAGACATAGGAGGACTTCTCTGCTGGTGTAAAGCAGCCAACCTCCACTGATTGCAGTTCTCTGAGTTACTTTAGCACCGAGGGGGTGATAGTATGATTCAGACATGGTTGATAAAGTTATGGTAATCTACCCTTAATAACTTAACATTTTTCTTTAAAGAGAGCTATGTAGCCAGGGAAAGGGGCTAGTTGAACCACTCAAACAATTTATCTGACAATGTCTGCCTTGTGTTTTCTGCTTGCAAAATACTCTTCCAGAAAGTTTTTGGTTCATAAGGTGTTTATTCTTCATTTTGTGTCAGTGAGTTACAAAATAGGGAGGTAAATTTGGTTCCTCAAGTTGCAATGCTGTACTTGTTGCTTAATGACTGTCACCCTATAAGCAGAGGGAAACCACTTCCAAGGAAGCAGGATAACCTCCCACCTGCAGGTGAGAGTACCTTTGCTTATTCAGAGACATGCTAAGTGGGCAGAGTTCCCCCAAATTTATTTAACTTCCATAAGCATTCAGGAAAAGAAAAACAGAAAACAGATTGTAGTTGAATTAAAGCTACTATTTGAAATTAGCTCAAAAAATACACACCAAAAGCATTATTTTGGACAGACTGCACCCCTTTAGTTTAGCTATGGGAGGACCTGTGGAGGACCTGGTTTGAGGTGGTGCCTTGATGTGAACTCCAGTCATATAGTCCAGTGGCTGGGCAGGGATCCCACAGTGTGAACGTATCTGCTTGGTGTACCTGGCATAACAGATGCTGGGTGTAAGTGATGCTTTAAAATAATAATAAAAATCATAATTTCAAATCTCCACCCCTCAGATCACCTTTCTAGCAGGTGCTCCTAGTTTAAAATAAATAATGCCTTAACAATAACAACAGGAAGAGAGCATGTTCTTATTTATTATTCTCTTTGCTTTGCTTTTCCTTCGTATTTAACGTGGCAGCACTTCACACATGCTACTGACATAGATGCAACAGAAAGCCCTTACTACTCCAAAGAGAAGACATTTATGTAAGTGCCAAGGAGCAGACAACAAAGGCACTTGGTGCCACTGGATCCGTCACCAACATGCACTTGTGTGGAATAATCTGTACAGTTTACTGGACACACGCAGACCATGTGGTTACAATTTAGGATGAAGCCATCTGTTAGAAAATCTGAATGGTTTTGATCTGCACCAAAACAAAGAAAAAGAAGTAGGAGTAGTGGGGTTTTGATTCTCTTTGGCGGTGTAAAGAAGCAAGCTGTTTTGAAGTGTTCGAGCAGATCCTCTTCTGCTTGGAAGAGGGGTGGCTGTGCTGGTTCATGAAGCGGGCAGGGGAACTGAGGTCACATTTACAAGAATTACAAACTCTCAGATTACAAAAGTTTAGAGTTAATTAAGGTAATGTTGATGTTTATAGCTCAATTTTTTTCCACTATAATTTTTTACAAATATTGCATCACTTGAATAATTTTGTGGAGCAAAAATCTACAAAAGCTAGGGGGGTGGGGAATGGGGAAACCTGCGTGAGGTCAAGACAGGGATTCTTGTTTTCGTTTTACTTCAGGAAACTTTTTTTTCCTCTCCCCCCTAGCACCTATTTTGAAATGAAAAGTCATTTTGATTTGAAAAATGAACCTTTGCAATTAAAAGTGAATTTCATTCAGGCATTTTAAAGTGTGCTGAATGTTCACTGAAAATTACCTAAACCAATGCCAAAACCTCTCAAAAAATGCTTCATCGAGTGCCTTGATCCAGTGTGTGCCAGCTCTTCTCAGCAGAGACATTATCTATAGCAGTAGGAGTTCTGGTGTTAAAACAGAAAGGGCATATCATGAAAAACTGCCATTTCAGCCAGATAATTCGTAAATATTAAGGAAAATTGTTTGACATGATAAATGATATTGAAAATCACTATGTAGTAGGAGAAAAAAAAGTGAGCTGTGAATGTGCTAAAGTTAAGTGGCCAAAGAGTTTGATGATAAAAAAGTCATGTATTTCTTGTTTTAGTAATAAAAACTATGTTTCATTCTGGTTCTAACATTTCAGACATTGAATAGTGTGCCAGTAAGGAAGAGTTTTAAACAAAAAAGAAAGCCAAAATAATTTTTTCCTGTTTTTTCCTTTTTTAATCAGTTATGGAGGTGAGGGAAAGACAAGCTGCAGTTGCAAAGTTCAACAGTTTCATTAAAAAATAAAATTAAAAATTTTTCCTGTCTTCAAAAAATGTACTCCTAAAGAGCAGTATATGAAGCAGACCCACAATAATCAAGCCTTCTCTTGCTTCTTTGCAAAACCACTTGTATCTGCCGTGTAGCTTTAGCAAGATGTGTCTGTCCATCTACCTCTGTTTCTTTTGCTGAGTGCTGAGCCAGAAAGATTATGGCACATTTTGCTTTTTTGTCACACCTCTTTGCTAACCCTTGCATGATTATATATATACTAATTGCATTTTGATTCAGCCTCCAGAAACAGGGTGGCTTTTAAGACACCAGTGTCAGGATCTGCCCTGCCTGGCACCTATACACCATGTAGTTCTTGCACTGAAGGAGAGGATAATGTCAAAGACTAAGATGCTCTTTCTCTTCATCCCCAAACCTCCTTGCAATGAGTGCATTGCCAGAGCAGAGGACACCTGGTTTGTGAGAGGGAGTGCAACTGCAGTGATCTCTGTAACCTGTTATTCATCCTCACTGCTTTGTCTCAGCCTTATCCCTGTCCCCCCACTATCTCCTGCAGGAATGGGGACATAGTGCCTGTCTGGAGTCACCCAAGCACAGATCAGGTGAAGCAGGTACCATGACCTTTAGGGTTTTCCCACTCTGCCCCCACTAGGTCTAGAAGAGAAGGCAGAGAGTGATTTGTTTCTTCAGGTTCATTCTAGTAGTTTCACCTTTGTTAACACAGATACCAGATTGGGAGGGGGAGAAGTTTCACATTTATTTCAGAGAAAAAAGCTGAAGTGTTGTTTTGATTCTGAACTGGGAGCTAAAACACTTGACTTTCTCAAGGCACAGAATTCTAAAAATTCACTTAACGTCCTATTTTACTGGCTTTTCAGCTCTGAATTTATTTTCTGTATTTTCCTCTGGTGTGTCGATAGCACACAGTGCCCGTGTTCATCTTTCATTTGGTCTTTTTTGCAATAGCTGAAATACTTATTTTAATTGATTCTTTTTTTAAAGCTTAAGAGCAGCTGCTGCTTGGTGTTGACTAACACATCTTAACATTGCTTGTAGATTTCTTTGTCAAACTCTAGCTGAAAGTGTTTTTCACTTTTTGCTCAATCTTTTTTATAGATATCTATTTAGATACCACACATGTGAGTGAATTTTACAAAAAATGAAGCAAACTCTCTATTTTAATTTGCATGACATTGTTCTGTTAGACCATATAATCCAGCATCAAACATTTATTTAGACACATGCCTTGCCTAGTTTCATTCAACTTGGAGGCATCAGGCAGAACCCTTGGCAATTTGTTTCCAGTGGAGAGATATTAATGTTTCTGTGTGATAAAGTGTTGTTTTCTTCAGTTTCAACTGTGGCATTGAGACTGTAAAGGCAACAAATGTTGATAAACAAGGCATTTGGAGAGCCAAACAGCCAATCCACACCACTGAAAGCAGAGTGACATGAATTAGAGGCAAAAGTCATCTTTTGATCCATTAATATATGCTTTGTGTGCACATATAGGTTGCTGTACAGTGCAATCTCATTTACTTACTGGCTATATGACAGATGTGGTGCCCTTGTCATCTCTGACCTGTGCTTATGGAAAATGAGCTTTTAAAGCCATGATCTTGTTATATACTGCCCAGTTTACTTCCAGACAATATTGTGTATATGTATGGTATCATCATCTGGTAAACAAATTGTATTTGCAGTTTGGTCAGCATCATTAGTTAATTAGGCCCTGGCTGTTTAGGCACCTGGAACAAGCAGTGGGAATTTAAATTCTTCTGATAAAAGGATTTATTTATAATGAGTCTCACCCCATAATGAGTTCCAGCCGGGGGAGACTGACCATTAGCAGATGACTCACCGCATTACCATAAAGATCAGAGTCACACATTCAATTTTATAAGGCTTACGTACACTCGGATAGAGCACAGATTCTAAAAAACAAATCTTTTGGCTCCAGTGTTTCAGTCGTGTTAAATTTGATACAGTCCTCCTATGCCTGAGAGTAAACAGGCAGGATACAGCAGACTATTTATTTTATTTCGTTTTTTTATTGCTCTTCCTCTCTACAGTTTCAAGAGGAAAAGAAGCTGAGTTTTTAATATTGTGAGAATGCTCAGCCCTTTTCAGCTGGGAGATGTCAGAGGCAGCTGCAGACCTAAATGAAAGGAGCTCATCTCTGAAAATTTGCTATGCTGTAATAAATGCAGGGTTCTGCTGGTGAGCTGCTGATGGCCCTTTAATGTCTTTAGCAGCACTCCAAGGCATTGCGGTTCCTCCCGCTCCCTTCCCCCCTCCCCCCCCCGCCCACCCAAGCTCAGGATTTCATCGTGTGAAGGCAAGAGTTCAGGAACAGCAAAGAATATAGTAACAAAAGCTGCTGAAGATTTATAGCAGTCTCCATTATTTGACCTGACTCAAGAGGGCATGAGTGAGAACATGCATGGTGAAAGTCCCAGGTGAAGGAATGCTGGCTACAGCAAAAAAGAAGTATCAGGTGACCCAATGGTGATAAAACACATTTCCCTAAGGCAAGTAATGCTCTAGTAACCCCTAACCCTGCAAGTCAGTCCATGCCTGCATGTGAGACCAAGCAACAGCCACTGAAGTCAGAAGTGATATCTAGAGGAAAGGACATCAGTGGTGAGAAGACTGCCCATGGGCAGCAGGCGTAAAGCAGTCTCTACCTTATGGAAAAAGTTATCCTGGTAAAAAGCTCGTTTTGTTTTATGAGTTTAGAGCCCTAACGTGAGCTTAGCCAGCACTCAGCTGGCAGGTGTAGTGCTATAAAGAAAAGAATCAGCAATAATCATTATAATGAAACTTCAGTTTTTCCATAGCTTGAAATATTGCAGTAAAATACCACCAAAAAGCAAGTTGCTCTGACTGACATGATAAGTATTAACACTGGGAAATCATTTTCTTCTGTCTAAAATTTCCCTCACATATTTTATTTCAGATGATGCTTTTACATCAGTTTGATTTTTTTTTTTTCAGACATAAATAGTCCCTTATATAAGACTTTAACTGTCCCTATTCTTCTAAAGTTGCGCATTTGTTCTTCTTCTATTGTAGGAAACCTGTTTGTAGCTAGGATATGCCAAGAAAATAAAATGGTCCTTTTGGTCCTTTTTCCCAGCATGCTACCCAGCTGTCCCAAAATCTCATTGCTCTTTAATACTGAAGACTTCAAGGCAGAGGGAGATAAATAGAAAGAGACCAAAAGTACTTTTTTATGGGGCAGTTTGCTATTTGGCACGAGCCTCAGTCTGAATCAGTGTTTAATTGTATTTGCTGATCATAGTTCTGGACATGCTATTTTAAACTAGGTATTATCTATTAAAAAAGAAAAAGAGGATTAAATAGAGGGATATTCATTAAGTTAAATGCAAGTAGAGACTTTGGAGTGCCAGTTTACCAAATATACACAAAATCCAGATGTAATTCATCCCTGATGTTGCAGCCACGATTAATTTATTCCAAGATCTATACAGAAACTCTTAATTCCCTGGTTTGACAAAGACCAGTGATCAGCCAGGTTATATTAGACGTGCCAAGCATTAAGGCTGTGGTTACTTTTTACCTAAAGTTCCCTCAGTGACCTCGTTGTCAAGTACTTTCTATGGTATTGGACGCATGAGCCCCAACATTCAGCCTAAAATACCATAGCCGTTAGCTAAAGGTGACAAGTTGGGGGGGGCGGAGTTGTTTCTATTTGTTTCTGGTTTTTTTTGTACTCCCTTATCCTGTTATCCTGCAATGTGAAATTCCCCTACTCACCATCTTGTGAGAATGGGGTATATGTCTGTAAACTGGAAAGCGAGCTATTGAAAAAAAATACTTCTGCCATGTCTTTCTCTGTATAGTTTATTTAAGGAGTAATGCAGCATTACTTAACCTGGATGGAAAGCTACCTGCGAACCTCAGCGGAGTGCAGAAGAGGCAGGTGTGGAGGCTGATGCTCCCACCTCCGCGCTGCCTGGAGAGCAGGCACAACTCTCTCAAAAGTTTGGCAGGCAAAGTGCGGCTCCCAGCAGCCTGAAGTTTCTTACTGGAATGGTTCGTCCTGTCCTCCGTCGGCGGTCCCATGCAGGTGTATCACACTTGATCCAACTCTCTGCGGCTAAACCTGCGGTTTCCAGGTGCAGGCAACAAACTTCAGGTTTGGCTCCTCATGCTCCACCTTTCCCAGAGCAGCCCACAGAAGCTGTGGCAACACTGTCAAAAAATAATATCATTTAAGGAAAAAAAAATAAAACGGCTGTCCCTTTTCATAGCTCATTTTCTTTTAGAATAAATGATTTTTGTAAAAAAATGTAGAAAATTCTCACACCACACCACACCCCCCAAACCAACTCTGATAACCACTCGGAATATGGCATGGAGTTTGGCACGGTTGTGGAGAGGAAGGGGGGGCAGAACATCAAACTCCATGTTGTGTGCCTGTGTTTACCAGGACAGCTTTCCCCTGTGAGAATGATTCCCGGGTTTGTTTTTTTATTTTCAAACTTAGACTTCAAAGGAAGTATGAGAAATACAATAGATCACGTATAAAATACCGAGGCGGAGTGTCGCTGGTTTAGGTCTTTAATCCTTAAATTGTGAAGAACTTAGTGAGTTTCATAAAACCTGGAGGATGCATCTGTGTTCCTCCGGCAGTGCAATAATAAAATCAGTGAAGGCTGATGCTCCTGCTCGGCTACATTGCTCACAATAAACATTTGAAAGGCAGTACGGCTCTACAGTAAATGAGGCTGTCAAAGAAGGCCACTTTCAACAGATCATACTAAATTATGTCATGTGAAAAGTACTGCAGATTAGCGGCTCTTAGTTCATTCAGCACTTAATGGCTGATCTTGAATGGCAGGCAAGAGGAGGAAAGCTGGTGGTATTCAGTGATGTATTAGCTATGTAAATACAGGGGCGCTGTCTTGAACCCAATTCTGCTGCTGTCTGACCCGAACCTTTCAAATGCAAGGGAGCTTCAGCCCGCCTCCGAAGAGGTTGGCAGCAAGTACCGGAGCAGACTCCTGGTGGCTGCAGCACTTTGTGCTACTCACTGCGCTCCCTCTCTGTGGAGGCATGTTGAGCGTTTTCCTTTTCTCTTTTCTCATTGAAACCATTCAAAATACATACGAAAATGTATATCGTTTTTTGTGTATCAGTGCTACAAGCAGCATCAATATCTCTTCACTTTTGGTGACTACCAGTAATCCATCCTTGCCTGCCCTGCCTGCCTTTACCCCCTCCCCACTCGGCCACCATCTCTCCTCGCAGCCTTGGTCAAATCAGCGCTCCCTCTGTCTGCAGCATGGCTGCTCCCAACGCTTGTTTCCATTTTTTATGTGGATCAGATGGATGAAAAGCTCAATAGAAAGGAATTACTAGTATTTGTAGAGTGAATTATTAGTATTTATAGTGCCTCTGGCAAACTCTGCCTTTTTAAAGGAAGTGCCAATAATTAGTTATGGTGTTTTAATTAAAGAGAGCAATCTATAATTAACAAAGGGATGCTGTATTTTATATCTGACTTTTATTATTTTTATTAATCAGCAGTATTTAACAAATGTTATATCTTCAGTTTCTTGTAATGCTCTTTTGCATATTTTTTCCCACTTCAAGACAGAAAAATTGAGTGAAATATTTTTATCATGTTTTAGGACACAATCAGCCTGACAGGGAGACTCTGTTTATGTCATATTGGAACTTGTGTCGGTGTTGCACAAGTTACTTCAGATGCTCTTCAGAGAATGTAAATTTAAGTTTTTGTGCTTTGAGGTTCAATGTTTTGCTTCCTCTATGGTGTAAGTCACCTGCTGAACTTAAAGCATATAGGTTATATAGAAACTTAGTTTACTATCCAATTTCTTCTCCTCACATTAGTGGTCATTTCTATTAACTGAGTGTTTAGGCATGATTGTGCTATATTTAGATAAAAATAATTTGTGTAATTGCCTGTAGAAAAAATATTTTTAGTTGTTCTTTTTATTTCTAAAATTTAGTTTTGTGGTGAACTCAGATATTCAGTCAACTGTATATCCCAAGTGGCCAGTTTGAATGTGAAATATATTTTGTTCTAGTAAATGGTTGTTCTTCCTGCGGTTTTATCTTAGTCTGGATAGCTGAAATTGGTATTAAAACGTAATAAAGACCCAGGGATGATATCTGAGCAACCTCAAAGAACTTGTATTTTCCTATATTTTGCTTTGGAGATGTATGCATTCAGGTGTGTCTAGGTCAGAATGACCATTTCCTACAAAATGTGTACAACTATTCATCCGATTGTGCGTTCTTTAGAGACACCAAGAAGCACAGGCTTGAGGATCGTATGCTCCTTGCATAGGTTGCTTTGCCTCACAAGCCGGCAGAAAAATTCCCGAACAGCTTCTCACTATTGGCATTAGCAGTTAACACCTTTCCTGTATATGACAGGCCATGTGAAAGAGGTGTACAGCCACCTAAGCTCTCTGTGAAAAGCAGAGTAAAATGGTTCAGAGCTGTCAGTACTACAAGATATATATTCGTTCCTTGCTGTTATGTCCTGCACACACCGTGCAACCTCTAAGCTGATAGCCTCCAGATCTTAATTTCCAGGCTAAGTCCCTTGAGACTTTTGCAGTCCTCACAGCTTTGGTGCCAGAGCCATTTTCCAAAGTGTAGCCTGATCGAGAGATTGTAACTGCAGATTTAGTCTGAATGTTAATGGATTTGGAATTGAGGTAGGAGGGGAGGGGGAGGAAAATATTTTCTTTCCAAACAGAGATGCCTCTAGCCAGGTGAAATTGGTGTGATCCCACCAGGCTCCTGCTTAAAAGGCTCCTGCTGGGCCTGGCAGAAACAGTGACTCGACTTCTGCCTTGGAGAGAGGGGCGGGCACACGTACATGCACTGTGTATTTATCCAAGCTTTGCAGTGGGGGAAAAAAGCCTTTAGCTTTTTTCCTCCTGTCTCTCCACCCTCTTCTGCCTTTCCTCCCTCCCACAACTCTACATCTAGTTGTAATTGCTATTGTTTGTTTTGAAATCATTTGGGAAACTTAAAAAAAAAAGAAAGGTTAGCATATTGCTATTTTGTATCATCCTTTATTTCCTTATTTATATTTAAAGATATCTTTTCAAAGAGTAGCCAGGATTTAGGATGTCCAAACCGACTATAAGTTGAAGCTTCTCAGATATCCTAGACACCTTCCCTCCTACCTGCCCTCCTACCTAGTGATTCAAAATAAGAGAGACTTTCCTTGAGGGGAGTGCTTACCTGTGCTTAATTAGAGATTTAACTACAGCCTTAAACTCTTTCCCAAACAGGAGTCATCAAGTGAATCACAGCCTTGTAAAAATCCCTGGCAGGGAAACGTTAGTTCTGAGGCTTCCAGATGGTTAACCATGCCCTTGTTTTCAACTCTGCTGAATAGTGCACGAAAAGACTCACAGCTAGAAATACTAGGGCTTATATATATTTATTTATTTTTATTTTGGTTGCATTCCCATGCACACAGATTCATGATCCTCTTGAAAGAAAAGTTAGTGAATGTTGGCATTTACTAAAAAGGAAATGCTTTCTTCTGTCAATGTGTGCATGAGATAATGCAGTTTTCTAGGGTATTGGAAAGAACGTCCTGAAGGTCCCTCTTACTTATTGTTGCTGAAAGAAAGAACTGAAAGGTAGAGGGAAGAGAGCAAAAGATAGAATTAAGAAGCTAATAACTGTAAAAGATCACTGCCCAGAATCTGTCTCTTTCTGCGTTTGAATGATTTTTCTATGTAGACAGCTTTGCATGGCACTATTTTTAGAATCTCTTTAATAATTGAGCTGTAGTGATTGTGCTCAGCAGTTAGAACAGGCAGGGAAAATAGCTTCTCAAAGAAAGTGTGCACCAGGGTAATAATTTAAATCAAACCACATTAGAGTGTGCTCCCCATTCTCCCCTCCCCCGGAGAGGTGAAATGCTGCAGAACACTGAGCACAGGGGGGAAGTGAAGATTGGTCAAGTTTACAGCATGTAATAAAATCCATCAAGAGAGTTTATGTTTTAGAGGTGGAGCACAGGAAGAGGTGATCTGGTCAGCTTTTAATGAATTGCTGTGACTAGGTGGTTTACGAGGGTAGCGCCTCAAGTTCCCACCATCAGCAGTGAATTAGGAGAGAGCAGCGTGCCTCTAACTTGCAAGGAGAGAATTGTCACAGAGGAAAAGCATTTGTCAAACCACACCGAAACAGGCACAAAGCAGTAATCCAGTGACATGCAGGAAGCTCCAGTGGCACTGTCACTGTTTGATATGTTTGGGTCTTTCCTGGCTGCACAACCAAGTCCCTGGCAGTCACTGGCACAGAGCAGGGTGCCCACTCTGCTCCTATCAGCTGCCTTATACAGGCAGGTTTGCCCATTCCGACTGAAATGTATTGTCCCTAACATCTCTTCTTACAAGTAGCAAACTTGGAGCTCTCACAGGAAAATGACTGAGGTTTGGACAGTAAATCCAAGATTAATGAATCACTGTCTAACATCTCTTGAAAAAGCAGAGACAACAGCTTCTATGGCAATTTGTAGATTAATATCACAGTCTCTGATTTTTTTTTGTGAACTCTATCCATCATAATACTGTTATTTAAAACACAATTTTGTAATGTTTTTGTTTTTCATTATATTGTGATAATGTTTTTATTAATGATACATCCAGGCCTGATGTTACAGTTACGTCCTCTTTAAGAATTTAAGGCATTAACTTTGCATGTCCATGTTGGTTGCCTTGTCTTAGATTAAAATGTTTCATTACTATACAGACAGAAAACATTTTAAAACAGAAAAAGCTTTGAGACAAAAAAGGATATTAAGTATTATGATTAGCACTAAGTAGTGACTGGCTTTAAAGATATAAAAATAGAAAAATTTCTGTTATCATCTCAGAGTGTAATACTACAACATGCCAATAATTAGAATCCATTTCTGAATAAACCCATGGGAACTTGTAACGAATTCAGAATTTCAAAAAGGAAATTACAAGCTTCCAGCTTCTATTCTCTAGAATTTTCTTTTAACACAAAAAATCTTTCTCTTAAGAAAGCTGAAATTAAGACATTGAGAATTTCTTAACAACAGAAGAGTCTTAACGTTGACCTGGTCTGCTCAGGTGTCTGAAAACTGTGTTTAAGTTTGAAAATGCACAGTGATCCACTGGGAGTGGGAGTAAGGCCTTTACAGATTATAACTGTAAAGAAGCTGAATTTGTGTCTTAGGAAGTTTGATTGTCCCATCAGCACATGAAAGATTCCCCTCAGCATTTCTTATTCAAAGCTTTTACAAATACTGGTTTATTATTTAATATTTCTACACAGATTCTTCTCTTGTGTCACTTTCTTCTCTCACTTCTGTAATAGTTTGTATAGGATAATAATATTGACAGCGTGGTATGAGAGATATCCCTATGATAAGCTAGTGTCAAAGTTATTGGCTTCTCTTCAAGTTTTGACAACTTGTCTCTCAGGGTAAAAAGACACTTTTCAAAAGCAATTATAATAGCCTAAGTCATAAAGATCCACAAAAAATATTAGAAATATCCTATAGGACATTAGCCTTCTCTCCTGGTCTGACCTAATTTGGAAAAGATTCCCTTTGAAGTTCAAGAAGGGTATTACAATTAATTTATTTCTATGTGACTTTATTAGTTGGGCTTTTATTTCCTTTTTTGAAAAAATATTGTGCTTTTTTTGCTTTGCTTGTAGTAAGACTGATTTTTAAAGATATTTACTGGCAACTAAATTTAAGCTCAAATTGGACTTGTTCATGACTTGTATACCGACCTGGTTCCCAGAATACTTAGTTTAATCAAGGAGCTGCCAAGCAAAAAAAAAGTAAGGAAGTTTATGTCTCAGAATAAGTTGCTCTTTGGTAAACACATCCAAATTGTTAGCACTGAAGTGTGTATTGCCTGTCTGCAGGCAAACTTTTTTTAAAATTAAAATAAGAATGTCACATCATAAATAATAAAGAAATCCTAGCAGGCTTGTGGAAGGGACTGTGTCAAAAACTGGTACTTTGAAGACCAGGCTGAGACTGTGGTCATTGGATCCAACTAGTGCAGGCTTGCCTGGGCTATCACAGGGTAGAAGGCAGCACAGAAGTAAGGCTGATGAGTACTTGCAGACAGACTGTATATTTTCCAGATATCTCTAACCGATGGCTTCAAGACTATGATGTGACTGAGGGACTCTTTATTAAGCCCATGATCAACACTTTTTCTCATCATCAGAAGAAGATTAGCTTGAGAAATCCAGAGTTCTGTACCTTGGTGGTTTCTGGAGGCTGGATGCAAGCAAGATGAGGTGTGGAAAATGCTTAGGACATGTCTGCTGCAGCCTAAAGGATCCACACAGAGAAAGCCCATGAGGGGTGTGGGCTATACATGACAGATGTCCAAGGGGTCTAATCCTAGGGCTGAGCCCCATGACTGTTGATTGCAGACATGATGGGACAGTACAGGGCAAAGGCAGAAGTACATGTGGTCAGTACTCTGATCTCCTTCCCGAGAAGAGATCGGGGTTAGACTATAGCACACCCCATCCTTGCAAAATATGGATTAATTTCTATTTCTTTTAAATTTATTTAAAAGTATTCTATGCTTTCTAACAGCACCCATACTAAAAATAGAAAGATTGAGCCTGAACTGTTCATTATTACAGCAAATTCCTTAGACCCTGAAGAGCAGAATGGCTATGCTCTGAATTTTGTATTTTATTCTCTGTTTGCTTGCCTCATCCCCAAAGTGCCCAGTCTGTCCTCTCCAGTGCTCCCAGCAGGGAAGAAAGAGATGTGTTTGGGGCTAGCTGAGAGTATGTCATGCACGGCTGCTTGGCCACTGAACAACAGACAACTTTTACCCGTGTTTTCCTCAATAAGAGCAGTGGCTTGGGCTCTGCCTACCTGCCCTTATCCATGAAATTTGTAGGACCCTAAAAGCCTGAGAGCTCTGTCCCAGTGGCCAGGAGGAATTTATCAGTTTTGTGGAGAGTAAAGAGAAGAAAGGGAATGTCATTAGACAGCATGAAGGCAATGCAATCACATTATCCGACTGGTCTCACAAGCATGCTGAAAGAGAAGTTTGGCCTTCAGTTTTAAAAGAAAATATTTTAGATTTGTTAATGTCATATATAACAGAATATTTATAGCACTATCTAAATGCTAAACAGAAGGAAATATCATTACTAGTCAGTGGGGATTTATATGAATAAAAAAAGTTGAACATTTATTTGGAGACATCATTTGATAATAAAAAGTTACTGATGGAATAATGGAGGGATAGAGAGATATGAATAGGCAATAAAAAATTAATTATATTGTTTTTCTTTCAGCCTCATATTTGATTTTATGCTTACTGAATGTTGGCTTCTATTTATTGGGGAGCTTAAGTGTTGGAGTTGTGTCTAAATATAAAATATATATTAAAAAACAGAAGTATGAATTCCTGGGAACAAAAAATTCATTGTTTATGGTTTACAGGTTGGCTGATATGCAAAGAATATGTGTAACATCTCTCTGTAGAAAGGTAGAAATATATATCATTATACTTGCAGGCGTTCAGCAGAATGGCAATTTTCAACTTCACAGACTTTTCTAAAGCTCAGCTGCATGAGCCAATTGGACCCATGAAATTGAAAATGAGCTCAGGTTGGTTTGGAGGGATTAGAGCTACAAAGAGCATTCACAGAATGGTGAACTTGGCCTCTCTGAATTATCTGAATCCAACCTCAGAAACTCTAGTTGGAAATTTCATTTGATAGAATTTGCAGCGTGCTGAAGAGAGTCAAGTGGACCTGTGGTCCCAGAGATGGCTTTGTGGCTTAAATGTTGTGAGCTCTCCGCTCAAGCCTGACTTCTCTGAAGCTATTTAGTATTTGAGGGTATTTAGGTGGATTATATGTCAGCTGGAAAGCCCATGACTCCTAACTGCTCATGTAAGCTTGTAACTCTTCTTCTGTTCCTCTTAACCTTCTTTTTTTTTTTTTCCAAATTATGAGTGATGGGAATTAGTATTTAATTCAATAATTTTGCTTTCAGTGGAGTTAGAAAAGAAGTAATTTAAAATTTAATTTCTCCTAACTTTTTTATGTTTCACCTTGTTAGCATCTCCAGCGTTCTCTGTGTAAATTCAAAGGCATCTTCCACCATACATTACTAAAATAATAACAAGAGTTCCTGCTTTTGCTATATCCCAGTGCCCCAGCATGATGGAGATTAAAGTGAAGAAATATTTCCAGTAAGAACTATGGTGGCTGAAATACCTGTACTGGTGACAGAAATAAAAGCTACCTACTGTTGGGAAGGCACCTGTTTCTTTTATTGCATGTGACTTTCTCATCTCTTCAGTGTTCAGCCATTAAGGTATAATGAACTTCTTAATGTGCATTTGTTTACAGAGACAACTGACAGAGGGATCATTTAATTTGGTCTTCAGTGTATTTTTTCAAAAGTGAAAGCCTACAACTCTTCCTACTGAGATCTTTTCTTTGTGGAGGTAGCAAAGGCTGCTGTTCTACAGAGAAAAAGCTTTTATAGATTTTAGGATCATTTGATGCACTGGTAAGTTTTTAAATTGTGACTGTCAGCAATTGTATCAAAGCAGAACTCTAGTCACAGATTCATTGCACCATCTGTGCATTAGATAAAAGATTTGTTCATTTAAGGATATGCTGAAAGGAAGATAGATGAAGAAATTAAAGACTCCTATATTCACGGACACTAGACTGCAGTACAGTGCAATGGTGTCTTTGTACATAGTTTTTTCACTAAGTCTTGTCATCACCAGTTTTATTTTTATAACAAAGATTAAGAATTAACAATAAAATATGGAAAAATCTTTGTCTCATGTAGCTAAATATCTTTCTGCAGAGGCTGATGTTTTGTTATTTGTTTGGGGATGTTTCCCCTCTGGAAGCATGAGAGAAGCTCCTGTTTTCATAATGGCACATTTCTGCCATTGTTTTAAATCAGATTGTCCTTGGCTAACATGCAATCATTATCCTTTATTAAGATACCCATTACAAAATGACAATTACTTTCTATGTCAATCTAGAGAGACTGAAATTACAGTTAGCCGGCTTTTTAGTAGTCTCATAGTGAAAAATAAACCCCTAGAAATGGAGAGTAATGGAAAGAAAATGACCATTTCATACTAGCTGGGTAGACAAAGCAAAAGGCATCTGAGTATTAATTGTACAGGAAATACAAAATCTCTCCATTGTTATGTTATCAAAATCCCTTGGGACAAGGCAACAGGTAATTGTGAGATGTTAAGTTTACTGAAAGATCCATTTCAAATTATATTTTTATTTAGAAACTAATTAACAAATTTACTTGTTAACACATGGAAATATCTATTACATTCGGAAACGTTAAGAGGCTGGGCACTGTTCTTCAAATGTGGCAATGAAGTTATATTTGGCTTGAAGAGAAAAAGTCAGTTCAAACTTACCAAGAGGACATACATATAATCTATATATATAAATACATATTTGCAGAGTATATATGGATATGCTGGTACTTTATATGTATTCATTCCTCTACTCTAAAATGTTTCCTTGAATTAAGAGTGTTTTATCAGACTACTAAGTAATTTAAGGCTTTGTAGTGCATTTGGGCAAGTATGTTTTTCTTACTAATTTATTTTCATTAGATACTCAGATATATAAATGCACTTACAGCAAACTTAAATAGCTCTCAGGAAGCAAAAATTGCCTTGTGTTGAAGAAATTTTATGGTACCATTAAGGCTGACCCTAGATAACTGGTTAGGAAGGTTTTATACTATCACTGCAGCATTCAATATAAAGTGCTAATCCAGCACTGTTATGGCTTCTGAAGTTAAATGGAGTTTCCTGATAGGTCTTTGCAGTTATTTTACAGTTGTTATTCATTAATAAGTAATGGTCAGATCTTGTATGCTTTATTATTGTTATTATAGTTACCTCAAGCAGGAACAAAAATAAGGGATTTAAGAGCACTTTAAATATCCAGTACTGGCATATTACAGTGCTAATACCCTGTGAGCCAAATTTTCAAAAACATTTGACATTCAGGCTGAATTCTCAAATGAACCTAGATCTCAGTTCTGCGCTTCAGTCAGAGAGCAAAGAAAATCTTGCTCTGGTAGCTATTTTGGGGTGAAAAAACCAGTTAATTTGACTGGACCCAGCATGCCACCCTGGCGCATACCTGCACTAGGTTGTTGTCTACACACAAATTCATGGAATATAAAGGGTGAACATTTGTATCATCTTCATCTTCATCTGATGACAAACAAAAAAAGGTAGCAGAAATCAAATTTCTAATATCTGCAACACCTTCTCTAGTACAACCCTCAGAGCACCAGCATAAAATGGTCACAGTATTTCTTCAGAAACTATATTTCTTGTACCATGTGGTAGGCAACTCTGATAGCTGAGACATGGCCACTGTCATCTACTCAGATACTGCTGTAGGTGGAGCAGGTAGAACAGCCAGACACTACCCTTTCAAAGACAACATCATCTAAATAAAACCCTCTCTTATTTCAGTTATTTATAGATCTGCCTAATCCTCTGCCATTCTCTGGATAAAAATGTTCCAAAGTGTATGTTTTGGGTGAAATTTCATTGAAATTTCATTCAGCCATCCAGTTGTTTTTAAGAATAAATGTAGGCTAAAGCTGTGTCTGTTTTTTTCTTATTAAAGCCAAGCAAGCAGAGGAACCATTCTAACAGACTTTCCTGAAAAGCCCCACTTCCCCCAAAACCTGAATCAGATCTTTGAAAATAGGTGTAGTTTTGGAGATGTGCATTTTTGTTCCTCCCATAAGCATCCATTAAAATTACATGTTTTGTAATTACTGCTCAGATATGTGCAGTAGAGATTTCTTTTAATTCTAGTAGCTAATTTTCCTCATGTTTTCACAACATTCTGTAAGCTAAATTCTCTAAATAATTTAGCTGTCCAAAGCTGTATAGTGAGTTTTAGCAGCCAGTCTTGGCAGTGCTGTGGATCTGTTAAGGAAATATCAATGGACTATTGATTTTCTGGCCCTTGTAGTGTTTTTTTTGGGGGGTCATAATATGCTCCACAGAGGTTTTGGCTCTCAATGTTAATATCTGGAACTATCTGACATGCACAGATCATATGTGCCATATTTCTCATGAGGGCCTTTTACAAGTCATGGCTTTCTCAAGAGCATGATATGTGCGTTTTATCAGCTCTTTAGCATGTGGTGCTGCCTATAATATATTTAATTATCTGCACAGATTTGCAGTTGGTCTTAATTTTGTTGAAATGGTTCATCAGTCAAGTCACTGACAAGCAAACAGCTGTGTTCACATCTCTTGGTACTTTGTTTGACCAATTTACTTTGATCCCTCTAACAAAGAAAAAGCCATTTTTATTCTGTTGTTTTTTTTTCAGAAAAAAATAATTTGATATATACAGGCCTCTATCCTAACTAGAGCTCTGTCCTCCAGGCATATTTCAAATTACGAGAAAGGTGGGTCTTGGTCCCCATCTACTAAAGAAGGTGTTAGGGGACCTGGGTGGGACTCTCTGGACCACTAGCAGTGACAGAATGGGAGCCAGTGGGTGTTCAGTCTAGATGATGAGAAATCAGTCTGCAGGCAAAGCTGAAAAAAAGATTAGAATAAAAGGGAAAAGACCAGGAATAACTATAAAAATGGAATTGGTCTGTGTACCTTAAGGTGTGTCAGGATAAGCGCACTAGACTTGAGATTTGATGAAGATTAGGATACTAAGGAAGAGTAATGGATCTATAATAATTCTTGGGTTTGGCGGTTGTGATTAGCTATGCAGAGAGAATGATGATGGGACAGGGTGTCCAACTGGATGAGAAGGAAGTCAGGGCCACAATCAGGAGCTTTCAACACAGCATGACACTTGAATGCATGCAAATGTATTATTTCTAGAACCTGAAGACGTTCTTCAAGGACCTTGGATGCAAGCTTTGCTTTTTGAAACTTTCGTGGAGTTCCTCCTATCCCAGCAAAGTATGTGTTTAATTCCCTTTTAGTTTTGTTGCACCTTAGCAATACTAACCTATTAGACCTCCACTAGGAAATGACAGAATTAGTTTTGCCTGTGTCACTTTAATTAGCCTCTCCCTGCTCTGCATGTAAATAATTTACTCTTTGCAAAATAGACTTTAACTGCATGATGAAGTTTTTCCCTCTAGACCCATGCTTCTTCCATTGCAAAGAAAAGTTCTGATACAGCAACAAATGTAAACTGTGCAATTAAGGATGCTGCTTATCTATAGATCCCCTGCTTCACCTGTTATGAAATTAGGGATCATACAGGGGAACTGCAAATGGATGAAGAAAATAATCATAGTGAAATGCTTTCCTGAAGGCTTTTTTTCCTTGCTCCTGCTGTGTTGTTCTGATACAATATTAAAACAAGAGAAAGGCAGAAAAGCTTTTACAAGTCCCATTTGAATAGTTCAACAAACTGTTACCTTAAAGCAGAAAATGTCCCCTTAATGGAGATATGGTCACTGACCACGTGAAAGTTACAGTACTGTGCCACTGGTTGCCTCTGTAATGGATCCAATGAGTCTTTTCTACATTACACTGAATAAGAGTCACAATGCTCACGTGGTCACCTACTCCTTTCCAGCTGAAGGCATAGTAACTTCCATGTAAACTGCAGTAATTGGGAGGTAAGAGGCAGGAAGACTAAAATTCAACTGCAGCAACACCTCACTGAAACCAGTCTTTCAACTGGGAATGAAAAGTTTTAACAGAAATTTGAGGGTCTGATCTCTATGAGCATTTGAGATCTCAGCATCAAATGAAATCTGTGAGAGATATGCTTTGGACATAAATGATGCCATTGAATGCTAGGTACATTTAAACTCTCTTTAGGCTATATTTTTTTTCAAATCTGAGCCTCAATTCCTGTAATGGAATTACATGGAATGTAGTGGAGTTAGTACCACTTTTTAATCCCACAGACCTTTGAAAAGAAAAAGTAGTATTTCCGAAACTGCATGAATGCTTCAGTGGTATGTGCCAAAAAGTCTATAAGTAAATTGTTATGTTCGGAGCAAGGAGTAAAGTGTGAAGCTGAACCACTAGCACTGATGAGAAATTAAATACTGAACAGCTACTCACAAAGTAAGTACCATCCATCTGTGTTGTTGTATGGTTCAAGGAATCTACAAAGCAGTAGTATGTGACCATGTGTTTAAAATCTCTTGACTAATGTGTTCTCATAAAGGGAGTAAATTGAAGTTGCACAGGCCAAGAAAGCAGGGGGTTAGGAGTAGCCTTGAGAGTGAGGTGATCAATAAAGTGGAGTTGAGCATGTTATAAATAACACTATGAAGTTTATCACATGGCTGTCATCAGGCAGAATGGTCTGTAATTGCAGAAAAGTTTTCCATAAGAACAAGATTATTTCCCTGTAAGAATGACCATGATTTGCCTTGTTTATTGTTTTTTCCTAATTGTGACTCTTCATGGAGAGTTTCTAACGTGTTACTTGTTAGCATCACTTGTTTTTTCTAAATGAAATTTACTGTTTTATCTGGAAAAGGAAAAGAAGTAGTACAAACTTACCCTTTATTTTAAACACAAAGACTAGAACCTGCTCCATCTCTGCTGTAGGCTGCTTTGTAATAAACTGTTTTAATTACAAGTAATCTTGCTGTCCATGATAAAAGTGCATAATCATGCTTCACTGCAAGATGTGACTGATAACTCTGTCTCTTTCTTTCCTTGAGTTTTTCTTTCCTTGAGTTGCACTTTTGGCAAAAATATTATATACTTGCATTTAGTCACTTGGATGTGCTGAGCATCCAAGAAATAGTTAAGTAGTTTATCCAGGGAGTGGGTTTGTTCATGTGATTTTGGAGTTCAGTTTGTGGTGTAATACAAAGGAACATGCAGTATGTGGTGTTAAAGAAAATTCATGATTTGAAATAAAAGCATAAAACGGAGCAGATGTGCAAAGTTCAGGTTCTCTGTTACCTCCTGTGTCAAGTCAGAGTTAAGGAGACAGTCTTGGAGGGTATGTTATTGGCTGGAGAGCATCACAAAAGATTAATAAATTTATGAAGTGCTTAAGCTTGTGTGCTAATTTTGGCTGAGGTAGAATTAATATTCTTCAAAGTGGCTAGCAGGGGACTATGTTATGGATTTGCGCTGAACAGAGAGTTGATAATGCAGAAATGTTTTTGTTATTACTGAACAGTGCTTACACAGAGCCAAGGCCTTTTCTGCCTTATGTACTGCCACTCTAGCAAGGAAGCTGGGGGGCACATGGGAATTTGGGAGCAGATACAGCCAGGACAGATGACCCGAACTGACCAAAAGGATATTCCAGACCATATGACATCATGCTTGGTATATAAAGGGGGCTCAAGAAGGAGGAAGAGTGGGATGTTTAGAGTGATGGTGTTTGTCTTCCCAAGTGATGCTCTTTGTCTTCACGTGATGGGCATTTGCTCTCCTGGTAATGCCTGAACATCTGCCTGCCCATGGGAAGCAATGAATTAATTCCTTGTTTTGCTCTGCTTGTGTGAATGGGTTTTGCTTCACTTATTAAACTTCCTCTATCTCAACCCATGAGTTTTTTGTCTTTTACCCTTCCAATTCTCTCCCTGATCCCACTGGTGTGGGAGTGAGCAAGCAGCTGTTTGGGGCTTGGCTGCTGGTTGGGGTTAAACCATGACACCTTGTCACCCAGTCTAAGCTCAAAATCTTGTTTAGCTCCTTGGAACTACAAAGGGCCTTCTACTTTTATTAAATAACAGATAGCTTATTGGTACTCAGAATGTTGGGTTCTTATAACCAGATGTGTCCAGATTACTCAATTCATTGAGTAATCTAAAGTTTTTGGTTTTCCAAGGAAACAGTAATTCAAACACAGTATAAATCAGCAAACAAAGCTATTCTGCATTTTCATCTGGAGCTTCTGAATCCTCTCTTCCTTTTACACATTTCTAATTTCTTTTGTGGGAATGTGTCAGAACTTGATAAAAAGTCTAGGACAATTGCAATTTTGTTTGTAGTCTAGGGAGGCAAGCAAAGCAGGGGTTGATATGTCAGGAGTGATAATAGCTTGTCCCTTTTAGAGAAAGAACCTTGAGTAATATTGTCCTGCAAGTGAAGCATAAGTTTGTTTTAATTCCCAGTCAGGATCGTTTGAGTATTTTTTGCCACTGGGTCTAGTGATAAGCAGGAAAAAACCCCAGGTCAATAAGAAACAGCAGGCAGTATATAGGTATCACTGGTAAGCCAAAGCTGCTGTTAGGTGGTTTTTCCCCCCCACAATAACTGTCTTTTCTTATGACACAGAAAGCCATCTTTGGTCATATGAAGAATGTTTGAGAAGCCAAGTCAAAGAAAAGCAGAGCCAGGATTTTACAATGTAATTTTTTGACAACTGAAAACACTTAGGAGGAAAAAGAGTTTCACGAGGACTATATATTAAAAAAAAATGTAAAATTAAATAGTTTTATTTTCTGTTAGCACTTCTTCTGAGAAACTATTTCTTTGCATAAGACCTGATAGTGCAGAATGTCCATGTATCTGACATGCTCTCTGATGGTCTGCTATTGCCTATAGTACAAATATTCATTAATATGGTTACATTTTATTTGTGTTTTTAAAGTTCATTGTAAACACAGGATTATAGAATATCTTGAGTTGGAAAGGACCCATAAGGAGCACAGAGTCCAACCCCCTTCTTCTCAAAGGGCTACCTAAAACTAAACTATATGACTAAGAGCATCATCCAGATGCTCCTTGAACTCTGTAGTATACACTGACCTTGGGACTAAGGGAGAATGCATGCAAAAGATTTAAAGTGACAAGTTTACAAGATACACTGAACCTTCTTGATTTCTTTCTAGGGAATTTTCATATTTTAATGATATTAAGATTAGTAAAGTAAAAACAACCAAAAATCCCCACAGTTACTTTTCCATTCTAGTTAAATCTCTGAGCAATTTAGACAACAAGTCCTAGTTTCAGTTAATCTGAATTGTTTAACATCATAACAGGATCCAGCATTTATCACTGGGGGGTTGCATAGTTTCACAGCCAAGCCTAGTTTGAATATGGTCTTTCAGCCATATGAGAGACTCCACAGTAATTGTAAACAGTGTTTTTTAACAGTGGGAATCATGTAATGCAAAGGATGTCAAAGTATTTGGATTTTCTGTTAAAGATCTTAAAAAACAGGCCTTTAGCAATGAGTCCTTACCACAACCTCAGGATAGTCTAGGAGCTCTCATTTCTCTGACTTCACAGCTGAAGAGGCTGCTGTCAACAGCAGCACACAAAATTTGGCTCATTCCCACTCATTTTGAATTGACCAACTCTTCTCAGTCAGCCCCAGATTAGGTGTCTGCTTGGCCCTACTTAGGGACTCTGCCAAAAAATATAGCCTATATGGAACACAGCTTTGGCTTCCCTAGTAGTGTGAGACAGAGGGAGCAATTATGATCTATCTCTGAGTTTCTGTAAGCCTTCCTTGGAACTTGCAGATTGTATTTAGGCAGTAAACGGTGTTCTGCAGTGATCGGGCCCATTCAGATACACAATTTATGTGAAACCACCTTTTACCCTTCATTTTGTCACAATTCAGATACACTGTAACTTATTTGGACGCTCTCTGACACTTGGCAGTGAAATTTATCTGTAGCAAGTTTGTTTTTTCTCCCCTCTTCTGCTGGAACTGAATTCGGGGAGGCTGTTCTGCTACGGAGCGTCTTTAAGGCCTCCTGTCCACTGCTATCAATACTCCTTTCCCTTGGGGCTTACTCTTCTTGGCAAGACTGGTGAGCTACATCAAGTAACCTTTAGATCACCACTCAAAGCACACTGTTTGCTGTTTCTGTCTTTTTCATTGGGGTTTTGAAACCAGCATACATAATTCATGCAGCACTTTCTCACTGTTGTGCTACAATATGGCATGTAGTAATCAGTAAATTAAAAAAAAAAAAAAAAATAAAAACACACTGGAAATTAAGAGGCCATGGCGGGAAGTAAAAATATGTGGATATTGTTAGTAGGTAAGTCAGAAATGAAATGCTGCAGTTGTGTGCTCCTACTGTACTAGTATTGTAGTATTCTCTCTACTTTATTTTTCCTGTGTATGATGCTTTAAGGGACACTTAAAACAATTAGGATTTTAATTGAAACTGGAAGAATTATGTAATGGAGTTGCAACCTTAAGTTAGTCACAACTGTAAAGATACATTCTTAAAAGTAAAAACAAGTAAGTAAAAAAACCCCATATCACAGCTTAAAATGCTTTTCAGTTGCTCAGGGAGGCGAACCAGTTTTACAGTATTAATTAACATTTTAGGGCACACTATATCTAAATAGCAAGAGACTGTGTGTGTGTGTGTGTGTGTGGGAGGTGTCATTTTACCACAGAAAGATAGAAATAAATAAAAAGTGGTCATTTTCTGAACAGATATATTTAACTCATGTGGTACAATAGAAAGGTGAAAAACGTGGTTTTTTACTATTAAATGAAGAATTTGGGTATTTTGGCAAATGGTATTAGAAAAGACTAGTTCTAAAACAGCTGAGGGAAAATGTGAGGTATACATGCATCTTGCTCTCTCCTTCTGTTGTTAACTGCCTCTCTGTCTCTGGCAATCAAGCTGTCCCTCCTCCACTTCATATGTATAGAAGATGTCAAGAAAAGTTGCCTGGCCCTTTCCCCCTCACTCCGCAGATCCAAATGCATTGGGTCTTCTCCTTCAGCACAGGGAGTTCAGGATTCTCAGTGAAGCCTCCTCCCTCACACAGATCTTTATAGCTTTGTTCACTGCTGGTGTCTTTCATGCCTTACTCCATTGTATCCCAGCTGCATAGCCATGGCTGACAACCTCAGCCCCCCCGAGCTGTGATTCCTCTTTCCAGTGCCTCCCTCAGCATGTGGCACCTACATAATGGCAGGGTTCATACAACTGCTCCACTCTTCCTAGTTTCTTGTTTTATAAGTCTCTTCTGGATGCAACATCTGTTTTCTGAAAAGGTTGTGGATAGATGAAGAGGCATGGAAAAATACTACGGAATCTTTAAAATACTTGATTACCATTCAGTATACAGTTACCATCTTGCCACATCTTGTATGCATCCTTTTGTGTATGTGTGTGCTTTTGAGTCCTAAACTTGCGTTTCACTGTGCCAGGATAATAATTTCCAAAAAAAATATTTTGTAGGTGTTCCTAATGGAGGGGGTTGATATTTTAGCATCTGGCCATTGTAATGACCCCACCTAGGCAAATAAAAGGAATTTGGCATGAATTGAAAAAAAGTTGTGATTAAGAAAACATCAGTAATAATGAGCAATTGAAAGCAGTGGATTGAAAAGACCAGGAAGGATATTTGTCTTGCTGGAAAAAGGAAAAAAATCATGCTAACTTTCCAAAGAGACTTAGGTAAAAAATAAAACTAAGTGGTGGAAAATAAAACTAAGTGGTGGACTAAAGTACTATATAAAATAGCTAGAGAGAAATCCTAATTTCAGCAAAAAAAAAATACACATTTTAATCTGTTATTTGTAAGATAATGGAGATGATTAGGACAGGTGTCTGATTTTATATTCTGTTTTAAGTTAAGCCATTATTTGATATAATATTGAAACCAGGCAATAACAGAAATTGAAAGACACAACAGCAGTTTTTTGTGTAAGTCTATTCTTTGTGAATCTCTGTGACCAACTCTGTATTGATGCCTATGGTTTTGTTGTTAAGAAATCATCAATCAAGCATTATGATACAACAATGGATGTACTTCAGCCTTACATACTGACTACTGCAGGCCAAAATATTGATAGATTTATTTTCTCAGGTCATGCGTTATAGACGTTAACTGACAGTTCAATAACTCAGCAGCCTCCTTGAATATAGCTTCTTTAGATTATCTTGCTTTCATGAAGCAAAATGAAAAGGGGAAAAAGCCAGCTGAGATGCACAGTTTCAGAGAGCTTTTCTGCATTTTTCAGGAAACATCCCAGTGAAGTGTGTTAAAAGGTAAACAATTGAATATCTCACCAGAATATCAGTTCTTGGCTCTGCCCTTGTTTATGGCAAATTTGGTTACAAAGTAAATTTTCCAGCTTCTCACAATTCTGAAAAAAAAAAAAAAGTTTGAATTTAACTGAAAATGTATGCATACAGCTATCTACTATAGCTGCATTAGACAGCTGTGTACATCTCTGTGTTTGACACATTATGAAAAAATCTAAGTTTCAAGTCAGATTGCATCTTTTTAGTCCAGAAATCTGAACACATTTTAATTCGGGAAATACAAGAAATGTATTTGACCAAAGATTGTTTGAAGCCAAAGCAGTTCGTTTAAAAGACATGAAAAACTGTTATCAATATTTTTAACATTTCTGATGTGATGGAACTTTTATGACTGATGAAAGCTAAAGCTCTTGTAAAGTTTCACAAATGGTGAATTTTTTCTTTAAAAGATAAATAATAAAAGAGGAGGCTATCAAAAAGCAGGCCCAGAAATACTTCCCATCAGCATGACTCACGCTCCTAAATCTCATTCTATGTCTGATACATCAAGGTTGCTACCCTACATAAGCCTGTAGCTTACTTTCTATTGAAAGAGGAAATAAGACTTTTAAAGCAGGAGATGGAAGACCAGACTTTTGTGACATGTATGACAAGACCTCCAGCTGATAGTGTTAGCAGAGATTTACTGAGAGTTTAGGAGGAGTGCTGCCCGCCTCTTAGCACCACTAAGTACAGTGTGCTTCATGTCTCAGAGACGACATGGCACAGCCACGTGTCAGAAGCACCAGCCCTGAACAGTAATCCCAGTTCTGTGCTTACTGTGCTCAGGGATCCACAGAACCAGGGCTTCTTTCTGGATGGAAAAGATAATGTCTTTCCCGCATTAGGTACTGTGCTATGCTGTGGTGCCAGAGGGTTGGGTAATGCTGGAATTATATGATTAAGCAAGAAAAGGAGGGGGAACTTCTACCTCATGCTTGTGCCTGTGTTTGCAGGTACATATACGCATGTATGTATATATATAAATATACATAAGCCTTTCAAAGTGCTCCTGTAAAAAAGGTTGAAAATCAGAAAGTAAACCAAGATGAACTCCTTTATCTAAAACATAATGAGATTGTTTGAAATACTCTCATTCTGGAGCTCTGAACATCCCTTTAGGAGGCTGCAACCTTCAGACATATCTATAAGCACTCCATGGAGTTGCTGGTTGTATTACTAACTGCCTTTGGTGAAGAATATGTTTCAGTAAATCATAAAATGAATAAAATAAATGAGTATAGATTCACACTAAGTTTTTTCCTAAAATGTTTTACGTGTTTCTTCAGCCTTAAATGAAGGTTACCTAATACATACACCATGATTATACACACAAGATTTTAAAGTCTCAGTTAGCAATACTTAGTTTTGATGAAACAATTGAAAGCTAGCAGAGTTTTCTCAGTAACCCTCTCTGGAGGCAATCAACTGCTTCACTAGAGCTCAGTCTTTGCTCTGAGTTCATTTTTCTTTCATCTTTTGCTTTACAGAATGAAAAAATTGAAAAATATTGAAAACTATAATGTGAAAAAGTTACAAAATAAAGAACATTTATCATACAACCAGATTATAGGAATGGGTGTTAGCTTTGTGTTAAGAATGTCACTGATTTCTAATTTTCCAAAACAAACTGTTTTAAGAAAAGGCCATTTTGACTATTTCACTTACAATTATGTTTTGTATGAAGGTCAAACTCAAATCTTACTGCACCATCAGTTTCACCATATTTGATATTAATGTATATACATGGGTATATAGACAAAAAAAACATTGTTTCCAAATATTTAAGTTGAAATTAGGGTATGTGCCCCATAACAAAATAGTAGGAGATCTGTGAAGGAATTGAACAACTGTTCTTGAAAAAGGAAATTGCATCTTGATCATCTGTTAGTCTTTATCACAGAAGAGAGAGGAAAAGGAAGTCAGAGGGCTTTGCTGGATTCATGGTATGATCCTCCACAGCTGAGCTACTGGTCACTAGGAGACTGAAGATCCCAGGGAGAGAATTTGAGCTTTTTTGTATGGTTTGTGCACATTTTCTCTCTCTTTTTTTTTTTTTGAAATATTTGAGAGCCTCGTTTTGAAGTGGAATGTTGAAATCTTAGCATTTTTTCAAAAAATCTTTCTTGTTTACTAGCCAACCCTTACAGGATTTTTGCATTAAGAGTAGTAAGATGGTAAAAGTGACATAAATATGAAGGTTCATTATTATTACTCACGCCATGTACATTTGTGGCTAAAAAGATGTATTAGGAATGTGATGACTTAGGAGTCATTAGGAAGGTGCTTGTGAACAGTAAAGACAAGTGTTGACATGTTGTTACGTGGCTCATAAATACATTTTCACATGGAGCAACCTGTATAGAACAGGTCACCTTATTTTAGAGAGGATACTGTGGGTTTAGATGGTTTTTCAGAAAAGAACTACAACAATGAATGAAGGCATAGGAAAGCTCTCATAGAAATAAGAAGACTCAGAGGTGACATAAAAAGATAAAAAGCACTGAATGGTGGAAAACAGGTAGATAAGGAGCCTCTATTACAACAGTGGTGGAATTTATAAATGGGGATGTTTAACATTAGAAAATAAATACTTTCTGCCATGACAGCTAAATTCTATGGGGTATTGTTAGCAAAATTCATACACTTGCATCTTGGCCATTTGTATGGATAAGGAAAAATATCTCATGTTTTGTTCTAGGAAAGAGCTTAGAAAGAATTATTTCATTATTTCCTTTGTGCACTTCAGGATCAGAGATAGGATTCTGGTAGGATCAGATCTGCTACCCTGACTTCTACTTGTGCCTATGCATGAACATTTCACAAATGCCTCCTCCCCTACAGGAAATATAAGTGCAGTAAAATTAAAAAAATTCCATCACCCCATCCCTCCTCCACCCTAGCACAGTAAACCCTAGGAAACATCTTATTTTTGTAGGCTTTTATCTAGAGGGAGAAGAAATTTCTCAGGGAACCCACAGCTGGGTTTTGTCCTGGAGGGAAGCAGTTAATTCACTCCAGGATTAAGACATCTTTTCTTCCAACGCAGCAGAGAAGGGTCTCCTGGTTTTAGTGGTAGAAATAGAGTATGATTTCTTCTATTTCAAAATACCTTTGGACAGAAGAATTGAAAAAAAAGGAGATGAAAGTTCATGGCAGGCCCTTTGCAAAAATGAACAGTTGGGGGCGGGAACTTTATGGCAACTGATATCAAATAATAACGACAAACACCTTCAGGAAGGCCTGGGATGCATGAAGAAAATATTCCATGTCTTCTCAATGAAAATGTATAGTATTATATTTCATTAATATTGTGACCTTCTCAGAACATTAGAAAGGGGAATGTGAGACATGTATGTTTACTTTTTCTGCATAATTACATGGAAAATGCTAGGATTTTCCACAAGCTGCAACAACAAAATTTTTTTTTTTTTGATCTTTGGTACATTAGTTGCATGGACTGTTTATATGGTATGTGTGAAATTCCAGCACATTGCTCTTTTTTGTTCTCAAATTGGTTTGTTTTCTCAGCAAAGCTTGGATTGACAACAGTGACTTGTCATTCATCTGAAAGCCCTTTCTAATTTCATGACAGATTTGTTTGCCTTTGATTAAATAATATTTTAAAACATACTTTCCCTTGGACTTCTATAATTTTTCCAGCTGCCATTTCTTGTTTCAGCAGTTTGCTGAGGCTATTTTTTATTGAAAATTAATTCTCTCAACACCTATCACATAGTTAAAAGGCAAAACAAATGAGAATCTAATTTACCTGAGTGAATAATCCTGGAAGAATACCTGCCAAATAATAGTTTAGTAGTACTTCAGAAAAACAGGTAAATGGATTTTATCTGTTCCTGGACTCCTATGTGCAGCTCATCACTGGAAAAGGTGGAACTCAAAGCTTCTGATTCCATCAAAAATTGGGTCTTTTTGCAAAACAGATAGTTTTGCTATTGCAAAAATGATATCACCCTCTATTCTACCTGTTGGGTACTGACCTGAAAAAAAATTAGTTATGGTGCCTCCGAACAAACATTTTTATCTCACAGTCCACCTCCATGGACATAGTGTTTTACTGTTGGAATCGAGCAATTGTTTTGGCCTGTGATCCATTGCTTTTCTTTCCTTTATTTTCCCTTCCGGCTCTGGAGGAGGCCAGCAGTAACATCTGTTAGAGTTAAGATACACTGCAACGACTTTTCTGATATGAGAGCCCTGTAGCATATTGGCTATGCAGAAGCAAGGAGATAGGCTTTTCTGTCTACATGATCTATAACACTGTGCTGCTAATTCAAGAAGAGTGAACTATTTTTGGAGGTTACCAAATGACTCAGAATAAAGAAGCAATTGTATAACAGATTCAAAACTGAACATTCAGATTATCTGTCCATTAAGAAACTGAAGGAAATCAACCTAATTTCAGTTCAGCTGGAGGGAGTAGGCTTCTTTAACAGCACCCCATGTTAATTTAAAGCATGTTCTTGAATATAAAACCTTTGCTATCATAAGTCACAGATGCTTTAAAAAACAAACAATCCTTCCCCAATCTTCTGATTACAAATCTAAATTTTAGTGCAAGAGATTTAAGCCACTGTTTGATGTTGACTGCATTGCACCTAGAGTTTTAAATCACATTATAAAATGCTTATTTTATTAAATGAGGAGTTTAATAGTATACTTGTATAGTTGACAGTCAAAACAAGATCAGTAGTGTTTTCACAGAGTAGGAAAAATGATAAAAATGATGATGACTGAGTATGTCCTAAGTGTCAGCTCTGTCAGGATCATGGGCTTAAGATATAAGTTTTAATATAATATTTCTCAAACCTTACTGATTGCCTCTACTTAAAATTCACAGGTTGCCCTCATAATGCTTCAGGAACACAGCAAGTGTCACTGCAAACTCAACATCTGGAAAGTTTTGCATTTTATTAATAAAAAAAAAAAAGACTGCAGTATTTACTCTTAAAAACTGAGACAACCAAACAGCCTTAGTATTTCATCAGTTTTCTATGGCAGTTTATTAGGCACACTGCATGAGGTTAAGATAGTTCAGAGCAGGAAACAAGCAATTTCAAAACTTAGCCACTGTTGTATAACACTCCTGTAAAGATGGGTGGTAAAAATTAGGCTCAGATGAAATCAGTGGCATGAATTTGCACTGGTTGAGTAGACAGGTAGAAATTTTCCTGCTGTGTTGGATTTTTCAGGTTAATATGGTAGAGCTCCTTACTGCTTCTGTTCTAGAATCTAGGTGTTAGAGAAAGCAAAGCTTGCAGGGCTGTGACAGTTATTAGAGCCGATTTCAGTGTGTGCTTCTCATATTTGTGATACCTACATACGGAGAAAACTCTGCTCGTGAAGGGGAAACAAATTCAGATCCACTGTGGCTCTTTTTTTCTTTTTGGCTTTCCAACTCTAATGAATGAAAATTCATCTGGAGAAACACTAATTGGGTTTGACACCACAAACACGCAAGTAATGGGAGCAGGTTTCTCAGCTAGGCAATCTGATGATCTAACAACCTGACTCAATGAGAATAGCTAGTTTAAGGTCTTGTGACATTATTCATTAGTTTTCTAATACTAATCTGTATAGTACACTTCACAGTTTGATGTTGTATCTCCTTCTCTGGCTGTAGGCTCTGTTCTTTTACACACAAGACAATGCTTCTTGCTAATTCATTGACAATGATCAGCAAAAAAATATCACTCCTCGGCACTTCACCCTTCTCACAATATCTCTGAGGATGTTCGTTTCACATTGATGTTATTGTACCGTCAGTGGCAAGGTGACCAGATGAGTTGATCAAGAAGGTGTCAGTAAGTATTTATAAATGGATATCTGGGAAATTTGTCAATGCTGAAATTAGTTTTGTGCAAGAGAACTGGTCGAATATTATTGTATTTTCAGGAATGGTCAAACTGCAGGAGTGTAACTGTTGATTGCCCAGAGGAAGTATCAAAATCCTCTAATTATGGAGTTCTTTGTTCACACCAGTGCAGGGATTTGAAAAAGGCAAGAGGGTGAGAATGTTTGTAGTTCCATGCTATATACATGTCTGTGGCAAGAAAAGAATAATAGAACAAATGTATGTATCTGCAAATAACACTAGACATGTTTAAGCATCATCAGGATTGTATCTTATCAGACTTTAAAATCATCTACAATTCTCCTTGTGATTATTCTTACTGCTTTTTGTGATAATTTTTATCAGTGTGAAAAATTCATCTTATTCAAATTAAGTATGCTGCTTTCATGTCAATCTAAAGTAAAACTAATTTGTTATCATATCATAACTGCATTTAACTGAAAGGGCAATTATTAGCTTCAGTTGCAGGGACGCAGGAGACGCAGAGAGAAAATGTACTGTGCCACTCCTTAGCTCATCACAAAATTGTAATTTGGAGGGAAAAGTATTTTCTATGTATAAATAAAAATCAACAAACGCAATGCATCTAACTATTTGTCTCAGCAGTTTCACAGATTTCTTCTTATATAATGAATCATTACATGAATGTAAATATCGGGTGCCGTCTTTCAAAAAGTAGAAAGTTTCAACCACTATGTTTGGTCACTCACTGTGCAAATAAACACTTTGAGTATCATAGGAAAAGCTGTTCATAAATGGAGCATTTCTCAGTTTAGAAATACTTTGTCCTATACTGTTTTATTTAGGCTGTACCTATAAATAGAAATCAGCTGCCAAGAAATGAGTTTACTGTGCTAAATCATACTGTTTTATTTTGCTACACAGCTAATCCTGGCAAGGCTAAAAAATAGTTAATAGGCAGTCTGTAAGATCTTATAAGATGACATTTGGAAATCCTGCAGCCATATTAGTCATTAGCCATGGCAATATTCTGCCATAAGGCAATGAGTCAGACGATTGATTAGAGAACCTCATCATGATATGCCCTCCAGCATGAATACGGAGAGAGAGAAAGGAAAATGAGGAAGGAGACTGCATGGGACACAGGACAGGAACATGGAGGAATTGAAGGGCAAAGAAAGTCTGAAATAGTTCATTTTCTTGATGTAAAAGGTAATGCAGAAGAGACGAACAGCATAAATCATTAATCTTGAGGACCCACAAGGTATGCTACCTTCATGCTTTGTGAGTAAAGTCCTATATCACTAAGAAATCTATATTTTTTTAAGCTCTTGGCATGGCATCTTGCTTTGGACATGAGGCCGCTGTTGTCTACCTTCCTTAGAGGTGTTTGATAAAAGTCATGGAGGAGACTGGCATTGAAACATTGTCTGCTTTTTAATTCTGATGATTTTCTCAAATGGTTGTGTAGATATTTATGGCTTTACTAGCTATCATCAAATTTGCTGAGGAGCATCAGCAAAATGAACAAGAGTGCACAGAAGCTGACAAAAGGCCTACAGGGGACACTGGACAAATGCTCACCCTTAAAAAAATTGCTGGGCCCTGCAATTAAAAGGAAAGAGCTCTGCTATTTAGGGGTTTGTGTTGCTTTTACTGGTGGTTGTGCTATGACTCCCCTGCTACTGTTTTGGAAATTAGAACAACACTTTTGGCTGTAATGCTCAGATATGCAAGGCTAGGTACCTGCCCCAACCTTGCAGTCAAGCTTAAAAGCTGCCAGCTCCTGGTAGGAGAAAGGCAGTACACTGAAAATTCAGTTTACTGTACAAAGTATTGTACAAACAGTAAAAATGATAGACACAGCTAATTACAGCTAAGATTCTACTGCAGCATCTTTTTTTTTCTTCAAAATTCACATCCCTTATGTATGTTATTCTCCATAGCAGGGTATGATGACTTAAGGTCCTTATTCGCAGTATTTCCAAATGTCTGTGTCTTGATGTGTCCAGAATCAAATTCATCTAGGTCCTCAAGTGCTGTGCAGTTCTATTAAAAATTGATGAGCTTTGTAATTTTACTCCTGTAGATTTAGTGCCGTTTGTCCAATATACTTGTATGATAAATAGTTGGAGGCGCTTGTGCCTTTAATGCAGGGGAGTTGATAGTAACATGTTCTCCATGAAGGCACTGTCTTTTAGGGTGTTCACTGGCTTTCTTGGTTTGCAAGGCTCATCTCTTTTCTGAGGCATTTCAGGAAAGAGGTTCCCAGTTTTGTTTATGTTTATAGAAAAGGTATTACAGTTATAAGACAGAGAAAAGCTGATTTGTTGATTTATTTGGCTTATTTTCTAAGTATTCTGACTTGGATGAAAATACTCCGCCTGTGATAAACACTTACTATAACTACTTTATAAATAAAAATGAATAATTTATTGTTTGTGCTTTTAAAAACTGTGTTAATCAATATGAAGCATTTCAAAAGAATACATATGGATGATATTATTGGCAAACAAGATTGCTGCCAAGATCAATGTAAAATTCCCATCATCTTCAATGAGACTACTTTTAAACTGGGATGTAGGAGGTTACATTTTTGCAGACTGCCGTGACAGAAGTTCATAATGATGGATAGTACTTTCCACAGAATTACAATAGCCAGAAGAAAGATAAGAAGCACGTGTGAAGAATAAGCAAAGGAACCAGTAGACAGGTTAAATTTCTCAAAATTATCAATTCACTAAAAGATAGAATCAGAATCAGAGCCCCGATATTTGAAGTCAATACCTTGGCTTCTGCCTAATGATGTTGCTTCACATGCAGCTTTCTCTGGTGACGTGTGGCTCATCTTTCATGGGCTGTGGAGATCTCATATAGCACTTAACAACAAAATCAATTCTAAGAACAAGCTTCAGCAGATCACTGTCCATCACTGCTAATTAATTTTCATAGTGGCATCTCGCCTTTCTCTCTCCCCTATCCCCAGGCTTCTGAAGCACTTCCCTTCTCTGTCACTTACTTCTGCAAATCATGAAGCTCTCCTTACTTAGGCACAAAAGACAGGATGGGAAGAAGGCTCCATCTTTCACATGCTTATGTAAGCAGTGGATCACAGGACCATGTAATAGAGTTACAGATTTGAAAGAAGACTTCTGTTTGCCATGCTTGTCTCACTTTCAAATTGTTTCATAAATCTTTTCTACTTCATAAGAAATCTTGGGGGCCCATGTCTAACTCATCTTTGGGGGAATATGGTGATATAAACATATTTAATTATCTTAAACAGCTAGAATTTCTTGATACAAATATTATAATAAACAAAAATATTGTTGAAAGCTACATAGCATAGGGATAATGCCATATGTCTTTAAAACATATTTATATTAATTGTCATACTAATCAGTTGATCCTGTGGGCTGTAAACTTATCACTAGTTTTGTCTGCACTAAGAATGGACCATAAAATTATCACTGCAAATCCTTGTGTCACTTAATAGGTACAATTAGGTGTCCTATTAGTCACAGTTATGACATTATTATGAACATTATCCCATTGTTTTATAATCTTTCTATAATTATTAGCTCAACTTTTTTATTATGTTTGTGTCTTACTCTGTGATGTCTCATTTCTTTTGTGTAAGTGCTATTACTAACAGTTAGTGCATGTAGAAGTCCCAGAACTACACCATTTTCTTTAGAGTACAATTATTCCTGGGTAACATCAGAAAACTATGAAGGTGTCTAACCCAGAACATGGAAACAAGCAGCTACCGTGGTTCATTATTCACTATATTTTAAGGAAAATTATCTGCAATATAAACCATCAGCAAATAAAACAGAAGTGAGGGTTGTGGTCCAACATTTCAAGAGCGTATAGGACATCTCTTACACCATTCAAAAGACTTTTTTAGTACATTCTGAAATTTCTTTATGGGCATGTAAAGGTTGACTGAGGACACTTTCTGCCCAAAATGTCAGGAGGCTTTGAATATAAAGTTACATATCCTATAGATATCTTAGTCCAGTGCTCTTGACCTCAGAGTCAGCAACAGAAGATGAACTGCAAGAGCCATGGAAAGCAGATGAATCTTGACAAAACTGGATTTCAGGAGGACTCTATCTATTTGTGCAGAGCAGCTGTACAATGTCTGAGGACAAATAGTGAATCCCTGAATTACATGTTGATTAAAGCCAGAATAACCAGAAGTTGCCTTTTTTTCCTGATTGCTAAGTAAAGGAACTTTATTAAAATCAGAAAAGTAATGTTATTCTGAGACCTACTCTCCTTCTGCATCTATGTCTTTCTTCCTCATCTGCCAAGAGCCTGCCTGCTCTCTAAAGCTTGGCTTCTAGCTATGGATTTAAAGAAATAATAGGAGTGTTTTATACTTTTTGCTTCATAATGTACTCCTAAAAATTTTTTGCAACATAACAGCATGCAAGACAACACTAAAGAGAATGGAAGGACTGATTTTTGATTAATCCAAGTTTGGTTTTTGTTTTTAAACTACAGAACATTCTCTGATGTTAGAGAGTTTCATAACTCAAATAAGTGATATTGCTGATGAGCAGCCTTGGAACGAGATCTTCAGTGAAGACAGTAGGATGATCATATAGCTTACTCTGTGGACCTTGGATCAAGCCCTGAGAAAATTTCAAGTTATTTGCTGTGTAGGACCACACAGACCAAAGTATCGTTATCGTCCCTCAGAATTTTCACAAGGCTGAAACTACACTGTATAATTGTGTTGTACTGAACTTTCAGGGAATTATTTAATGTAATATGCCTCCGGGGTTTTCCGTGACACTGGAAACTGATTAGACATTTAAAGCATATGATATTAAAAAGAAAACTAACCACATTTGTTTTTTCTCACAACAAAGAAACTTTTCTTATCTGTTCAGCAGCAGATCAGCAGTAGGAGTTCATATAAAGGCAACACAGAGGTAAATGGCTCTGGCAAATGAACCTTCATCTTTCTAGCTGTCCCATTCTTGGTTTAAAAGAATATGTCATTCATAGCTGGATATCCATCCATTCAGTCATGACAGGATGAGATTTTTGCCCCATTTGGGACTATATTCCTTGCATATATTTGCATTGATACTGACTCCTGCTTTACTAACTGGGGAGAGGCATAAAAAAGGAACTTCCTTGGAATAGCAGGAAATAAATTTTTTATACGCACAGGTTCCCCATTATCATAGGGTCAAGTTTACTAGCCAGCAAATGGGCTAAGAGTAGCCACACTTTTTGATTAACCCATTCTTCCTCCCTGTGACTGTCAGTACATTTACCTTCGCCTGCAGGAATCCAGTTTCTGTTGGCAGTATAGGCATTGAGACATGTACAGCTTGTGCAGGTTGCAGCCTGTATCAGTGCTTAGCGAGCTCTGAATTTCATTGATAGGCTGCTCAGTGCCCCCACAATGTCTTTCAAAGTCTTCTAGGCTCTGGTTTATTGTATTACCTTTGTCAGTCTGAAGTGTAGTAATTTATATTTGTCACAATTGCCCTTCATCTGGTGTGGTGCTGGTGCAACCTTGGGCTTTTTTGTCTTGTCTTTTTTTATCAGTGGAGTCGAGTATTTTGAATAATTAAAACCACATAAATAGTTGATCTTGGTGACACAACATACATAAATGTCTTATGTAAAAAACATGTATTTTTACTTCTACCATCTCATTTGCTTGAATTACATTTAAAAAAATCTTGTAATGAAAAATTAAAGATGATAAGAATAGCCATTATTATCCTATTTACTACATGCGGCTAATAAGGGGATATTTAGCTTTCTCCTGAGGAATGCTTTGATTTATATTTGTTTTCAATTAAATTTGCATATGCCACTTTAAAGAGAAAGATACTTTATTTATCTCTCTATTTGCTTTCACTGAAGAGGGAATAAAAGTTCCATACTTTTCCCCCTTTGCTGCATCACTGCAGGAGAGCCCTGTATTGTGCATCATAAAGAGATTGGGAAGCTGGGTAATTAATCATGGGCTTTTATGCAATAGAAAGTTTAAAATTCATTAGCTTTATATCAGAGTGAGTGTTATGAGGGAGAACATGTTGTGAATGAGAGGGAGAGCCTTATAATTACGGAAGTGTGTAAATAATAATGAAAGTCATTAGTGCCATTCAGTTTCTAAGAATGTCATAATGTAATTGGAGCATTAAAGTGAAATTTGCGATGACAAACATTAGCGATACAAAAGAGAGAAAATGTGGTTATCTTTAGTTTGACAGATAATGTCAGCTTTCTTGCAAGGCCCAGATGGTGCACAGGAAAATGTTATGAACAGCTTTATTTTAATATTTTTATGCTGTGATATTTGAGAATACGTCACAAACACAGAATGAGGTTTACATTTGTGAACCAATAGTGCCTTTCAGAGTACAGAGTCCAGTGCTGAGTGACCGAAGCAATATATAGGGAAAGTCTTGTCATTGATGTAAGATGGTTGTTGCAGTAAATGGGAGTTGCAGTGTGGCACGGTATTATGTGGTAGTGAAGTTTTCTGTCTGTCTCTCTCTCTGGATATGCATTTTGAATCTTTCCTTTAAAAAAAAAAAAGAGAGGGGGAGGGAGAAAAGGAAGAAAATGATTTAACAATTATGCAGGAAATTATATGATGCTAAAATTGTACCATGTTCTGCTCTTTCAATGAAGGGACTTTCTACAGTTATTGCACATTGCAAAGGCTATAATTTTAGGGCGTGAAAAAATGTAGATTCCAAACAAAGGAAAATTTAAATATGTCTAGTGGATAAGGCAAGGCGAAACAAAAAGGAGGCAGCTGGAGAAAATTTGAGGGAACAGTATTATTTTAAGGGCAGTGACATAGAAATAACTATGCTTAAGACTCCAAGATCTGAGAGGTCCAAGACCTCAAAATACTGGAAGCTTAAGTATCTGTCTTTGTATTCTGTCTATGAACTACAGCATTGTGGGATTTCCTACTGCCCCCATCACTTCGTGTTGAATGAACCTAATTTTTACATAAGCAGTCATTTGTTCTTTACTGTCTCTTTTTTGCATTCCAGTAGCCAACATAAAAACTGATTCCAAAATGTTAAAGATGTAACACTGCAAATTGTTAAATTAATGCTAATTAAACTCTTATTTGGTCGAGAATTTTAAATAAAGTAACGTTTGTCCCAAATGAGTCAAAGTGAAGAGTGATAACCTCACTAAAAGTGAAGTTAAGGTGATAACCTCAGTAGGATTTTAACCCATAGCTCCTCAAAAAAACCTCCAAGACTCCCAGTTGTATGACAAAGGCCACATTTTATCATCATTAACAGAACTTGAGAGGGTTTACAAATGACTTAGCAGGAATTAGTCTCTGCTTGCTGTAGGGCTGCTGCTACTGTTGGGATCTTTGAGTAGGATGGTTCAAAGTAGAGTCATGATGACTATGCTAAATTGAGGTTACATCTGTGCATTTTCTGGTCATTTTTACTGAGGATGAACAAAACTAATACGATTATACATAAGCTGTAAAGAGAGGCTGCCTCCAGTAGTTTGTAAAGGGCAGGGTTTGGAAAAGTTTAGCACAGGTTGGAATTTTTGTTTGGTTTGATTTGTTTAGTTTTGTTGAGGGTTTTTTTTTCCCAGTTTGCTCCTGTTCTTTGGCACATCTGCACACTGTTTTGTACATAAAGCACAACATGGCCTTACAGGGGGCAACTACTTAATCTCACATGTATTGTGAGGGAACTGATCTGTCAGCAAATTATGTTACTCTCTTAGCTCTCTCTTTTGTGGAGGGTGTCCTCACCTCCTCTTGAATAAGATTTGTGGCCAATGTTTGTTGTTTGTCACTTCTCCAACTGGATGACTTAAAGAAAGTGGCCAGTGTGAGCCCCAGAGCATACTGCAGTGATGTAGGGTAGGCAACAGGAAAGCAATACATCTAGCTACACAGACATTGTGTCCAGGAGACTTTCTAGGGATTCTGATGTGAGAAGTTAAATACGATTCTTAAAAATTGTAAAGGAAAACTGAAAAATGGCATGTGGTTGAAGGGTGTCAACATAGTAGTATCAAGTTACTTGTGAAAAATACCTTCAAGGTAGTTCAAGGCCTCATGAAAATGGGAGGCTTCTCTTGAACTCTTACATTCAAAAACATGCATTTCAGAGAAGACTAGATGTTCTAGAAGCAAAAGTTAAGAGGGCAACATGTTCAGGGGAATTTCAAATGGAAAAGTTGGTAGTTAGTGAGTAGTCAGAGTTACAGGGGCAGATTGGCACAGTAAATCTTTCTTTTTCCACCTCCAAATCATTTTCCAACTTCAGTCTCTAAGTTTTCATATAGTATCCAATCTACAGGTGAGGTGTTGGTCTTCTCTAAAACATACTCGCTTTTGAGTGTTAAACCAAGCCTACAACTGCAAAGCATATTTTATTGCTATTCCTAATATTGATCTGGCAGGATTTCTAGAAAGTAAGTGGGGAATCCTCTCGAGATTGCTTTTTTCTTCTTTCCCCCACTATGTCATTTCCTCGATCCACTTGCTCACCCATGAAGTTCCCGAGTCCCTCGACTTCCCTTCTTCCAGGGCACCTTAAGAGCAGGTGTAGGTCTAGTGATGTTTCAGCAGTGAGAGAGGCACCATGTACCTGTGTTGAAAGTCACATCTTATTGTGATAGCTGAAAATTGTCACACAAGCTTGTCTTCCAGACAGGTGTGCTAGGAGGAAAGCTACGCTTTTATACTTTGCTTTAAACAAAGGGTTGCAATAAAGACTTTTCTTGATAAGATCTTGATGGGAGACTGTTTTGTGCTGGTGAACTTGTTTGTGATTCTTATGGCTCCTATGCCAAGGACTGTAACTACACTCCTGCAGATGCTGTGTTTGTCATATGTCTCCTTAGAGTCAGTCATACTTCTGAGCCAAGCAGTTCCTGGGCTCTTAGGTGACCCTGAGCCATTGGATTATTAAAGCTCATAAATCCTATCAGAAGACTTCAGAATTTCCTCAGCCTGATTTCTTCCCTACAGTACTCTAATATGTGCAGGTAGTGCACATTCCCCACAATGAATCACAGATCTCAAGATAACCAACTCACTGCATTCCCTACCTGGGACTCTCCCTCCTCCTCTTTTTCCCACCATTTTCTCTCTGGCTCATCCTAATACCACAGCTCACAACATTCTTGCTGACTCTCTCTTCTTACTGCTCTTTCTATTACTTACCACTTCATGTTTTGCAGCTTTGTCCTACCGTGAACACCACATATACCTATTATAAAAAATATTGCTATGCTAAGTTTCTATATCAGAGATGTGTTTCTGTTCAGAGCAACAGAGAGCTGCCCACTGGCTGCATCTCTCAACCTGTCACAGCTCTTTCAGTGTTGTCAGCAATATAACTGAGTCAGAAGGATACCACGCTGAACCCTTTGTGTGGCCTCTGGATTACTTTGGAATATCCCTTTTGGAGCTGCCAGCCACCCTTCAGCCCGTGAAACAGGCCACTGCCTCTCTCTAAGACTGTGACATGAAAGTCCCCCAGTCCTCCTGCCTGTAAATATAAATTAAAGGCCACAATAGGGGAAACCATTTGCACCAATTCTAGCTGTCAAAGCCAGAGTTCAAATTCCTACTCCTCTTCTTCTGAAAGTCAGAGCTGAGCAAGAGCCACAGTTTCTGTCTTAGGGGGGATCAGCCATCTTTTTTTTTTTTTTTTTTTTTTTTGTGGGGTGAGGAACTCCACACCAGAATATCCTTTTCAAGATACACAGATATGGCACATCAAACACTTTGGGATTTCTAAAAGAAACTAAGAGGGGATTTCAAGTGTCAAACACAAAGAAATGATGCTTTGCTTTCAGTGGAAAAAAAAGCTTCCTCAGCTCCTCTAGCAACAGATTATATTTTAAAGGGTTGTTCATTGATCTTTCTCCAAAGAGAGAGTCTGAGATTTAGGTACCTGACCTTAATCCTAATGAAATCCATTGCAAAATTCTTACTGAATTCATTGGAAAGAGCATAAAGCTTCATTTTTTTATCAAATCTGAGCTACTAGTATATGCTTTACACAAATTGCTTGGTTAATTTTCCATTACTTGAGATGTTGTAGCTGGAAAAATGTTTCAGCTCTTCCTGAGAAGTATGTAAAACTGGAGCAATTTGGCTATATTTACATATTGTAAAGAGCCACTTTAAATAGAAGCACAGTATTTTTAAGTCCATCTGCAAACCATGCATGATTAATTTGTTTGTAACATGTAGGACATAAAAAGGAAGAAAAAGTTTAAAAATAAATTAAAACCCCATAAAACTGATCTCTTTCACAGAAAATTATGATAAAAACCATCAACAGTTAGCTTATACTGTTCGGCCTCAAACTGAACCATTCCATAACTCCAAAACACAATAGACTTTATATGCTAGAGTTTTTTTTACTGAAAAATGACTAGAAGCAGCAGAAATCTGCAACCAGTCGTGCAAGCTTTTATTAATGTATTTAGTAACACTCTATGCCTTCTATCACAAGAATCTCCTGTGATTGCAGAACTGCAAAAAGCTCTGTATGTTTGTCTGACATCTCATACTTCCAATCAGATACCGGTTTTTGAAAGCCCATTAAGATTTTCTTGATTTCTAAGTGAAATTGAGATATCATAGTTAAAAAATGTGCTCACAGTGAACAAGTAATATAATCTGTTGTCATGCCTTGAAAGTACCTTGAGCTGAAGTGTTTGGTGTCGTCTGTAGGAATTTTGTGTACATATAGCACACATATGCTTCACAGCTACACATGGTTCTATTGTGCAGGGGCACTTGGCAATACCAGAGTCCTAGAAAGCATATGCTGCTGGTTAATTAATTAAATGCATTACTCAAGAAAGTATTTGTAGAAGTAGGTCCTGTGTTGTTTTTTTTTCCTGATTACCCTCAAAATTTGGCTACTTAAACAGAAAAAGGTGTCAGAGGTCTGAAGAGTTTATCAAATTCTGCCTCTGCTTAAACACATGGCTTCTGCTGACTTTCATGAGGCTTAAGTGGACAGTTATCCCTGTGCATGTTTACAAATCAGGACAGGCAGCAGCAAATCATTGCTGTAGTTTGCCACCTCTTTAAAATTATGATTGTGCAATGGTTGTGATGTTTCTCTTTTGCAAAGAGAAGTCCTGAAGGAGGGGATGTAGGCTGCATATTCTGTCAGGTTAGTATCTGAACAACAAGGTCTGAGCTGACTTCTCAACAAAGGGAGGCAATTTCACTTATTTGCACATGCTGTATTTGATGCTGCTCACCGTTCTGAGTTGAAATACTGCTTACATGATACTGGAGTGATACTGTTTGGTTATTTTCCCCCAATTATTTCCTTTGGTGTTGCTATAGCTGGCATCTTTTAACATTTGGTAGCTCGCCCCAAGCACATCCTGCCACATAGGAGAAGGTAGAGCGAACTGCCAGACTACAGCTTGGATTAATTTTTATCTACTTACAGATTTGACACGTAGGTTTGGCACTCCAGTATCTCAATGGTGAGACACAAGCTGTGGACACGTGGCTGTTGTACAGGTTCATTGCATCTAGTGACTCGAGCAAGGTTCTGAAACATTGACTACCCTCACCCCTTCTCCTCCTGCAGGTGAGTTGCAAGCCCTTTGGTGAAGGCACCAGGAAGCAATGCTTTTGTGTCCTGTTGCAGTGTGCATTCTCTCGCTTATCTGCTTGGAAGGGAAAGAATGATGTGCAGCAGCTAGGTGAGGTCCTGTGCATTTCAGTGCGTGTTCAGAACAGTTTTGATTGCCATTTTGGAAAATTAACTTTGGCCTACTGTGGAGATGGCTGAAACATCAAATGGCAAAAAGCAAAGAGCTGGTCCTTGCCCTGTCACCAGCTGTAGCAGTCTAGTGCCATTTATAGCCTTTCTGTTGGTCTTTTTGCTTTCAGATTGAACTTGTAGCACAGTGTGGCAATATGTTAAAGAATGAATTTAAAAGTAGATGGAGCTACACACGACCATCCCAGGAGGAAGCCACATCAGGAGGTGCATTAGCAGAACAGGTTTTGGTGTGCCTGGCTGAATGCCTCTGATCACTTGAGGCGTGCACCAAGAGCCGGCTAATGCACACCCTGTTGTGGTTCATCGCTCACTGTATTCTTCCAGTCTGATTTCATTCAGTGGTCCCCAGTAAAAGCAGGTGTTTGCTTCTGATGGGAAAGAGGGATTCCAGGGGTGCCAGGATAATACCTACTAAAGCAAACATTTCCCTCCATCCTCCCCCAGCCTTCTGTATATTTGTCCATATTTACTGGTATGCAAGTTCTACTATGTTCATTAATTGTAGCAAGCTGTCTTTCATAACTAGGACTTTCTGAAAGCACATAATGAAAGGAGTGCATTTTTAACTGTGTATTTTAAATACGAATTGTCTGTCTGTGGGAGTTGGGTTATTTGTATTGCTGTAGACAGAAACAATCGCTATATTTCATAGGACCTTGCTGCTTTGTACTTATTGACTGTTTATTTTTCATCCATAGGATTACTAATTGCAGCTAGTACCAGACACTTCTGTCTCCTTTCAGGTTATTGTAGTAGAGGGCATTGTACCAGATGCATGGTTATTCACAGACATGCATTTCCAGCAGCTGAATTGCTGGATCTGCTCTAAATGATCTATGGCAATTACATTTGGCATTGTACAGCTATAATTTTACTGCATATTAATAGCCACCTACCAAAGAGGTAAATGCCCTTTTCTCGGCTGGGTGCGGAATGAATGCCTGGATGTATTCAACTGGGTAAAATGAGGCTCGGGTTTTAAATGGATAGCAGAGGTTTTATGTATTGGAAATGCATGCGCCGCTGAATTGCCTGTTTCCCTCTGTCTTGATGGTGTGCAGCAAGGCTACAGGAGAAATATCATCAAGCGAGATCCTAGATAGAGTCATGCTGGGCAGGGGAGGGGGAAGGGGATCATGTGCCCCATTTTCAGTGGCTTATCTTCTACTACCCAAAATCTGCTGCGGTCTTTTTTTTTTTTTTCCCCCTCCCCTTTCAGCAGCTCGGCTGATCAACGCGGAGGCTGTCAGGTTTCACAAGCAAAAATAATAATTAAAACCGCCCCCCCCCCGACCTTCACTAAAGCTGTCCTCTGGAGTCAAGGGCCCATTTCCTTCCCTCTTTTTTTTTGTCTTGGGAGAGTGAGGTGGGGTGTTTGAGCGTGTGTTGGGGGCGACGGGGAGTGGGTGGGAGCAAATAACAAGGAATCGGAGGGGATTAACGAGCTTTCTCCTTATTAGCCCCGCTCGGGTGCTTTGTCTCTGCTCCTGGCTGGGGATGGGCTGACGGGGAGGGTTTGTCTGGTGGTGGCGGGGGGGAGAAGCAGTGTGACTGGAGGGGCCGGCGTGCGGGAAGCCACACGCACACGGGCGGGCAGACACTCAGACACACAGACAGAGCCACCCCACACACAGACAGACACGGAGCCCGGGCGGGCAGCTCCGGGCGCTGCGTGGGGCTCTGGGTGGGGTGAGGGCGGGGAGCGCCATGGCGGCGGGGCCGGCCGCTCCTGTGCGGCGGCCGAGGCAGTGCCAGCCGGGGCGGCGGCGCTGGCGCTGAGCGCAGCGAGCGCGGAGCCGGCGCGGAGCGGAGCCGGAGCGCGGCGCTGCCTGCGGTCCGGGGCGCACCACGCTGCGTGGGCGGGGAGACAGAGAAAGGGAGAGGGAGAGACTCGCAGACAGACAGTACAGCCGGCGAGCGCGGCAGATAAAGGACGGAGGACAGGCAGAGAGGAGCGAGCCAGACGGGGATCCAGGCGGGCGCCGGGAGAGGACGGGCAGAGGCAGGCGGCGGCGGCGGATCGGGGCGAGGCAGGAGGCGGCCGGCGGGTCGGGCGGCGCCGCCGCGGCCACCGCGCCCGGGCAGCAGCGCTGCGCGGCGGCGGATCTCCTCCCGCGGCGGAGGCGGAGGAAGAGACCATGTCTTTCAGGAAGACACGCACTGTACTGTAACAGCAGCGTATCCGCAGCAAAAATAAACAAACCGGCCAACCAAAAATACCAAACAAACAAAAATAACCCGAGCCGCCAAGACGCTGGGGGCAGATCCCGTTTGCAGGCAAGGTAAAACAAACAAAACAAACAAAAACAACAACAACAAAAAAAAGGAACGAAAAAAACCCGAAAACAAACCCCAAAGAAGCCAAAGCAGAATCTGTCGACATTTGTGTGGCGTGATGTTCTTTGTTGTTGCGATTTTTTTTGTCTTTTTTTTTCCTTTCAGCATGTTTTCTGTCATTTCGTTGGGAATCATTCGCCCCATCCCCCCCACCTTTCCCCGTGATCTTTTAATTTTTGAGGTCAGGGCGGCTGGAGAATGTGGAGCGGAGGAAGAGGGAAACAGGAGCTGTGTATGCAGCCGGGGCTTGCCTTTATTGCGTGCGATGTGCAATTATTAATAGCGGCTGCAGGATTCCGGCTCTAAGATGCGGTATTTACCAGAGTGGGAGGGAAAAGAAAAGAAAAAAGGGTGTCGTTCATAGTCCGGCGGGGCAGGATGCTATCGGTGCTGGAGCCGGAGCCTTGCACGGGACTGCGGAGCGGCAGCATAGCGGTGGTGACAGCCAGGTAGGGCGGGGAGGGCTCGCTGCGGGTCTCGGCGTGGTCGCGGGGCCGTCTGCCCTGCGGAGGGCGGCGGCTTCCCAAAGTTTCGGCCGCCGGCCGGTCATCGCCAGAGGCGCTGCTGGCCGGAGCTGAGGCGGGTCGGGGTCCGGCGCGGAGGTGAGGTGGCTGCTGTACGGGAACCTAGGTGGGGAGACGAGCGCCAGGGAGGGGATCTGCGGGGGGAGAGGGGGAAGGGGAGAGCTCCGTCCTCTCAGCTGTCATTTTAGCTAAAACGGATCAAACTTAAAGGAAAAAATCTCAACTTTTACTCGCTGATTTGTGAACAGCATCCAGGGATCCCCTTTCAAAACCGTGTTTGCTGGAGGGCAAGCCTGGGCTGCTTGGACTGGCATTGTTCTGAAGGGTGGCGATTTGAGGGCAACAGATTTACTTGGTGCTTCCTTAGCATCTCTTTTTGCATGCAGTGGAGGAGGGTCCCAGTTCGGGAGTTACATGCGTATTATTAGGTGTCCTGTTTTCACAAAAAGCAGTTCATGTTACTCCGCTTGGTGTGTTCTGCCTACTTGTCTGTGCGTCTCAAACGATATCGCTTGTAACTCTAACCCAGACGTGCTCATCGAGCGCAGCCATTGCGCAGCCTTGTTTAATTGCTGTTATTTATTTTGCCTTCATTTACCGTGTCAGCCTGCGGGGGGGAACACGCTCAGATTTCGAGTGCATTTTTACGTGCTAGGTGTGTCTCTGCGCTTCCAGGTGTGTGCGGTTTCGCTTAAAACTCATCCCGCCGCCGTGTGACATCGCTGTAAATGTGCCGGGAGGGGAAACAAAGACATTAGAGAGCGACACAAGTGTCTGTGCATCATCTGTTTGACTTCTCTGCCGTTGCAATGCTGAGCCAGATGCATGCCCGGTGCGCCTTCTTCTAAATAGCATATGTACGTTTTAGGCAAGTACAAAGCAATTGAAGCCGAGGGTGATGGGGAGGGGAAAAAAAACCAAACAACCAACCCGTACTGTAAACTGACCTGCAACTTTTCAGTTGTATACTTTAACTGCACGCTGATTTCTGTTTTAGCAGTCTTCGTCACGGATCGAGGCAAGTTTGTGTGCACAATTGGGCTTGCAAATTGCTAATCTCGCACTGACTTTGCCTCTCAGTTCCCAGCTGGGCATGGTTACCTTGAAAGCTGTGGTATCAGCACTGTCAGAGCATGCTCCGGTGGGGAGATCGGGTGTGTTCTATTTTTAATACTATTTAATGAAGATGCTTCTCACTCTGCAATATATGAAGCATAATGGAAGAGCAGAGCGATGATTGGTTATGGATACTGGAAAAGGAAAAATGCAAAGGTAAAAACGGAAATCCCTCAAATATTTCTATTACATTAAAGAAAAGAAATGCAGCTTTACAGAAAGGTGATCGATTAGCTGATTTTAAATTGAACAGTTTTGTGGTGTCTAGGAGGATTTTTTAAAAAATGTTCTTCTAAAAAGTTGCATGAAGCAAACTGTAGGTAGGAGATTATTTCATGCTGTTGATAAATCTAATTCTGTATGGGTATGCTTAAGTTGAAGAGGAATATTCCATTTTAATTCTTTTTCTTTTAAATATTGAAGTATCTTACAATGGAGGAGCGCTAAAGAACATCTGAAGTTGTTTTTTTTCCTTCTGATAACCGGTTTTAATAATTAACTATTTTTATTCTTATTAGTAGCATCCTGAAGCAGAAGTTTTGAGTTTTTATTCCTTGCAGTTAAAAGTTAATTCAGTTGCTATTAAAAATCATCGTTGCATGCAATACTTACAGAATGCAAGTGGCTGTAAATCTCTTGCTATTTATGTGTAAAGGAAAATACCTATAGATAACTACGGTGTATGCCACTTGGCGAGATGCATGGAGATACTTTTGAAAACTGCCCTGTTTAGTTCAGTGTACTCAGAAATATGTTTGTTAGCTATTTGCAAGAATCCATACACTTAGAATCGTGTAGAGAAACACGCCTTGATTAAAGATGTCTTCTGCGAAACAACTGTATTTTGTCTGTGTTGCCCGCAGTTTTACAGGATGGTGGTCTAAGAAACAACTGAGTACCCCTCCTGCAAAATCCTTTTTCGAGCAATTATTTCTTTTCGCTGTATTCTAGTCCTTTTGAGTACCCTAGGGTTAAGTGTGCAAGTGAGGATTGCTTAGACAAGTGTTGCACCACATCGTACCCATGAAGGAAAAATTACATAAGGGTGGTAGAGGAAATGCAAAGAGATTTTAAACACAGGTGGAATTATAGCTATCAGGGAGAGAACAGCAGTGCAACAGTCACTTTGAAACTACATTCTGTTGGAGTAAAACTGTGGGCCAAATCATGTTTTCCTGATGGTGCTGCTTTTCCTTTGGGCTTTATGGGGGTTATTTGCATGATTACAGTAAACTGGACTTGGCCTGATAAATCACTGTTATTAAACAAAATTTCTGGGATTACATGAAAGAAACCTCAGAAGTTCTAAAATCTGCTGTGCTCTTGGCTTCCTCCCAGGAAGTTAACAACTAACTTTAAACTTGGAATTAATAGCAGGGAAAAAGTGCACTAATTCTAGGATGGCTTACTTGTAGTCTCTCTTGCCTCCTGTAGGCATTGGTCTTGCTACAGTCAATGGGAGCTTTAAAATTTGTTCAGTGGTTTTATCAGTGCTAAAAACAGACACAGGGACAAATATTCAGCAGCTGTAAATTGATGTAGTTCCATTGGTTTTAAGAACAGTGTAGATTTACGCCAACTGATGATAACACCTCTCTGCTTACAGCAGAGATCTGTAACTTACATTGAGTGGTATTATCAATTTTGATATTAATTTCAGAGTAGGAGAATTAGTTTGGCAGATTGGCAAATCCTTGTTTATAGGGACTACTCACAAATGAGCGGCTTGATCCAGTGAGTGCTCCCAGCCTAATTTCTTTGCTTAGTTTTAAAGACAATTTGTAGGGTACATGATTATTTAAAGGAAATGCGTTTTGTTAAGTAATGTCGTTTCAAAAATATCATTAAAGATTGGCCAGTTGAGAAGTAATGTAACTACCATGCAATAAACTTGCAAAATCCAATGGTCCCCTGCTCATTCATTTATTAGATTTGAAGTGCTGTATTAATGTTCTCAGCAGGTAGTAAGCAAATGGTTCCCTTTTTCTTCTAGAAGATTGAAACATTCATCAAACAAGTAATAAATGGCAAAGACTCTGTATGTTCCAATGGAGAGTACTTGATTCTGGAGGCTTAAAGTATTGTGTATGAATACTTTTGTATCTGAATGGTAACATGCATTTCTAGGACACATTCTATTTTGATGACAAACTGCAATCCAGGTAAGTTAGATTTTCCCCAATTAAGGCTGGGTAAATGGAATTGCAGATAAATTATGCAAACCATCTGAGGTCATGCATCTAGTTTTTGACAGTCATCAAGTGGGACCTATTCCAGTCTCCAGCATTATAAGTGGGTCACCCTTGGATGATAAGTCTCCCTGATTAATTGCTGGTGTTTGCTTTGTTTTTTAATTTTTCCACTTTGTACATGCAATACTGACTTTCAGAAACATGTAGATGTAAATAAATTTACATGTTTGTTTGTAACTATTAAAATATTTTTTTTACGTATTAATTTAATGGTACGTCTTTCTAGCAAGGATTTAACTTCAGAAGAAGTGCAAATAATGACTCATGTCTGGTTTGGTTTTGTGTTTTTTTATAAGTAAATTAAACATGCCTATAAATTCATGTAGACATACTGATTACTGTTCATGGACAGGATGTATTTTTCTTGGTTCTGTCTTAAGAAAGAGACTTAAACCCAGATCGGTGGAACAGCCACTGTGGTTTGCGTGAGTATGCTAGTGTGCACTTATACACAGTTCATTAGAGAAATAAAAATGACACCACACTGTAGAACTACAATACTTTCTGTTTTAATTAAAACTAATTTTTTAATAAATAACATGTTTGATGGGTTCTTGCCAAGTAAGTAGTTGTTTGTCACTGAAGGTCCAAACTGCTTAGTTATAGGACTTTGCTGTGGCTTAGATGTTTGAGGTAACTCCAGTTTTAGACTCCATGTTCTCTCATACAGTGGTTTTACAGTAGATAAATCAGATGATGACCCTATGTAAGAGTGCTCCCTATAAGCTTCTATGTTCTTCCTTAGTTCACCTTCATTTGGAAGAATACATAAATAATCTGTATTAATGCTTAATGTGTGGCACACGCAATCCAAAGTTACGAATTGCATTAATTCCAGGAGAAGAGTACTGGAGCTTTGTGTCACTTTAGGGAAAATACCCCAACCAAACACTTCCATAATGTCCTGCGACAGCTGCACTGTTCCACCTGTTTATATGTTGCTGATACTTGCTACTTCTTCCTTTTTCACTGTTGTTTCCAGGCTTTCTCGTAATCCAACTTAAGTACACTTCTTTATGGTTCCTTGGAAAAAGATGTTGCAGAAAAGGTCTCCTTTCATTCAAATGTATAATTTTTTAGTCATAGGGTGGGATCTTTAAACCATGTTATATCATTTTAGAGTTCTAAATAGGTAATAAACTGTTACATGAAAATGTTACATCCCTTTTTTTTCTCCGCCTCCCCCTTACACTTACATTCCCTGGTACCAAGAGGAAAAAGTGAACTAAATACAGAGAGAAATACAGAAACAAGGAGTAAACAAAATTGCATTTTACAGGAGTGAGTTCGTGATGACTGTTTAGATGAATTAATTGCTGCTGTGGGAAACATGGTCAAAAGGAGTACTAAGCAAGTTGTTTGGTTAATGCTGAAGAACATATAAAGTGTAAGAGAGTGATAATGTCATACATCATGACTAAGCTGAAATGCAGAAGGCATAGTTAGGCGGTGACAGCTGGGAATTTGAAATTTATGATTTGGATATCCAATGACTTTCTGAAGCAGGGGGTTTAGAGTATTTTCTAGCTACTGGCAATGTACGGAGGCAGTAACCATGTAAGGCAGTTTTTAGGGCAGACATTCACATAGCAGATGCTGAAGTATGTAAGGTGAGAAGTACATTTTTATAAGTGAAGGAAAATGTTCACAGGGAAATTGGGACACTTATATGCTTCTTCATCAAGATCAGATGTCTGATCTTGATCTTTTAAGGCCAAGAGTCACAGTTAACAAAGAGTAGTACCATGAGAAAGCAAAGTCCTATAAAAGTGTTTTTGTAATTTAATGCTTTGTACTATATTCATAATTTAGTCTTAGGCAATACTATGGTTTATTTATGAGCTGTTTATACAGTGCCTGTGTTAGAATTCTAGGAGCTTAGTAAATCTTCCAACTGATAAAACTTCTTTTTTCCTAAATTGGATGCCTTCAATTCTAAGACAAGCTTAAATGGTCAGCTGGATGGTGTTAAAAAAACATCAATATTTAAAAAAAACCCCAAACAACAAATACCCCCACACCCTTTCCCCCACAGTTAAATACTCAGCTTTTTATTTCTCGAAATTTTTGTCTTCTGTTTGTAATCGATGCTAAAACATAAAAATCAAATATATATGAATCACCTACTTTCAAGCTTCTGTTTATCTCATTTTTTTACAACCACAGAGTAGTGATTTTTACTGGATTCATAAAATCATCAGAACCAGTTTTATGTTCTAGGATTTGAATTCTGTTATCAAAAGTGTGCCTAAACAGCTAATAATTTCATCAGTAATGAATCGTGTTGCAGTATTTGTATTTTTATTGCCTCATGAGTTGAAGTTTTCCTGTGCCTTCAATACCAAAAGTATTTTGTAAATTTTCATTATTAAATATAAGAGCCAGATCGTGCTACTTTTCTTCACAAGGAATGCATGCATCTTGCTTTTGGTGACCTGAAGAGCTTCTCACGATATAATGCTTTTTTTACTGTGAAGGAAGTTATCACAATTTGTTCCTAAGTAAAGAGGGATGGCAAGGCTTCTCAGTAGAATGAAGCTAACGAAGATAAACTGTAGTGATTAGAAGCATTTTATGAATACAATGAAATTGTTATTAATTAGTGTGAAGTGTTTAACTATATATTGAATTAATTGGGAGTTTTACTGGGGAGCAAATATTAGTGGTGTTGATGCTCTCGTGAAATAGGTGCAGCATTATGTGCTTGTGAAGAATGTGCCAACTTTGTGCTTTTTGGGTGTTGGTGCCACTGAAGTTTATTTGGAATGGTTTGCCCTCTGTTGCACAAAAGTAAATCATATATTGCGCTGGTTCAAACTATACCTTGAGATTTTTCCATTTTCGAGTGACTGTTCCATTTCTAAATACATTGCCATTGGCGTAACATTTAGAACAGTTTAAATGAGGTTGCTTAATGCGTTATAAAGTGTTTGTCATGGAGTCAGAAATGTTTATGGTGTCATAAAAGCTTTAAGAGAAACACATCAAATAAATTGGTCCACTCTAAAGGCTCACTACAGATTTTAATGTAAGCTCAGGAAATGTCTGATAGCTTTATAATTTGTGTGGTTTATGAGCTGTGAAATCTGAAGTGAGAAGGTCTGACTTTCATGCTTTCAGTTTTCGTTCCTTTAGGAAAAAAATCAGTGTTTCTCCTACCAAACAAACAAAAAAAACCAAAAAAGAAAAAAAAAAAAGGAAAATTCTGAATGTGGATCTAAAAGGAAAGCATAATGAGCGACTCAGAGCATCTTAAGGTGCTGTATTTCATAACGTGTACTATTGTGAGGAAATGCTAGTGAAACTGTGTTTTATTCAGGTGTAATTTTTGGGGAAACTTTAACTCGTAGACAGAAGTTGGAAAACAAAACAAATTTACCAGCTTTATGTGTCTCGATATGCATTTCCACTGTGGTGTAGCAGTCTGTTCTGCATCGGAGCAGCAAAATGGAGTGAACTCTAATGACAAGAGCTAAGTCAAGCAGCATAAGAATCCTGTTAGATACAGAAGACAATGAATTATTACTGAGGCATAATGCAACTTTTGTTTAATCTATGTACTAGTGAAAATTACTGTATTTGAAAGAAGTCCTTGAATGACCTGCTTCCTAAAGTAACCTCAAAATCTGAGGCTGAGATAAGGTAGTGGTGGGGTAAGAGGCATAGTGGAGGATTGATTAGTACTGCTTGTGATGTGAAATCAGGTTATGGGGCAACAGAAGTAGGAGGGCAGCAAAGGGAAGTAGGACTTTCAGGAGATATACCCTGAAAATTAGGTAATTGAAATTTTGAATAACCAAGAGAAAATATATAGATGTGTAGCCTCTTTTCAGTATCATTTGTTTTCTGATTAAAAAATATAAAATTCCTTATGCATGTGATGTGATCCCTATCTTTGCCCTGAGGATCAGGGCAAAGTGGGTACTCCTCTGCAATCACACTTAGTCTCCTCAAATCTGAGGTTACAGGGGTTGTAAATGATCTGCATCTTCTGATTTTGCTGTTGCAGAATTGCTCCTCTCTGCCCCCTATCTGACAGGAGAGAAAGGAAGATAACAAAATTGTTGCCAAAGTCTGAGGGCAGTTCCACAGTAGTATACGCTGAGACTTCTTAGGCAGGGTTAGTTGGTGCAAGAAGCTAGTGGGTGAGTCTTGAGGAGGCACACAAGATCCTGGACTCTCTAGTATGTAGGCAGTTCTTCTATGAGAATAAATTGGTTTGTATCCTTGATAGCTCTTCTCTTGACATGCCAGTACCTCGTAAATTAGTCAAGTATTTACTGAAATAGCGTAATGTGCCCTCTGACTACATAAATCCACACCTTTCCATAAAGAGCTTTCTATTAATGGAGAAGGATTGGTAAAAAAGAGCAGATTGAGACACAAATATTGATGCAGCGTTTCAGCTGCCTGTGGTTGTGCTACCGGTAACCGTATAGCCATAGTTGTGGGGCTGTGGTTCTGCAGGCACCCTGTCCACTCGTTCTTTCGTCGTGATGGTTTCCGCAATGCGGGAGGAAGATGCGGCAAGCACCTACCTCTTTCAAAGCCACATATTTCTTTGATGTGTTTGTTACTCCTCAGGGTTTTTTGTTGTTTTTTTTTTTTTTTTTCAGGAAGTAGAACAGAGAACATAATTTGTACCCATGAAGGCTAATTACAATTTTTCCTCTACAGATCATTTCTTAGAGATCTGTGTGTTCAAAGAATTGCTGCTAACTATTTTCTGCATTACAGTTATGTTCAGTGTCCAGGCAGTGAGTGTCAAAATGTAGATTCTTTTGGCACCTATTCCTGTTTGTGTTTGTTTGATAACATAGACTTGTGTCATGTCTTTATTAATGTTGTCAGGCACTTCAAAGCCAACTGTAATAAAACTGCATCAATATAAGAGCATGTCAGAAAACATGACAATAAAATATCAGCACTTCTTAACAAAACATTTTATTGATTAAACAGCACAATTTCAATATGTGGAAAATTGAAATCAGTTCTAATTAGAGAGCAACTGCAGTAACAGCCAAGTCTTTGACTTGCCTATAAAATGACAGCAGACTGAGCAATTCTGTTGTGTATTATGAGCGAATTCTATGGCATGGGAATGTGTTTGCTAAGTGTGCATTGACTGTGATCATAACAAAGGAGGAGCATAAGTGACCCACGTACTTCTGGTGCACAGATAAATGACACGTTCATATTTATTACCTATGCTCAGTAGTTGGAATGAGGCTGACAGATGATGGTGTAGCGTACCAGTGCTCCTCAGAACATCAGCTCTGTGTACAAGCAATTTCAATGTCTGTTCACTGTCAGACAGATTATTTTAATAAAAGGAATTCCAGGGCTCTATTCTTGACCTCGGACAGTTTACTTTGGGGCCAGTAACTTGAGGTGCTATTGTTATTAAGCATCATAGAATTGGAAAATGGAGATAATTTCAGGTAGCTTTGCAACCTCTGCAGAGAAAATAAAAAATATGGAGGGGAGCAAATGTTAAATTCTTTTGGCAACAGAAGAATGTGTGAAGTGAAGCACACTGAAGTTAGGAGATTTACTGCATCCTTAGGTGTAATATAAACAAGGGATCTTCCTAAAAGCTGGTCCGTAGCGTCCTGACTTAAAGTTTACCGAAAGTGCAGGAAGACAAATATTGGAGGAATTCACTGCAGTCCCAATATAAACTCTTTTCTTGTTTTGTTTCTTGATACATGCTTTTCATGCAGTCCCTAATGTGGGTGTCTCTGCCTCTTTTGTCTGTTTCCACACTTGCATCAGTTGTTTCTATTCTGCTCCTTACATCCTCTGACCATTCTTCATACTGGGTCTTTGCTTTTGTAAGTTGTACCCCTTAGGCAAATTTTACTTTGTTAAACTGACCCTTCTGACTTTTCTTGGTTTTTCATCATTTGCTCACATTCTCCAGCTTCTTTTCTTGCCTTCGTCTACATCAGTTACTTGCCTCTGTTTGAGAGGGTTGAAACCTTTGATTTATTGACTATATAGTACTGCAATTTTAAAAATGACCTAATTCTGTAGATTTTTGGACAGTTTATAATAAACACGTTATTTAAGCATACTATCATTATTCAAAATATGCCAGTTCCCAGATTTTTTGGACTTTGTTTTGGTATCTTTTAAGGAGGGAGTGCCAAAACTGCTCTGATTGCATCTGTGAAACAAAGGGTTTTGTGCTGAAATCTAGAAGACCTTGTGCTTTTGAACTTCTTCATATATACAGTTCATGTTAATGGATTTGGGTTCTTTTGGGGCCTCCATCCAAGTTCAGTAGCTCCGTATAATTGTGTGTATGTTTGATGCTCCTGGAAAACCCTAACCCTGTACTCTCCATCTATTTATGTAGATTTTTCTTTTTTTCTGGGATTAGTAATATTTTCAGTATATTTAGTATTTGTCAGGTGCTTAGAAAATAAAGTGTAATGAAAATGACACAAACTAAATGCCTTTGACAGTGTGTTTGTTGTCAGAGACTTTTTATGTGTTGGCTCTCTGACCTTTCAGATGGACTGCTGTCTGTGGCGTGAGCAGCACAGCACCTAATGCATTATGTTGGGTGCAGTTTACTGTGTTACTGGACTGTACAATGAAAAGAGGGGAAAATGACTGGAGTTCTTATATGGAGAATTATTTTGTATTTCATGTCTGCACACTTGTTGAGTCAGCTTGGAAACCGCACCAGAAGCTGAAGGTTACATATTCCTCTCGTAACTTTGATTATAATGATTGCATGGCCACAGAGCCTGGTCAAAAGCAGAGGAGACTGATTGATTGTAAAGATAGTTACTGACTAAGGCATCTAACTGTCCACATTTCAGGACCTATACTAAATAAATAATCCATTTTTGTGAAATGAATATATAGAAGCTCCTTCTAAAGACAGAAGTAAAGGAACTGTTGGCTGAAATGTGTCACTGATGTGTTTGAAGGAGCATGGTTTGCTACCATCACGTGAAAACTGAAATTTATTTTTTCCTGTGGTGGTGGTGGTTGTTTTGGTTTGCTTTGCTTTGGTTTTTTTTTTTCCTCGTTGCTGAGATGGCAGGAGAAGTGCCTGTATTCAGCTGCCAATTACGGATTTAATTCAATTATTTGTTTTTCAGTAATCTGATTTCTGTTCGTGCCTAGTTCACTAATTGCTCACTGTACTCTGTCAGTTTATTATGAAAGTAACATTCTAAATATTCTGAAACCTAATAAAGAAATGGTGGCAGTAGTCTGAACAGATGATGTATAGTAGTTATGAACTGATTTTTTTCTTTCTTTTAATGGGTTAATTTCCAGACTGGTGGACAGTCAGCTCAGTTAGCTCTCAAGCAGCATGCACTGAAGAAATTTCTTCCCATTTAAAGACAAAATTCTGTGTTGTGTGGAGTCATTCCATGTTTGAGAAGGATGTCATGTTAACAAGCTGTTTATTCCACAAATCATGGTGCCAGTGCTTTTCTCTATGTCCTTGGTAATAATTGAATTCCTGAGTTCAGTTGTTTGCTAAGGAGATGATTTGTGATTTTTTAAAAGCATGGGTACAAATGTCTGTAGTACCACATAATTGGAATGCAGTGAGAAGGACTAGTTTTTTCACATAGCCTAGGTTTAAGTTGACTGAAGGAAAGCTCTTGCTTTTATTGAATTAATTCTCTAATCTTAATCCTTGCAAATAAAGGTATGAAAATGTTAGTCTGTATAACCCTATTGTTGCAAATCAGAGAAATATGCAGCAGGATTCTGTTTCTGTAGCAGGAAGCTGGTGTGGCTAGAAGATGCTTCCAAAATGTGCACCGGCGTATTTTGTGGTCTCTTAAGTTCAAGATCCAACATTTGTTTTTTGGCATTTTTCCCAAATAACTCCATTGTTGGTCTGCTGCTTAACTGCCTTTCCGATGCAGTGGACAGAACAATTCCGATGCAGTGGACAGAACAATTGGATTGCATGTGGAAGACAGAGAGGCATAACACTTGTTATCATCTTCCTTCTGCACTTTAGACATTGAAACAGGTGAACTCCTGTTATATGGTAGGGGAAGCTGCTATAAAAGTAATATTATTTGTATTACAAAGTTACGTTCTTCAGCCTGGTAGAATGACTGTAGGTGCAACATGCAGTCTTGAGCATCCCGTCTTGTGCTCGCTAGTGTCAGCTAAATGAAGCGGAGCTTTATTGTTGAAAATTTATTTTTTTTCTGGCATTCTGTTAAAAACAAGATGTTGGAAAAAACAATGAGTAAACTCCCAAACTTAAAATGAGGATGACACTGGGCTGCTACTGATGCCTGACTGTGTAGTGTGTGCATGTGGAAACAGTCTGCCAGTGGTCATGGGCCATTGGAGACCTGTTCTTCTCAGCTCTGCACAGTCTACAGGTGATGGGCGTGATGGTCATAAAATGCCTGTTTACTTCAAGAAACCAAAGGAGACCCTTTTATAAATTGGCTTACTAGTCTGTCAAGAGAGAATGCATTCACTAAGTTACTAGTGGAAAAAGAGTGCTTCTGCCTTTTAAAGTATTTTGTGCTACAGTCAGTGAAATACTATGACATGTTTGTTTTGGTTTTTTTATTTTTTTCAGGAAGGGACAGATTTTTCAAATGCCTGTCTGAGGTTATTTGGATAATTTGGTGTTATTCTTTTTCAGTGAAGACTTTTAAAAAATATTTGTGTCTTTAAAAGGGGCCTTTCTGACAGCGGGAATAGCTACAAATTCAAGTGCTACAGATAGTATAAGTTGGCAAGTTGTATGCCGTACTAATAACGTCACAGAAAACATCAGCTTTCCCAAAAAATACATTTTCCAATAGGAAAGGCAGATAAAGGGGTGTGTTTTCAGTGAGAAGGATGAAGCTTTTTCAAGAGGAGAATAGTCTACCATGAGATGTGTATGGCCAGTCTTCGCGAGCGAAGATTTGGGAAAGGTCCTTCGAGCCTGCGCAGTGGATTTTTTAGGTGAGACACAGCTTGCGCTGAACTGAGCCCACCCTTTAATCCTGAGGTTCATCTGCCGGGGCCGAGCAAGCTTGGACAGTGGCAGTGAGGGTCTCAGGACGTAGGTTTGTTTAGAGTGACCTTCTCTTAGATGGATTGCCTCACAGGGCTGACGAGCTCCATCTGCCTGGGGGGCTGGGAATCGAACCATGAGATAGTAACTTGGAGAAAGATATGAGAGCAATAAGAATTCCCATTGTTCAAGTTTGTTTGTTTGAGGTTTCCTTGGGGGGGTTGTTTGCTTGTTTTGGTAAGTTTGTTTGGTTTTGTTTGGGTTTTGTTTTGGGGGGGTTTGGTTGGTTGGTTGGTTGGGTTTTTTTCTCCTGAACATTATCCAGCACTAAATTTCCCTTTCTCACGTTCAGCTTTAAGAAGTATGAATGTCCCTCTGGAAGGAGAACAGGCAGCCAGCCATGTCTCATCACTGTGCAACTTTGTAACAAAGATTAATTTGGGGAGGAAATAGAGGAAGAAAACAATACAAAAGGAATTGTTTTTAAACAAAAGATGCACTTTTGTCATCATTTGGACTACTCAAGCTGTCCAGCCTCTAACTGCGGTGACCCAAAGTACATCCACACTGTTGGCAGCTGTAATACGTGGGAGGCAGTGAGGATAAAACCCATGGTACAAGTGAACATTCCCAGCAAGGCTTTGTAAAGCACTGGGAGCGAATTCTAAGTCGGGTAATGAAAGCCGTCTTGAAGTGAAATTGAACTGATTGCCCTCACTGATTGCCTTGTTCAGCTTGCATTGATACTCCATAGTGTGCTGTAATGGCTGTGCAGCTGATGTAGTCAAGCCTCAAGACACCCCAGAGAAATACTCCTCCTTGTAAGTGAAATATGAAGAGGTGGTTTGAGAAGTGTAGTCACTGCTTATCATGCCAGTAGAAGAAATGTGAAGAATAGCAGTCCACTTTCAATACTGCATTTGTTGTAGATAACTAAAATGCCATCACTTTTCCATTTATATGCTGATATTATTACCTGTTTCCCCCCATCCTTATTGTCAGTTTTATGATGCAGGCTTGTATGATGCTTGTTTCTTAGTTCATTTCTCTTAGGAGGTAATGAATCTGAGCCATTATTATAAATGACTTGTGATATTTCAGCCTAGTAAGATTTATAACAAAATGGATCCTGTAGACAGAGTTTTGCATAAATAAAGGCATTTATCTTGTTCTTTCACTTTCCTACCTACTATCTTGTAGTAGTAGTTTCTAAAACAGTTTTATTTAGAGGCTACAGTTAATTGTAATGTACTTCAAGAAGTTGGTTGTACAAAAGCAGAGAAGGTTTTTCCAGATTGTTATTACTGTTGTTAAGATGCTGAGGTTCTAGGTTTCTTGTTATGTGCCCTGCATCTTCATGTATAGACAAAATAATGTTTTTAAATATCCTTCATTTTCATTAGTGGCTCATTTTCATACACACTCATTCACTACCTGCCACAAAAGTGTCTGTTATAAAAGGGGCGCTGGAGAATGGAAGATGGTGGAGAATGAAGGACATGTATCTGGGAAAGGGGATGTTGGTTACCCATCTAGCTCTCGTTTTGACCAACTTCACTGCTCATTTAACCTCTGTATTCCTCGGTGTCCTCATCTGAAAGGAAATACTTTTTATACTCGCATTCCTCTGAATGTGGTTTGTTTTTTTTCCTTCTTAATTGGAGATGATGGCATTTTAAAGTCTGGCACAACAGGATTATGCAATTTGACTGTGTTGGGCTTATATCAGCAGCTACAATCCAGTTATGATAACTGCATAAGTTAGCTTAGTTACAATTATTATTTGGGTGCAGTCTGCAGCAAATATGAAGACACTTTTCTATGGCTGCAGTTATTGTCTGCTGTCAGTGTTGGGCATTACTGCCTTTATTTACTGATTCTTCTCCAGATAAATCGTGTGATAACATGTTTCAGTTTGAGCAGGTGATAACGCTGAAGCATTTGAACAGGCGCAAGATAAATAGAATTTGAAAAATAAAGTCACAACCATGTTAAGATTAAGAGTTTTAGTCCCTGAGGCAAAACTTGAAACAATTAATAGTTTTCTTTCAGCTGGTTCATTTTATGTTCTAAGTCTAGAAACATGTGCTTATGTATAGCACATATTCAGGGTTAGCCCTTGCCAGAATAGATTAAAAAAAACCCAAAACAAACAAAAACCCCACCATTGTTTGAACTGATGATATGTACAAGTAATAAGAACACATACAAAAATGCCAGGTTTAAGTGTTGCACACAGCTTTCACTGACATAGTCAGCTTTTTATTTTGCAGGTCAAAGTTTAATAGACAAAACATTTTGAGAGGGAAGCTTTTGAAAAAGTTGGTTGCAAAGTAGACATGACCTGTTTTGTCATAGACATGTGAATTCCCCTCTTGTGCCTTTATTTTCACTTAGTATAGAATGCTTATGAAAGGTCATCCCCTTTTAAGAAGCAACAATAATTTCTAATCTACCTATGCTAAGTTCCATTTAATCTTTAAAAACCACTAGTTTTCCTGACACAGCCATGAATCTAAAATAATGACTATTAAAAATGAATTCTTTATCTGTTTTATTGTTGGAATGGAAATATTTTTCTCAATATCTTTTCCAGTGTATCAAGAAAATGTGTGATATAAAGATTGTGTAGGTATATAAGACTTTAATCGGCTTTTTCATCTGTGGTCTTTGTAACTTTTATCTTGAGACTCTTACTTTGCATTAGAAACTGTTATTTTTCCCTTGACAGGATTTTTCAGGAGGCTGACATACAGAAGTGACTTAAAACCAGGTGTTGTCTGGTTTGCTGGGCTCTGTATGTATGAGAAGTCCTGGCTTTTACCTTTAAGCTTCCACTGACTTCTGCTATGGCATCACAGTTCCACTCTTGGAAGTGACCTGGACATTTCTGAAGTTTGTGGCTGAGACAGCCAGTTTTTCATGTCACTGAGTTGTACATGTAGCTATTGCTTAAATCAATGGCTTCTAGGTAAAAATTTAATTTTGCTTCCATCTTACTAAAGCACTTATTTCTCCTAAAAGTGCTTCCTCCCATAAATTTCAGGGTTTTCTTACAATTTTTCTCAGTGCTGCTGTAGGTTCATTTTGAGGAGTAGCTGTGCAGCGACTACCCTCCGGTGTGCCAGAGTTTGCATCCTCCTATCAGAAGAGGTACAAGCTATTGATGAGTGGCTGGGACAAGTGTGCTAATTGTTTTTCCAATTTTGTTCTCAACGTAAAAGAAGGGTTTAATTTAAAACAGCAGTTGTCCTTTTTCTTTTCCAGCTTCCCTGGAGCAGGCTTCTCTGATCTCCAAGTTTTCTTGTACTATTGGAAAGTTTACAGTTTTCTTCTTGCTACAGCTAGCTCCAGCCAGTATTTCTCTCTTTGTTTTCAATAATGCCTTGATTCTCTGCCCTTGAGTCCCTTTGAATTTTCTGATATTTCTGATCATGAGATTACCCATTTCCCATGCCTCTGTGAGCCAGGTAACATCCCTATGCCTATTTGGTCTTCCCTGTCTGTACAAGAGCAGCTTTCCTGTTATACAGAGTTCTTTGTTCACTTCTTTTAATAGTTTCTTATGTTTTAAATGTGTAATGCATTTTAAATTTTGAAAAAAACAGATGGCTAGTTAGATTTGGTGATAAAATAAGCCTCTGGTGCCAGTAAAACATCAATGTATTTAGCATTAATTTGCTCTTTTTAAAGGGAAGAATGCCTGATAAAACCTTTTATATCAACCGGTAGAGACAAAAGACAATATCTCCTTATTAAGGTGAAATATAGATTGAGCTACAGACTGTTGTGTTGGTTTTCTGATTGTCTGATGAGAACATATATCCATCGTCTGAGGAACTGAAAGTACACTTGCATTCAGTAAATTTATACTTGGAGTATGTCAGAAGCATAAATAGTCTTCCATATGTGTTGCTATTTAGTCACCATAAGTATTTCTTTAGGACTTCATGCTGTAAAAAAAAATTGGGTCTGATGTGTTAAAACAGTTAAGAGTTTTAGTGTTAAATTACATGTGTTTTTCAGTGGTTACAAGACATTACTACCCCTTTGTCCCCAGTAGGATGATAGGCAGCTGACATTAGGTTTCACAGAACCATGTGAAAATAGATACAACTGCAGTCATTTTTGTGACTTGTTTTGCCTTGGTTTACTCATACTCAGATTTCTTGTGTACATATTCACAAGTATGTATATGCAATGCTTAGCTGTACTTCCCTGTAATTAAATTTTTCTATTCACTGTGATAATGAGCTGTAAAATAGAGTGAAGAGAGAAGGAAAGCATAAAAATGATTAGGTTAAATGTAACAAGGTAAACTAATGGCATTTCTGTTTCTTGAAAATTACGGGTGCACACCAGTTGCACACGTGTAATGTTGGTGTTTACAAAAAAAAAACCCCACAACCAAATACCCCAAAGCCTCCAATATCAGTACTGGAATACCACTTTTCATTTAAAAAAGATGGGTCCCATCAGGTTCTTTTGTTTCTTTACTTTCTGAAGATATTCAAAGGCTCCGAATTACCACATAAACGTTCAGTGATTTCACTAAACTGGCACAGTAAGAAAGGTCCACAAACATTTTGGGAGAGAAAAAGATCTGTAAGTTTTATGGTACGTCCTTGAGATCAGGCTTGCCCAAGAGACATTCTGTAGATGAAAATTGACTCCCGTCAGTTCCTACAGAATCTCCTAAAGGACCAAGAAAACAAAAAATGTGGTAGTTGAAAGGTTTTTACCATCCCCAGTTCGCATCTGGAACCAATAATCTATAATATAGGGGCAAACCCAGAAACAATGAAAGAAAGCTCCAACCTGAGATACTCTCCTGGGAGGTGATTTTGAGTTTGGAACATACTCAGAGAAATGCTTGGCAGAGGAACTAAAGACCATTGAAAGAAGTTTTATGTTGTGTCTCTTGAAACAAAAATAAATTTAATGTACTTAAATTATCCCTTCAGACCTCAGGGTCTATATTACTATGTAATTCTTTTCTTTTTTTTTTTTTTTTTTTAATTTATTCCCTGTTGTGAATTGCCAGAGATTTCAACTAGGTATATGAAATTCGTTCTTGTACCGTACTGGTTCACATACTTGGACTGATACAAATATTTAGCATAATAAGTCAACAAGCATTTTTCATAAGGGATTATAAAACTGAAGAAGTGGATGTAAAGGAAAATTATGCAGACATTTTTACTTTGAGAGAATTTGTAAAAGTTGCTAGAATGCTTTGTTATGTTTTGGTTAGTTTTGTCAGGTCGCTTGTGCAAACTCCTCAGTGTTTCTACTTAAATGAGAAGAGCTTTAGTTTCAGTGGAAGTATTTTCAGAACAGAAGAAGGTAAGTGGATCTCGAGGCCCCTAATACGATGTGTATAATACATGGGTGGAATTACAGCCAGCAGCCACACAGGATGGTGGAGTGGGAGGGTTGGAACAGTAGCTTTGGCAATCACAACTTCAGCTGGAATACTGTTAATTCTACTATGGCAAGGAGTCAGTGCAGTCTGATATTTGAATCAATTGTTACAAGATATTAAATGTTCCCATACTGAGAAAATTACTTTCATTGAAATTGAAACAGGTTTCTCCTATTGCATTTGAACCCTTGGCAACCCAAAAAAAGTGTCTATCCAGAAGTTAAACATTTGAGATATCTTTCTTACAG
>NW_016690183.1:10892080-10979936 GCF_001604755.1 Lepidothrix coronata
ACAGGGCTGACGAGCTCCATCTGCCCGGGGGGCTGGGAATCGAACCCGGGTCGCAGCGGTGAGAGTCCTGCACCCTAACCACTAAACATGCAAACTGAATAAATAACACGGAGCAGCAAATGTCATAAGAGGTACAAGATAATGCCTTTTTGTATGTCTTACGAAGATAAGTTAGGCCATAGACCTTTGCACTGAATTTACCGGTCTTCAGAGTCCATTGTCATTTAGTATTATTTTTGGTATCATATTGTTGTAGACTGAAGATTTTCCTTTTGACTAGAGGAGGTCTTGCTATGGCCTGTTAATGGAAAGTGTAAGGTCTTTAAGTTGTCCAGGAGACTCAGGTCTTTTCTTGCCTGGCTGCATTTGGACCTGGGGACGCAATAAAGGGGATATAATGGTGTTGGTGTTAGTGCCCATTGCACTTTCCATAGCAGAGTAATAAATACCAGGGATAGCAGATTTGTCTGCATGGGGTTTTAAAAGCATATTAGTGTAAGTACTGCTTTTCCTAATACTTGGTGCTCTCAGCTCCTTTTAAATACCAAAATCACCATGGACTTAAATAATTACAACATAGAAATGATAATATTCCTCCTCCTTTTTCTTGCCCTGTTTCCTTGTATCTTTTCCTTTCTTTTCCTCCCTCATTTTTGAAACAAACAAGGAAATTAAGTACCAAAACTCCATTACTGCAACATTGCAGTTGAGAATGAAACTGTCAGGGTGGCTGCTTATGGTTCCCACAACGATCATAACTAGGCTAAATTGCATAAAACATAGAATATAGCAATACGGAATATTTTTTATAACACATTATGCATGCTGTGGGAGCCATCACTTTGAAAATCTTGACTTCTGTGTTTTTAAAATCTCTTGAAATGTAACATTAATGTATTTTTTTTCCTTTTGCATGCAAATTTTTTTCTCTGCCCACTGGTGATAAAAATCAGGTCATGAATGCCATCCTGGTATCCCTGTGAACACTGCATAGCAACCTCCTTCATTTAATGGAAACTGATACAAGAAGAAATGAATAACAGTATGTAGCGAAATGAAAAGGCTAAAACAGTGAGCTCCATTATAACCATGTTGCATCTCAGTGCATTCCAAATGATCTCTGATAAATGTTTTTAGATAAACAGATTGAAATATTACTTTCTTGGCTTACAGACACACGTAAAAGGATACTTAAATTACATTTCTGTTTGGCGGATGTGTAGCATCATGCCATTTTGCAATCTAGCAAGCCTTTGGTTCTTGTACTGCCATGCAATTAACAGTTTCTGTGCCAAGGCTGCACCATGTAGATACCAGGAATGTTATTAAAACCCTGAACTGAGCAGAAGTAAACTTGCAATGATTGCTGAAGCTGACCTCACCAAGCTGCTATGGCAGCATAGCAAGTCTTGCTCTGTTCACTTGTCTAGTGGTGGGACTCCTGAGCAGTAAGTCATCTCCTTTTAGCCTGCTTTCAGTCTCATCCTTCTTTTTTCTTGTTTGATTTGATCTTAATGCTTGAATGTTTTAGCTGTCAGACAAATGAAGACTTTCATATGTAATGTACAGAACCAGGAAGATTGATCGAGACTGGTGATGCAAGGGTCTGATTATTTCTGCTCAGTTGAAGAAGATAGTTTCATTGTCAGAGTCAGCATTACTGTAATTCTTCAGGTTTTCTACCATCCTCCTCCTCTTACGACTCCCATTTAAATTAAGAGGAGTTTTTATAGAGCAGCAGGATGATTTGTAATCAACAGCCCGGTATTACATTTACAATAATTTTGGTTAATTTGCTATAATTGGAATTCAAGTGCAGAAATTTTGTTTAGTTGTATCTTATGATAAGAAACTGTAATTTTCATAAGGGTCTGTGATATTTTGGTGTCCAGGTGTCCTTGGAGGTTAATGAATGTTTAAGAGTCTTTATTCTATTTATTATTATTCTTTACTTGTTAGTCTGTATTCTGATTAGCAGAATGCTAATAGGAGTTTTACAGTTTTAGTAGATATTTGGTTTTGTCCCTAAACATACTTACTGCATACTCATATTGGCTGGTGAACTTGTTTCCTCTATTATGGTAGCTCCAAGCAGCTCCTGTGAAAAGGTGGAGGATACTGGATAAACACAGATTAAAAAGTATTTCCTTCATCAAACAGGGTGCAACCGATTTTATTTGGTAATTCTAGTTAAAATGGCAAATTAGGCTTTAAAAGCAACTACAGCTTTGCATGGCTTCACAGGTGTTAATCTTGAATGCTGTTAATCTTGAATTGGTGCTGGAAGGTGTACTGTGAGACAGTAGGTCTGACAGGCACAGCTTCAGGACTCCTTGTTTATAGGTCAAGATGAGGTTTACTGTTAATAAACCCAAGTATTTTTATGGTCATATTCTAACAGGGAAGTCCTAAATTGTACATTTGTTTTCTGTGAGCTGGCTGTCTAACTCAACAGCGCTTTCAGGAGAAAAAGATTCAGAAGAGGGGTAGAAAGAAGAGAGAAGTATTACTGTTCCTTGGGGTTTTGTGCATTTAATTCTCTGATGCAAGAAGTACCCCTTAGATGTAACAATCATAGGCTTGAGGTGTGTTCAGATCTCCATGCATGCAGGATTTTCTGAAGGATCAGGGCTTTTCTGACACAATTCTCAACTTGAATCAAACCTGGCTTTTATAGGAGTTGCTGGTGGACCTGTGCTTGCTCCTTTCTAAATGATGGATATTTTCTAAAGATAAGTTACTATGCTATTTAAAGGACAACCTGTACAGTGCCCTTAAGTTCTCTGACTCATGACAGCTATGGATCTAATTCCAGCACTGAACTTACTGCTAGATACTTTCTTTTTTTGAGGGCTTCAAATGATTTTACTAACTTTCTTTTCTGTTGGGCTTTTAGAAAATGAAAGTTGTGAGATTATTATGTGTGTGTAGTACATGCGTATAAAAACCAATGTTTATCTGTAAGAGCTGTGAAGTATCACCTGTGTGGCATAGAAGCCATGGCAATAGGAAAAGGGAAAAAGTTCAATGCAGTTAATCCTGACTGGCATAAAGCAACTCAGCAGACATTCTGGAAGTGTGAATGTTAAGGAGAAGAGAGAGAACATTTCTCAGAGATACAACGATTTTAATTGAATTATTTTGGAAAATAAGTGAAATCTCTTAAGGCAGCTGAAGTTAGTATCAAATATATTTTGTTATAGAGTTAGTTTTTCAAGTCCTCTCTTAAGTTTGTTTTAAGATATTGCCATAACTTTTATACTGTCAGATGATTACTCATTGAGTCACAAAGATGTTTCTTATGGTAACAAAAGTTTTGGTATTTTTGGCTAGAATTTTTTCATTTCCATAACAGAGTGAAAATATTCACTCAGTCGTATGGATTGGTTTGAAAGTCATGCATAATTGAAAATTAAGTAATTTTCTAGCAGAATTGCCAGTATGTGGTTATTTACATGTACTTCTACTGGTATCTGCTAAAACTTGGAATATCTGTAAGCTTGCTTATACTCTGCACCTGTATATAACAACTCCCTGGGTGTTTTAACCACATTTTGAAACGGAGTATATCTACTAGGGATTTAGGGGAGGGGAGAGGGTGTTTGATTTTTTTTTTTTTAATTATTACTCATAAACCGAATTTCGTAATTGTGTGATTTTGAATATTGTAGCACTTATAATAATGTTTGTGGAATAATTACTTTGCTTTATTCTTCTGTGTGAAACTGCAATTCTCTTTCCCTCTTTTCAGTGTTTCAAATTGTGTGACAGATACAGGATTTTAATCTGTATTTGATCCAAAAGATTTGTTTTGTTGTAGAGTGTCATAAATTAAGCAAAGCATACACTAAGCTACTGCTTCTATTGTCATTTCTGGAAAGTTCTCAGGCATTTAATTTTTAATATCAGAAGAAAAAGGCATAAATTCTTGCCATTGCACTTTGACATGTTACAATGAAACATGCAAAGGATAAGGTCTTTTTTTGTTAGGAAGGGTCATTTGCAAGAAGGATCACAGTTCCTCAGAACTGGACTTAACAATGACAGAAGTGGTTATTGAGTTGCCCTTTCTCATAGTTGTTTCATGTTTCATCAGCCTTTGAAAATCTTGAAGGCATCAAGATAAATCCTGAGGCTCAAATAGCATAGTGTTACCTGTGAAGAAGTAATTAACCAGACTTTGTGTTTTACACAACACAATGGTTTCAGTTCTTGGAAGGGAAAGGTCAGCCTAGACTCAAAATATGGTTAAATAGGTGAAAAATACTTAATTCGCAGATGGATATCTTAAAATGTTTAGATGGAAAAAGAAAAGAGTCGCTGGACCACTATGATATACATAAGCAGCCAGTATGAAATTTTAGTTACAGAATTTAGGGCAATTGAATTTCCAAAGTACTCATTAAATTCTGAAATCTTAGAGGCATCTTCTTGAATTTTTATGAAAGCATTTTATTTTTCCAAAAACTTTTAAATGAAGATCCTGTTTAACAGTTTCATTTAAGGGCCAGACTGGGATGCAAGTCTGGAAATACACCTTTACTTTAAAGAATCTCCAATATCTATCAATTTGGCATAGTCAGTAAAGTCCTACCACCCCCATTTTTCTTCTTCAGAATTCATACAGTATATTCTCCTCTGCCATTTTGATGTTGTGCTTGATAATCATATTTTTGTTTACTCTCTGATACTGAGCACATAAAAAAATGTGATGATGTGGCCATTCTGCAATGGAAATCAAATGTATTGCAGGCTGTAGAGCTTTGGTCCCACACCTCTCTCCTGTATTTTAAGTCTCAGTATTTTTAGATCATTGATGTAGTTAGTGGTTTTTACTGCCAAGTAAGACAGATTGTTTCACAGCAGGTAAACACAATTTTTGATATTATAGAAGTTTTCTTAAAATCATATTTGAACTTGTGGAGACTTCAGTCTGTATAACAAGATTTAAAGTACTCAAAACCCTACTTTTTTTTTATTTGTTTTTGAATGGCCTTTTGAATTAAATATATATTTTTTTATTTTTTTTTCCTAGCTTAAATTTAATAGCACATTTCCTTGGAGACATTGGCTTGAATATTTGATTTCTTCCATGTATTCAGTGCTCTTTTATTAGTTTGTGTATCATGAAGCTTTCAGGCTGGGTGTATGTGGAGTGGCCAATTACATTTTTGACAAAAGTGCTTAGCTCTTTTTCATAAATATGTCATAATTTCTTCTCTGAAAAACACAGTTAGACATTGAAACACTTTTTCTGCCTTTTCTTTTGTTCACAGTATCACAGGGAGCCTGGAATTGCCCACTGGAAAAGGCAAACATTATGTAGAAACCACAGGGTTTCTGGCAAGATCTTTTCAAGCCAAAGCTGCAAATCTATGAACTGGCGTTGCCTGTTTTGTAAACCTGAGCTTCTGCCTTTTCTCTCTTGACTATTGTAACTGTATCTGAAGAGGATTTTTTCCTCTCTCTGGCCATTAGGGTGGCAGTATAAATACCTGATTGGTATTTTATAGTTGAATGGTTTTGTTTGTTTCTTCAGGAATTGATTGCAATGTGTAGCATATTGCAGTGATGCTGCTAAGGAGGAAATGTGATGTATATCAGTACACACCTTAGGATGGGTTTTAATATAGAGAGAGGATCTCTATTTCTGCAGATGGCAAGGGAATTGACAAAAGGTCAACCTTGATTTGTTTGTTATTTCTACAAGTGAGCAAAAGTTGAGGATATTTGGCACTTCAGTGCTTGGAGCATTGTGCAGAAATATGTAATGGTTTCATTAGCTTTTATAACATGCATTTAATCATTAGGCATTTTGACTTCTAACTTATAATTGGCATTTTTCTTAATTTTCTTTTGAAACCATGACAATACAGAGTGTTGAATAAAATCCATAGCATGCTTAAGGCTTCTATTTCTAATGTGTGGTATTTATAACTTAACTGCATTACCTGAGACCAGACAAAATTGTAACCAACAAAATAGGATTAATGTATTTTCATAAAGTACAAATATGTGTATATTCAAATGTAAAGAGATATAGATTAAATAAATAAAATATACATTTTTATATAGATATTTATATCTGTTATATGCGTTTATGGTTTCTCTGTAGTATTAGGACAGAAAGATAATGTTTCTGCCTTAATTTTCTTTTTCTCTGGAAGGTCTTCAAACAGTGAGAAAAAGGGGTTGTGGATCTGATATGAAAATATAGTCCTTAGGAGAGACAAAGTTAAAAATGGGGGATCTCCAGACTTGACTGAAAACTATGAAAATCTTGTCCATACATCATATAAGATTTTAGACAGAAGACCAGTGTATAGCAAAATAAGTGTACTTGATGAGACTTGTCTGTGTAAGCTGTTCTCACTGGATGTTGCTCTCGTAATTCTACTAATACACAAAAGAAGTCATCAACAAATAATTTATATTCCAATATATTTTCTGATAAATACAATCAAAGAAATTTTAGGAACGTTCCATTGTAGATAATATATCATTTTATTAATTTATCTTTAAAAAGCATAAAATCATTTTGGACTGGAAACTCTCAAAGGCTGTATCTAGCCTTTATTGGCTTTAATAGAAGAGATTTGTTTGGAATATGAGCTTAGAAAACTTACTCTGCATTGAAACAAGCTTGATACAAATTGTCTTTGAATATGGAGAGTATAATTGCATTTTTTTCTAAGAGGCAAAGTGTGTGGGGAAAATGTCTCGTACTGTATGATGGGGGTTTTTGGTTTTGTTTTTTAACCTTAATAACTTTTTTTTTCTGGAATTAAGAATTTTCCTTTTGCTGCAGGCTAGTTTTGTTTCAGAAAATGGTATTAGGACAAACAGGAATAGCTACTGTGTTTATTCCAGTAATCAAAATAGATTTTTGGAGGGAAATAATGTGGATTTTTTTTCTTTCAGTTCTTATTTGAAATCTCTTTGCTGTTTTGCAGTCAGTGTTTGTCTGCTAAGGCAATTCTAGTTGTTAAGCTCAGGTGCGTTTCATCAGCATAATGCTGCTTTGCTCTTAGCAATTACTTTCTTTCAGGATTTGCCAATTAAGCTAGTGCTAGTAAAAATGCACCTAATTTGTCAAGAAATGGCAGGATGAAATATAGGGGATATTATAAAAATTGGGAAAGAAAAAAATCAGGATAAGCATATGTGAGACTCAGTGATACTTGGACAGTTCCTGATGGTTTTTCATTCTGTTTATGCCTTCTGGTGATGTTAGGAGAAGTGTAAAGTAATTGGTCATAAGTTATGGGCCATCTAATTTCTGATTGTTATGTATTTTAAAATACTGTGCTAGTAGTGTACTAAATTGTTTTCTTTCTTTTGTTTAGGGATGTTGTGGGGTTTTTTTCCTCCCTGGACTCAGCTAGTTTGTGTTTGCTTGTTAGTGAATGAGGAAAGATGGCTTGTTTATTACCTGCAGTCTGGTTAGACTGAATTATTCAAAGGCATATATGCTCAAAATGCAAATGTGTGGTGCTTGGGTTTTCTAGTCAAGTCCTTAAGCTTTAGGAGGAACTGAGTAAAGAAATAAATTTGTCTTGTAGTTCCTGTGTGTAAAGCAAAATAGACTTAATCCATAGTTACCTGAGGGAATAGAAATGGCAAAGACGAGGAATCAAAGGAAGAAAGAATAGGGATAACTTGAATTAGAGAAACTAAAAATGTTTCAAGAACTTCTGCATTAAACTCATATATGTGTGTATATTCTAGTCAACTTTAAATTAATGTAAACTATATATTCTCCCAGATTTCATTATGTGTAGCAGTTTATCATGAAATAACACAAACTGTTTTAATTATCTCAGCCTATGCTGGATATCTGTAGCCCCGTCAGTTCAGTCTGTGATGGCTCCCAGACCCTGCAGTAGCTCTGGTTGCCCTCAGTGCTGCTGAGACCCCCCTGTGGGGAACCCAGGCTCATTTGTGCTGTGCTGTTGATCAGTGTTTCATATAGAAACAATAGTATTGCTTCTGGGATGTCCTTGTGTTATTTAATGTCGTTAAACTGGCTTTAGTGTTTGTGGAAATGGAGCTCCTCTAGTGCATTTACCACTGCCTGTTGATAGGTGGAAGAACATCTGTGTCCATAGTGCAGTCCTGGTGAAATGGGAGGAAACATTGAAGCAGACTGTCAGTGGTTAAAAAAATGGATTAGATGTAGATAGTAATGATAACAGTGTAGACCTGTTTAACTGGCAATTAAAAGGAATGGGCTTCTTTAAACCTAACAACAAATAATGAGGTGATGTAGTTATTATTTCCTACAGGAAGACAAAAGTGTTGAGGAGTTAGTAAAGCTAATTAATCCTAAGAACAGCTATTGGCACAACAAAAAAAATGTAGGAAGAAGTTGATCTGTACAATGGGGTAATGGAGAATATGTCCTGGCAAGGCAGTGAGATTATTGAGCATCCTTACAGTAAGATTTCTAAAGCATTCTCCCTAGACCCCCTCTAATTATAAAAGAAGGCTATCAGTCTCTTAAGAGGATTCTGTGATATAATTATCTTTGATAGCTGAGAAATAGATCTGATTATCTGGAAAGATGAGTTTCAGTCCCTCTTTCCATTTGAATTGTGTATTTTCTGATATTGGCTATTGTTTTCATTACAGGATTTAAGGAAAATTACTCTTGTGTATTTCAAGGAGACTTGTGTACATTGAAAGGGCGCTAGGAAGCTCTCTGTCCCTGTATTTGTAGTCACAAGTGCTGTGCTATTTTCCACCACCTAACAGTGAGACCAGTTAATTTAATGACTTTGATTTTAGGGAAATTTGTCAGGTTTTGTCGGGGAATGAGATGCAATTTGGCGTATGGGTTTGAAATGCATGAGGCAGTGTTGAAGGCTGGGCTAAAGCAAACAAGTCATTCCAGTGGTACTGATTTGTACATCTGATTAGCTTGTTAAAAGTTTGGGTGTTACTCAGTTCCTACTAAACTTGGGTGATTGACATTTATTAGCCAGATCATTCAAAGCCTCATATCTTTTCATGATAATCCTGGAAGACTTCAAATGATCATTGTGACAGATAAAAGAACATTTTTTTCAAGCCTTTTCTAAAGTATTAAAGCAAAGCAGACTCTCCCTAAAGGCCATCTATATTTATTTTCCTGGGTAAAGCTTCTAGCTTTGCAGAAAAACAACAAGCTGGAGGGAACATCATTATTACTTGGCTAAAGATGATGGCATTGACATGAGGTCATCTGATAGAGGATTAAAGTGGAAAAATATTGCTGGCAATCTGTTAAGAACAAGAGGATCCATTTGAAAGAAGGAATCAGGTGTAAACCACAAAAAGTTGATTTGCTTCTGTGTTTTTTCTTTGGTTGTTAAACTCTTCTCATTCTTGCTGTCATTTTTAAATACCGGGTTTCACGTGCAGACTGGGAGGAGAGCCAGTTCTATTCCAAAATAGATGCTTCAGCTGGGATGCTGCTCCATATCATCTAGTTGCCTTTTAAAAGACAACTGGTTGTTGCATAAGGTCTCAAATCTAGTCCAGTATATTTCAATCTGCCCTGTTTTCATCAAATTTGACCACCATTGGCACTGATGATAGATTGCTGGTCTCCTTGAGGTTGGTCAGTGGCCATTGTGCTGTTGCTTGTACGCTGATGCTCATGTTTCTGTAACTGTGGAAAAAAAAATATTGTCTGCTGACAGTCTCTGCTAAAGTGCCATTATTGGATGAGTCTAAATGACTTTTTACTTGAAAATGTCTGTGGCGCGTAGGAGCAGAAAATATAGGCAATCACTCTATCTGTTTTTTTAGTGATGATGAAGAGGAGACAACATGAAGACAAAATTCTCTTAGATTTGCTTGATGGTAGAAACTAGAATATTTAAGTAAATGTCAAATAACTGGAAGTTTATGCTTTAGGCCTTGAGAGTTTGTCAACATTGAAAGTTGTGCCTCCTCATAATCTTACGATAAATACCATAGTCTGTGTCCAGTGGTTTCCAGGAGTCTGATGAGTGAGTTAGCAATAATGAGTCAAACCTATCTGGTATGAATGAGGTATATATCGCATAGTGGAAATCATGACTGACAGCTCTGCTTCCAGCTCATGGGGTCTTACCTGCAAACCATTCATGAAAGTGGAGAATCACTATGGGATGTGAAGGATCCTGGTGTGTGGATATGGCCAGCATCAGCCAGTTTTCAGTAACAGGATCCATTCAGGTTGAAATGGCTTTTACCTCTATGCTAGTAGATTTGTTTGAAGAAAGACCCTTGGATTTCATTCTGTCAGGGCTCAGTCCTACCTGCTGCTACCTGCTCTCAGTGAAGATTATGCTCTTTGGCCTTAAAGCTTGCTCATCTCCTCCCTGAGAGAGGATGTGTTGATCCTGGGAGCATAATGATCTTGAAATGCCTGCTTCAGCATGTGATACCTATGAGAACATCAAAACATTTATTATATAATACAGAAAAGGCTTGCTCACCTATGGTGGGCTCTAATGGTTTTATCAGATGTCTCTCTTTAATTTCAGTTGATGGTCAGCTCTCAGATGCTCATTGCGTAGGGCTCTCTAATGTCTTTGCTTGTTTTTCTGTTCTTTGCTTTTTTGACAGCTTTTTTCTGAGTATAGTCTTTAAACTCTTGCATTAAATGAAATGTATTCCTTCCCACAGACTTTTCTTGGAATCTGCGTGGTATGTGTTGTATGAATGTATGTGACCATACACGCCTTCTTCCATCCCTTTCTCTTTGAGCTCTGACTGTATTTGCTCAAGCTCAGTAGTACTTTCAGCTTCTAAAATGAAAATCCTGTTGAAAAGAAATCAATTTAAGAAAAAAATCAGCATTTCCATCCCACAGTGTATGCTGAGCAACTGGTGCTTATATTTCCATTAAAGTAGACCTACAGATGACTTGATGGGCTCCTGTATTTTCTGTTGCATTGCCATGGGCAATACTCAGGTTGCTTAAGGAATTAGAGGCTGAAATTTTGCTTCAAGCTCTGTAGATGTCTTCTATGATCCCACCACCCCTATGAAATTTTGTTCACTTGCAAATCAAGAAAGTAGTTTTTGCCTAGCAACAAGCGTTGTGGTTTCTACCTGAGGATCAAAAACAGAAGTGCATTTGTTCAGCCTTTTGCGTCACTTCGGTACTGAAGGTTTTGTCAGTCAAATCATCACTGACGTTTCTGTTGATGCGCAAGGAAAAGAATAATCCAGTGTGTTTTTCCATAGCAGTGCTGTCACTGCAGCACTGACAATAGTAAAAAGTGCATTCATCACCGAATAACCAGATATTCTGGAAACATAAATGTCTCATTTTTAAAGGCTGTTTTCTGACTGATTCCTTTTTGCTATTTATACTCGCCCAGAAATATTTTATAGAAACCTGAGTCCCTTTAAAAACCCACCCAAACAACCAGAAGTACGTATTGTAGTATGTAAATGATTAGTCATCACTTGTAAATTGCCTAATGTAGGAGGAGGAAATCTATATTAAGGGAAGGTGGAGAGCTCGATTTGACTGCTATATTTCTCACTTCTTCTCTTCTTTTTATTTCCCAGAAGATAATAAGGAGGGATTTCTTTAAAAAATCATCCTAAGAGACTGTCATTGCAGGTTTGAGGGTTGTAGCTGCACGTTATAAGATTATTTTCCACTTGCTTATGCATTCTTGGGAAAATCTATGGATAGGTTTTGTTGTTTTAATTTAGGATTCTATTGTCTTCTTGTACATTGACAATGAAAAATGATGTTGGCTTCAGAGACCTTAAATGTAACAATATGGAGAACTCATTTTATGAAGAAATATGTATTTGGTAAAGCATGATAAAATGATGTTGAGCATCTGTGGCACAAGACCAAGTCTTGGCAGATCTCTTTGCTTGCTGTATATGATACCTTTGGTTGGGTTGGTTTGTTGTTTGTTTTTGCTCTGTTTGTTTGTTTTATGAATAGTTAATTCACGACACACGGTCACACTGAATTTTTATTTTTTGTGTGTGTGTCCTGATTTTGGTACAGATATCTGTCTCTCTGTTTGTTTTGGAGGGTTTTGATTGCAATGGTCTATTCCCTGGCTGGCTGTTTTCCAGGCGAAACTTTAATGCACCCTACTTCCTTAGGATTTTTGTTTTGTGATTGGCTTTGGTTGATTTTTCTTTTTTCACCCCTTTCTCTTTTGGTAGTGTGATGGAAAATGGTTATGAGGAAAGGATATTCAGTCAGTGGTTTATTCACTCTTTGCTTTCTGAGCACTGTCTCCATGAAATACTTTTGCATGTGCTTGAGTGCTTGGGCATAGTTTTCCATGTTGTTCCTCCATTCCCATTGTGATCTTATGTTTGTAATAAGCGAAAATTTCAAAAAAAGTCCTGCAAGAAATACCAAAAAGCTAGTGGGAAGACTTATTTTTTGTGACTCTGTACAAATTATTAAGTGGTTTTAGAAAAAGAAATATTGTTATGTATATAAATTTGCAGGATGGCAGTGGTAATTTACAGTACTGCCTGCTGGTCTCCACTGTGCACCGGAGCTCCCAGAGAGAGCAGGACTTGATTTTTTTTTGAAAAGCTAAATTCCATTTCTGGCACGTCAAATCCAGCTTTTTTCACACGGTGAGTTCCAGTGCACATGCTGTACAGCAATTGCAGTCGTGCACAGTGTAACACATACCGCAGAAAGAGGGAGTCTAACAACGTGAGATGATTTTCAGGTTTTTTGATTTTATTGTTGTCTATTTTTCTCCTCATCTCCCCTCCCCCCGAATAGAATGATTCGTGCTTCATATTTGCTGTTTTTGTGTGCCTGCACTGATTGCTTCAACTGTGACTCACATGCAAGCCTTGAGAAGAGGTGCCTGTTGTATCAAGACGGTTCAGCACGTGGCCATGGCTTGTAAATCAGTCCGACTCATCCTAAAATGCTCGTTTTCTGTTAAATCAGCTATTCAGCTGGCAAACACAGTCTTGATGAACAGCATAAATTGCATTGCTGAGGCAACTATCTTTAGGTTTATTTTTCCAAGCCGTAACCTGGAGGTCTGCTTTTCCCTTCTCTCACAGTACCTCAAATGAAAGTTTGTCTGGTGGCTGTTGTTCAAAGAATAGGATTTTTTCCTTCTCCTCCTCCTCCCATTCTGGATCATTTCAGCTTTTATTTGGCTTATTAAATGAACATCTCTATTCACTACCCTAGTAAAGCAGGTCACTCTCTAAAAGTACCCACCTAACTTCTTTTCCAATAGTGTTTGACTACTGAAATTTTAATTGGAGCAGAAACCATAGTTAAAGAGTAGGAAAATCATTTTTCCTCATACTCTTATTGATTTCTGTTGAAGCAAACAGATGAGCTTATATATAAATATGTATATATGCCTTTTTTTTAATGAAAAGTGCTGGAATTCACTAAAAAAGGTTAAAATTGAAATGAGTAATCTTCAGCGCATAATGCAATTGTTAATTTTAGCTCCTTGCGTAGGAGCTGTTATGACTTGAACAGCCGGCTCTAGCCTTCATTAGAGAAGAAGCAGGCAGTTTTGAGACAGGTGGAGCTGGATCAAGCTGTGAAAGTGATTTGCTTGAAGCTGGTCATTAGTGTTAGAAAGCTGGTCCTATCTATTACATCCTTACCTTGTGCCATGATCATTACCGATGTTGTTATTTACTTTTCGTCTTTTCCAGGTTGACTATGGTGCATCAAGCTCTCTGAAGGACCAGAATGGAGATTGGCCCTCTGAACTGTTAATGGGGACATGGGACTCACGTTGTCGTTGATAATTTGTGTGGACTTAACCAGCAAAGAGCAACAGAAGACACGAGAAAGACAGTGGGAATTATAGCAGTTTTTCAGGTAAATGGCTTCTTTCGTGCAGCTCATGTGACTAATTGTTTTTCTGAACACTGTGTAAGCATGTCAATGAGCTGCAAGTTCATGAAGAGTGTGTGCATTTCTTGATGAAAATCTTAACAAATTAAGGATTATTTAACAGCCCAGTTAAAGGTCTTGCCACACATCGTGTTCTGAATTTTCATTAAGTGGTTCAAGTTTCAATTGTAACTGTAGAATAGCCAGTATCATCAACCCTCTTGGGGAGAGTGGTGGAAGGAAGGTGAATACCTTGAAGCTTGACTTGTTGTACTGTGAGCTAATTTGTGAGTTTCAGATTCCAGTCAGTTTGTTTGTGAACCATGTGGCTTCATTTCTTGTGAATCCACAGTCCTTCTTTAACAGGGAGATTATATAGGAAGTTTCATTTGCTTATAGTGTGAAAACAAAAGCAAAAACTGGAAAAAGTATGTCTTAGTTTTTTTTCATTTAAAACATAGCTTAAAAAAAAGTAGAGGTAAGTGATACCAGATCTGTTGAATGTTTAATTTCAAACTGTAAAAAAAACCATGGCAAAGTGTGATTTTGCTTAATAGCCGCTGTTTCATTGTTGAGAAATGGCAAGGTTTTGCAAAAGACCCTTTCTGAAATAACTCCGTTTTTCATCCACAGTTGTTTTTCCTGAAGATGCTTCTTAAGCCAAATGGACGGAGAAAGAAAAGTTAAATTATTCATGAGTCTGATTTGACAATTGATCAGTGGGAGAGGCTTCAAGAGAGAGGTGGGGGGGGGAGAGAGAGAGAGAAAAAGAGAGAGAAAATAATAATAGGCTTTAACTTTGAAAAGCCTTTAAAGCTTCTGTACAACAACCTGTTGTGAGCTGAGAGTAAATGCAGTTCGGTTAAGATATCGTCATTAGAAGTACCTGCCAAGAGCTTCCTGTAGGATTTTCATAGTACTGGAGAATGATATGGAGTTTGGGAAGAGGATTAGGGTTTTAATAATGGAGCTGTTGGTTTGATCCCTGAAAATGTTGACCCTGGGAACTTTATAGTCAAATTTAGATTTCATATTTATCTTGAATGATTAGGTCTTAATTTATATATATATATATATATATATTTAAAGTGGTAATGAGCACCATGGCTTCTGCTATGCATGAAACTCATGTTTGAGTGCTAAAAAGTGTTGTTGCTCACGCTTAGTTTTTATTTGTATTTGTTTGGCTATTATCTTTTATTAAAGAAAAAAAATGGAAAAAAGATTAGGGGAGGGGAGCACTGAGGTGCCATACACCTAGAAGTCTGAATGGGTCCTTCCTGCTTAATGCCACTGAGCTCTGTAGCAGAGTGCCTCACTCTCCCTGCGTGCACCTTGGCAGTCCTGGGGCTGGGCTGGGTAGTCACAGCACCTTACCTTATCTGCTCTGCACAAAGACTGTTTAATTGGAGATCTGCTTGCTTAACCTGGCACAATTCTGCTGTTACCCAATATTATGGATTTAGTGCGTCTCTTCAGCTGGGACGTACATAGTTTTGCACTCCTGAGCTGCACAGTTTAGTTTTTTTTATAAAGGAAATGCAACTGGGAAATAAAAAAAAAAATTCACCCCCTGTGGTTTTTTTTTTTGTGTGTGTGTGTTTGTGTCGTGATAACATGACCTTTCAGGTCACCAAATCTTGTTATTTTAATTTCTGTCTGGAAGAATGTCTGAGCAAGGTAAATTGAACCAGGAGACAGCAGAGGAAGCTGCAAAAGAGCAGGAGACTGCCATCTCCGAAGCCAATCCGGACAACTGTATTCTTAATAAATCTGAAAGCTCAGAAGTAGAGGAGAAGGAGGAGAAGCTCAGCGATTCCAAGACAGAGCTGCAGGTAAGACAGGAATAGTGAATGGGCATGTTAAAATATCAATGTGATACCATTGCTTTTCCATTTCTGCGATTTCTTTCATTGCCTACACTTCCCTTATTTTTTCTCTTATGATTTTGAGACCGTTTCTGTTTTTCCTTTTGAAATTATTTATTTATTTGTTTTTATTTTGGGTTCTTTTTTTTTTGCTATAAAATGCTGTTATTTGTTATACTTTTCAAGCTCTTTAGGCTGCTGTCCCTGTTATTACTTTTTCTGAGAAGTTTATTTCTAGACATCTGTGTTAAAACTTCGTGAAATATTTGACTGTTTTACCTCGTTAGGATTTAGAAAACTACCTTAATCTCATGAATTTACAGGTAATACTAATGAATAACTACTTAATATGTGGTTTGGTTTGTAGGTGTTACTGCCAACACAAAGTTGTTATGCAAAACCTAAGAAGGTAATTTGATAAGAAGCCTTTATCAGATGAGGGGGCTTTAATCCTTTTTGCTCAATCAAATATAAAGGGGGACTCTACAATTTAAGAGGAATTTGGAGAGGGGGAGTATTTACTTAAGTATACCTCTTCTTACCTTGTTGTTATATCCAAAATTGCAGAACACTGTGCAGTGTATTTTCTCTTGTTTATACCTGTTCATAAAATGAATAATTATAAGCAGAGATGATTCTTGATTTTCCCTGCTTTCCAAACAGGGTTTGAGGAAGTTGCTTTTGCAGTCAGAAACTGATTTAAAATGTCATTTAGAAGTGATTGAGTCTATATGTTGGTAATGCTCTTGTCATGCCAATTTTCCACTGAAGTGATAACTGCTTCTCTTTTTTTGCTATACCCAGAAACGAGGTGCAAATCAGCAGAAAAAGAGATCCAAGGTAAGGGTCTATCTCTGTGTGGAATTGCATGCCACAGCAGGATGAAGAATTTCAATTAAATGTCTGCCTGCAATTGAAATGGTAGCCTTTCTTGTGTGGTGATTGGTTTTCTGTTTATGTTGTGGGTTTTTTCCTACCCCTTACCCCATATTCTCGTTGCACAAAGGCAGACAACTGCCTCTAAATATAATGTGTCAGACTGCCCTTTATCCATCATACTTTTATGCTGCTGGGCTTGCTGTGTGCCTGTGTTAGACAGCATGTGTGCTTCTGTGCACCACTGGAGAAGGAAAAGTTACATTCCTTTTGCTTTAGTAATTAATGTTTCTCTTAGAATTTTATTTTAATGGACTAGTCTTGACAGAAGGAAGCAGAGATGGTTGAGTTCCCTAAGGGAAGAAGAGGGTGGGGGGAGGGATGGGAAGGAGCAGCTAGGAACAAATGAAACCCTAAAACTTCTTTTAATTTTTCAAGTGCAGATCCATAACACCTGCACATTTTATTGTCCGTGTTCCTTGGATATAGTACTACTAGAAGAAAGGAAGGGACCCTCAAAAAAAAAAAAAAAAAACCAAAAAAACCCCCAAAAAACCCAAACCATATGACAAAAGGAACCTTTGAGTTTATGTTAAATTACCTTCAGTATTGGATTATCCGTTCTTTGCAGTTACAATTTTTGGTGGAAGTGAGTGAACTGTAGCAGAAATGATTAAAAGGAAAAAAAGAAACCTTTCACCTTCCCCGTGGCAAATGGGTCGCTGCTTAGAATCCTCTTCTATCCACATTGAAGGCAGATACATTACGGGGTGGTTAGTTGTTATTTGGGATATTTGGGTAGATATTTGGGCAGATTATGTGACTTGGGGTCAGTAGTAGTGCTTTCTGTTTTGTTTTCTCTGTCTCTTATTCAGTCAGGAGCTAAAGGAAAACTTGTCCGGAGTCTTGCTGTGTGTGAGGAGTCGTCCCCTCGTCAGGGAGCAGAAAATCTTCATGATAATCAGGTACATTTGCAGTCATTGCTGTTAGCTGCATGGTTGACCTCCATCTTCAGTTGCATGGTTGTGTTATTTAATTGGGCATTTAACAGTGTCTTTCTTGGGGGAAAAATTACATCCAACAGTGAACATGTTTTTATGGAGTTGTCTGGTTTAGCGTGAACTTTATTTTGAAATATTAGTTTTATACTATATCACAGGGTGTTGTTTGCTTTTTTTTCCAGACCCCCTGAAAATTTCAGCAAATGGAAAAGAATTCAAAAGTATTCAGATATTAAAATTTTTAAAAAATAGTAACAATCAAAAAGAATATTAATATGTTCTTGTCTCTAAGGCTATCTCTTTCGAGGCTGCACCAAATACAGTTATGAATATGCTCTGGTTTCTGGTTCCTCTAAGACTCCAGTTCATATCAGTGTGCCCATTCACATAAAATTCAAATGTCCTTTGCTCTCTAAAATACTTTGATAGAGCCAAGGATGCTTCCTACTGAGTGGCATTCATTTTCTAAACTCTTGATGTAAATTATCCTCTATCAAAAAGTGTGTATTTGAGTTTATCTGTACTGGTAGTGTTGTATTCCCAGCAGCTGGTAGAGTTCTGTCCTCTGCACCCCTCACCTTGGACAATAACACTGGTGGCAGTCTTTGTAGACTAACTTCAAAAAGTACTGCAAAAAGCAAAAATTAAGCCTCAGTTACTCCTCTTTGCTTGCCTAGTGAGAGCAAGGCTTAAAAAACCCCAACTAACCTAAACCGAAAATATCGTGAATACTGCCTATAATTTATGAGATGTTTATGTACAGTTGAGACTGGCTATCAAGAGAGCTTGAGCAAGTGGCTTCTTGTGAGCTTAGCACAAAAAAAAAAAAAAAGACATTTAAGTGTACTTTCTCACTGTTTCCTCTATTGACTTGAAATGAAACATCTTTCTCTCCTCTTAGCTCATAAGTAAGGAGAGGTTTTTCTATTTTTTTAATTTTTTTTGAAAGACCAAAAACCAAATTGTTTAGCAGCGGGACATCTACATGTTCTACTGCTCTACAATGATGCTTATGCAGTAGATGAGCAGGTTATTTTATCAGTTGTTCTGTTGTAGGTAGGATGCTTTTTGCTTGACTTGCGTTACTCAAAATGCGTGGCTTTTGTTCTGATTTTATTTGTATTTTCTATTGTTTAATGGAGAATGAAAAGGAGAACAATATAAAGAGATTGTATTAAGCATTGCTGGTAGTTTATAATGTACTGCACAGGACCTGTACTAAATGTCAGAGAGACTGGCAGGTGTTGAGGCAAAATCCCTCCTCCTTACACCAGGCAGAGGAGGAGTTCCTGTTACACACAGCCTCTGATCCTACTTGACTGACCAGCTGTGGCAAAGATTTCTTTGACTGTCTTAAAATATTTATGGGAGATGAAATGTCTCCCTTGACCCCAGCATCTGTTTCCTAAAGGCACAATTGGCTTGGTGTAATTAATTTGATAGGAATTGCCCTTTTGCTCTCACTGACCTTTTACTAATGAATGTGGCTCAGCTTTGCCATGGAAAGCTGGACCTGCAGGCTCCTCCTTGGGCTGGCTGAAGGATACAGGAAGTTTTATGCCAACCAAATTCCTTTGCTTTCACGTTAGAGGAGAAATAGCTTATTTTTTGGTTTGGAATTATTTTTTTAAAATTTTTAAAGTATTATTTTATCTTAATGGTTTACAAACCACAGGGAATTAATTACCAGAGAATGTACGGTACATTGCCAGAACTACTGAGTATGGATTGTACTGCAGACTTGATGTTTGTATTTATATTTGGATACTTGCCTTCATTTTCCTGTATAAGGAAAAAAATTGTTTACCTGTATTACTTGATCTTGAATGCTTACCTGATGGTTCGCTGTGTCCTTACTTAAAAGAAATGTTGCCTTTAATGTTATACTATTGACCAAGAAGTGTATTATTGGAATTTGATTATTTATTTTGTTGTTCTCTATACTTGTATCAATGTATTTATTAACATTGTATTTTACTATTGAGAAAAATCAATAAAAAATCTAAGAAAATATACAGTAGCTTGCTTTCACGACTCTACAGCCCTTCTGTGTGTTTCTTCTAGTGCGGATACATCACTATTACATTACATGTAAAACAGTATCTACTGTATCTTCATACGTGTGCTGTGTTCATATGATTGTAAAGTCCATCATTTTCATATGTGCATTTTTAAGAACCACTGTGAAGCTTAGTATTAATATCCTGGGAACAGCATGGCCAGTTACATTTTTCTCCTGTTGAAAAGCTAGCAGCACAAGTCGCTCTGCTTCTGGCAGTGCCTGGAATCAAGAATTATCCTTTGGGATCATTTAGTAGTGGTTGATCCAAACTTTGTTGTTTGAAGAGAAATTGAACTGCCATTTGAAGTGAAAGAAAGTAGGCATAGCGATAGTCTTCTGAGCACAACTGAGCAGGTTAGGAAACATTTTTCTATGAAGCCTTACCTCAAATGACCAGGAATCCCTCGTTAGGCTCAATTTCTGGCTAATACTGTCAGCCAAAACTAACGGAAGTAGGGACTAAGGATGGTAGGTCAGGTTAAATTTTGAGTCCAGGGTTTTGTTTCTCTTTTACAATGCTTTTCATCTCAAGTCTTTTGTGCAACGTTCAAACTTCACAAAAAGTCAATAATGATTCAGCTGAGAAGTTACCAATTTCTGTCTTACTGTGACATGTTTATGCTGATATCCCGTTCTGTTAGGAGCTTGTCTTACATGTATTGTGATGGCTGATTTGTAGTTCTTTAAAGAATTCAGAAACTTAAAATTTGTAATAATTACTGGAAGCATTTTTTGAATTCATAATGGTCTGGTTGTTTAAAAAACCACCCCTTTAATGTTTTCTATTACTCTTTTGGTATGCTAGTATACTTTGAAAAATTGTGAAGGAAGGGAATTTACTAGCATTCAAGAAACTCCAATTTTCTCCAGTATTGGTGATATAGGTTTTTATTAACATAATGCCAAAAAATTACCAGGCATGCAGGACTCTCTTCTATTAAAGAAAACCTCTTTACCAGGGAGTTTTGTGACAGCTTACTTCAAACATGCTTTTTTTACACTACTTAATCATATAGTATTACTTGGAGCACTTTTGTTTTTCTTTAAAAGAATAAAACACAGAAGTATGCTTCCTTCAATTTTGTCCAACCAGTTTAAGATTTCTTGAAATGTGTAGATTGTGCCATGGTAACTTCAAAAGAAAACAATTTGAGTTTTGTTAAAACAAAGCTGGTATAAAGTAATATTGTGAGGAGGGAAAAACAAGTTCTTTAAGGAAAATCAGAAAATGCAAACCAGCTTGAATTCTGAGTTTTAATTAACTTTTAAAAGCTGAAGCATGCTTTCAAAGGGACTCATAGTCTCTGAAATACTGACTTTTTGAGGATAAAACTCATGATGCCTTAAAGAAGTTCACTTACTATAACGTGCTTGAAAGATCACAGTGCACATTTCACCTCTTTTGCTAAAGGCACATCTCCATATGTCTTTAAATGTAAAGTACCTGATTAGTTAGTATGTCCTCTTGTATACAACTGAGTATATAATTTGCTGGCACTCTTCAACTATCAGACCCAGAAGGCTCAGTCTAGCTGATACTGCACTTACATGTGCAAAACAGTTCATAGGAAACTGCAGGTTTTCTAGAGAGGGGAAGAAGGGATATTTTTCAGATATCCATCCATCGATCATCACTTAACACGTGTAGTATTAAATTATAAAATTAATTAAGAAAGCCCATATAAAATGTATTTCATTGTTCTAATAACTCTTAAGTGAGTATTACTGAAATGGAGCATAATATAGTGCCCTTAATATAGGTAGACTAACATTTTATAGTATTCAAATATTAGAGAAAAAATACCTACTTACTAGTAGAATTTGGCCTCTAAGATGTCGTTACTCTCCTGGCTAAAAAAAAGCCATTTTTCAAATAGGAAAGAAATGTATCTGGCTTCAACTTTTCTAGCTACACATAGTTTAATGCCAATATCTGCAGGTTGGAAGCCATTGGAAGCTTACTGAATCTGGCCCATAATTTATCTATCTTTTTTTTCCCAACAGGAATCAATCCAACTACAGCTTTCCAGTTTTCCTAGCTTGCAAGAAGAAGATAAATATAATAAAGATGACTCCGAGAAAGAAAAAGAGAAGGATAAAAATAAAGATAAAAGCAGTGAAAAAAACAAGATCCGAATGTTATCAAAAGGTGAACTTAAAAATATTTAAATTGTTATGATTACTGTTGTAGAAAGGATCATATATTTTTTATAAGCATGTATTTATTTATTTGTGTATAAATATATAAGTAGGAGTGTTTTCATGTTGAGAAAATTCAGAACCTGAAATGTATGTGCATGAGAGCCTTTTTCATACAAACATCAGGCTTTGAGAGTGAAGAAACCTTCCAAACTAAGGTTTGATATTAGATGTTATTAGTTTTCATTAATGTAAAAGCAATCTTTTGAATACTTAACCATATTGGTATAAACACATAAATATATAAATATATATGTGATTATATACTAAGTGTAGGACACTAATATGGTTTTTTTCCGGATTAATAATAATATATTGGCATGTAACTTGTGCAGCGTAGGCAGTAGAGAGTAATCCTCTTTACTATTGTTCCTCTCTCCTGGAGTATTTATCTTAAATGCTGTAAGGAAATACATCCTTGGCATTCAACCTGCATTGCAATTTACTGTTATCACCTAGTAAGACTTATTCAGGAAAGATCTTGTATCTAAATTTCGTATTGTTTTTTAAATCTTTTTATTAATTCATGGAATACAGTTGCAGTGTAATCTCTCAAAATAATCATTGCCTACCTGAGTGTGGATCTGCAGCTGGTGTGAATAGTCATTTGACTCCAATGGAGCTCTCACAGTTCACGCCAACATGACGATCTGTGTTTACTTTTGAGTCAGGAGATAATACTGAAACACTAATTCTGACTACTGTCACGCATCCCTATTACCTGCCCACTCCCAGGTGTCATTGGATTTCAATCTGTTAATGCAAATAGAGTTCCCACTGGCATGATTCCTCATTTACTGTGTACAACATTTATTAAGAGATACAAAGACACATTGATGAATAGAACTTTTTTTTTCCTCATTTTAAAAATTTGTTTTAGTGGTTTAAAGGAAGAACTTGGCAGGGTCTTGAATGGGGTTGAAGGTTTTCCATGTTTTTAAATAACCTGCAGTTTCTTTCAATGTTTAGTTTTGGTGCTGTGTTCTCGGTGGAGTGGTACAGAGGAACCACGAATGTCCACTTGATGCTTCAGAATGTAGATCCCTCTTGGCTGAACTCCAAATGAACACTTTCAGAGCATGTGCTTTCAGATTATTGCTGGAAAAGGGATTTTGATTTATAGCATAGCTTAATTGTAAATGTTGAAATGAAATAAATGAGTGGAGGGTGTTTGTTTTTATTTTTCAGATTGCAGTCAAGAGTATACAGATTCAACAGGCATAGATTTGCATGAGTTTCTCATTAACACATTAAAGAATAACCCCAGGTAGGTATTTCCTGTGTTAGAGCTGGTATTCCTGCATTTATAGGTGGCAGGTTTTGACTTCCCATAACTGTACACTGTGTTTTATTTGTTCTGGAGATGGTTATGAGGCAAAATGTAAAGGAGGTAGGCTGTTAACTGAGAGAAATGCTATAAAAAGTCATCAACTTCGACTCCTTGATCCAGTCACCCATTGCTTAATTTCACTTAACATCTGGTCTTTGTCCTTACCTTCTTGTATACAGCTCTATGTGGTGATTGCAATAATACATTATTATGGTTGGAAATTTCTATATGAATATAAAATAGCTTTCCTTTAACTGTGCTGCACACATAATCCTGTGCACAGTGCCAAATTCTGCTCTCAGTATTCCCATAGTTGTCATTTGAAGCTACAAGCCCATCTCATCATTAAATTTGCCTCTAAACATCTAAGGAAGGATCTGTAACATTTTTATACATTGTGATTTTTATCCTTCATTTCAATTGGATCTGCTAAATAGGTACCATGTAATTCTGCAATTATAGGAGAACTTGCATAACTTCTTGTATAGATGATGGAAGGTCCTTCAATTGCTTTGTCTGTGCAAAATGAGAAAGTTCAGAAGAACTAAGGAGTGATGGGACTCTGTCAACCTTAGAAATGTGTGAAATACACTGGGGAAATTTTTGAATGTTTTTGGCAGGAGAGCATGGAAAAAAAGGAATATCTGGGACCTTCCAGTTGAAAACAGAGCATTTTGACTGAGAAATACTGTGGCATTGCCTCCTGGGAGCCATAGTTCAAGGGCGTTGTTCTCTGTTGTACTCTAACTAGATTATGTCCAGTCTTCTTGCAGCAAATCAATGCCCTGTGGAAGATATGTCTCAGGCAAAATGTTGAAAATTTCTGTGGGTAGCAGCTCTTCTTGTGAAAGAGCTAGGGGTTAGCTGGAAATCTCATTTTCTATCAAAAAAGGGGTGAAAAAGGGCCAAAGCTATCCATAGCAGTCAGATCTTTCTATGCAACACATTGGTTGCAGCCTGTTGTGGCCGGAAGTGCTTTCAGACCATAGCTGAGCTCAGAGAAGAGCAGAACCTGTCGTGTATGTCTGCAAAGCTGCAGCAAAGCAGGCTGCAGTCTTTTCCACATGAGCCAGGGTAACGCACGTTTCATTTTTAATCAAGATGACTGACAGCGCTTGCAAAATAGCCTTTCAAATGCTGATATATTAATTTTTCCTCTAAAATGTCTGTTGATAGTTGACGGTACAATTCCTTGCGTTTCTTTTTGACAGGGACAGAATGATACTCTTGAAAATGGAACAGGAAATTATTGATTTTATTAGTGACAACAAGTAAGTCGAGTTCCACACTTGGTTATTAAGTCATGTGCTTGTGTTGCAATGTGAGTTGTGCGAGGGATTCGCTCATATGGACCGCAGTGCTCCTGAGGACTGTTACTGGCACGCTGCAAGAGCAGGCTTTTATTTCCTGACACGTGGTGGTATTGCTTAAAATACAGTAGATGTAAATGAAAACCTTTTGCTTTTCATTGTGTTATAATTGCACTGGCTCCGCTCATTTAGATCCGAAAATATAATTAAAGCTTTTAGTGTGGAGAATAATCAAGGGTGTTATCTCTTGTCTCTTCCTTTGTGCTATATTATTCTAATGCATTGGAAAATAAAACTGAACTTGGGTGGAGGGATTCTTGTTATCATTAGCTCTTTATACTAAAATGTTTCTGCAGCTTTAAAAATGGAGAGTCAGAATAGCCGCAGAGGAAGAAATTATGCTGACGGGAAATAAGCATTTTGTCAGTAATAGAGAAAAAAGGAGTATTTGCCAAACAAGACCTTTCCAGAATCATCCTGCATCTGACCTCTGGGAGAAAGGCACAAAGCTGTTGCCAATGTCTCAACAAATCTGTAGGTTTGGTTGAGCAGGGAGTGTGTGTGGGGGGTGGGGAGGGTCAGCAGATGAGTTCCTCCCAACACACAGAATACTCACTAGGTACCATGAAGCATGAGCTTTATTTGTCTCAATGTAGCACATGGAAATGCACTTATAGAAATTTTAAAATTAAGTCCCTTTTTTTTTTTCCCTCCAGCCTTCCTGTAGCAAACATTTATATGTAAATGTGCAACGGAGAAATTTTAAGTTAGATTTCTGTCCACTGAATTATCAAATGTATTGCTATTTTCATTTATTTATAGCTCAGAGGGAAATGTAATTATCAATGCTATTTATTCTCTTTTTTCCTAGTAATCACTATAAAAAGTTCCCTCAGATGTCTTCGTATCAGAGGATGCTAGTGCACAGAGTGGCAGCTTACTTTGGAATGGATCACAATGTGGATCAGACTGGAAAATCTGTAATTATCAACAAGACCAGCAATACAAGAATGTAAGTATTGCTACTGTTGTGTAACACTGATGTGTTTTTCCTTGTTCCCTTTCACAGTGCAAGAGCTGGTTTGTACCATGACTGCGTGGTGTAATTTTTTATATATATATTTTAATTTATTTTTTTTAGCAAGAGTGAGTGCTGTTTATTATTTTCTAGGGTGGAAGGGGAGGACAGGGCTCTCATTATGAGTTGATATAAGGATATATAAGGGGAAATCAACCTAGCTGGTCTATTGCAAGAAAGTTATCACAGTATCTTGTAATGTTACTTTTCCTGATTCCTTAGTGCTGCCACTTTGCTATGAAAATAATCTCCTTTATATATCACCTGATACCATAGGGCTATATTCCTAAATAACCCAAACATATTTGGAAGACTGCCTCTTCCCCTGTTCTGGCTATCCCTGCTTCAAGAATCATTTTCTGTCCAGCCCGATTATTTAGGATATGGTTCCCCTCCACCAGCTGTCACCATTCATCCCCTTTTTTTCTTATCCCCTTCTGCTTCCACTATATTTTCTCTTCAAATCTCACTGTGTGACCACAGCGTTTTGGTGAAATTTAAATTCCTTCTGATGGTTCAAATGTATTGGAAAATTCCTGGCAAGTTAACCTTGTGCTGGCATGCATTACGTGCTCCTCCATGAACCTGTATAAAGCCAGCAAAATCTTTGTACAAAGGTCCCTGGCTAATTCAGCAAAGGTGCAGTAATGTGTCCTTGCCCAGTCAGCATCACTTTTTCTACCAAGTGCTTTATGTGTATTAAATGTAGCCTTCCTCTCACTCTCTACCTATAAACTACATCATGAAGAGGAAGTAATTACAACTGAGTAATGAAGTTTTGGTATCTGGTATTGGAACAGGAAAGGCCAGCTTGAAAATTGTGTACTTCCTGTATTCAATTAGTAGGAGAAATGAAAATATTTATTTCATTTATATATCCAGTAGTTAGATGATTTATTTATATCCAGTTGTAGAGAGTATTTTTTTTAATGTTATTAGCTTGTCCTGTAGAAGGGTAGAGGGACTGCCTAATTTTGCAAGATCAAAATCTGAGCCAAACACATTGGTATTTGCTATTTCACTGAGCCCTAAAAATCCTCCATATGTATGAAGTAAATTTAAGATCATGCACAATTTATTTTAGATCCTTTTCATGGGCTATCCTTGAGATACTTGGGATTCTGTAAAACAGCACTGGGGTATTAATGTTTTTAAAGATTCGATTTTCAGAAGTCAAGAGAATTACAGTAGTTCAATAAAACACTCAGGCTGAGAAGGCTTAGCCTCAGGGTCTGGTAATACCTGCCCTTGCACAAGGGCTATATTTGAATAAGAAAAAGCTGGATATGCAGCAAACTGGTGTTCAGTTTTGAGGTGTAAATAAGGAAAAATTTAGTCTCCTCTTAAACAAAACACATTCAGTCCTATTTGAATGCTTTTTAGGCATTCCTCTCTCTTTACAGTTCTCCCTTTTCAGTTCACATCTGTGTCACTGCTGTAGCATACCAGCTGCTACAGATCTTTCCTCACAGCATTGCCTTCTGCTGGTTGACTTGACAATAGAATACTATCACATTAATATCTGAAAATGCCTTGCTCTGTTGTGTGACCCATTATCTCAGAGATAGGCAGCACGGGAAGTGCTGTTGGAAATGCTTGCACAGCGCTTCTGGAGAGGACACTGAAGCCTTCTTCAACAGTCAAAGCTTTATCCGCGTGCTCTGGTGAAACTGTGGCTTCATACATGGTGGGAGTGAGCAAGCAAGCCTATTTGCCAGGCATGAACTGGCATCCTTGTGGGCAAGCTCACCGGGCCGGATGTTGCAGGTGTATAACGGATCGAATGGCCCTTTCAGCTGCAGTCTTGCAAACTGAAGGTGAGGCCAGAAAAATTGGTTCTGATACCATTCCTGTCTAGATCTTCCAGAAATAAACACAGGGCTTTGCCCCTCTGTTGACTGTGAGTACAGCTGTTTTGTAAGCATCACAGAAGCTGCAGTTTTCTTCCCTCTTCAGTGATTTGGTGGTAGGTAACTGGATTATGTGAAGCTCATAATGCCTTGTGGTGCTTCCAGTGTGTTATTTACATTATTTTGATATTGCCATAAAATAAAGCTTTGTAGAAGTGGCTCTTTCTTTTCATAACTGGAGGAGATGGCATGTTTTTTTTTTTAAATGTCCCTGACTCTGACAGAAAATAGCTTGTTATTATCTAGCATGAATAAGGGCTGATGAGATTTTATTATCCGCAGCAAATATTGTGTAAGTTCCACATCTGAAAGAGTCTGATGTGATTTCATGTGTTCTGCATTTCACTACTCTCAGAGGAGACAGTTTTGTGTGGTTCAGAATCAACACCAAATACTGGGAATGTGTTGACTCTATTAATTACTACTTGGACAGTATCCAGAATACTGAAGAATCTGAAGAGTGTCTGAAACACTGTTCACCGTGGTTATGCTGTGCTATAAGCCTGAGCCTTGATAGCTTTATATGAATTTATGGAGAGGCCTCACAGACAGATGTTCTGAAGATTTGCATTTTGGCAATAAATTATCTCTTTATGGCATATGGTTTTTTAAGTACTTTAGCAACATACTGTGGAGAGGGAAGAATGGTCCTGCATACTCAAGAATTCGTAAATTCTGTACTGTCTGTGACTTCTGTGGTCGTGTGCCTGTTTGAGAAGAACATATGACTCTGCAGATTTGCCACGTGGGCTTGAATAATAAGCACCTTGTGGCATACTGCTTTGGCTGAGTGAGGGTTCCTGTCACGTCTCTGCTTAGGCTTGCGGGTGATTGGTTCTTCCCTGGCTCCAGGCAGTGAGGTGCGTTTATTCTGTTCAGCAGAGACCTCCTGTGCTCACTGCCTGCAGGTGCTCAGAGGTACAAGTGTCAAAAGAGTTAATGGTTTTGGGATGAAAAGGCTGTTTGGAAAAATCTGGTACCAATGCTCCCTTAGAGGTGCTGTGGTACAATTTGTCATATGGGGGACTGGGGTGTGAATGGACCAGATGGGGGCATTTCAGTCCTTTCATCAAATGGCTGTCTTAGGGCAATGTGTATCCACTTCTATGTACCTGTGCCTGTAGAGTACCTACTTTATGGAGGTTTGGGATTTGAGAAAGTGCTTATTGAAGAGGTTGCAGCTGGAAGGAGGACTGTGACTTCTCTGGTCATTCTCTGTGCTGCTTTACAGAGAGGAGAAAAATGATGGTAAAAATTCATTAGGACTTAAGTCTCTGGGAGTGCAATACTGTAGCTTTCATGAACTCTCAGTGAGATCTCTCTTAAAAATACAGTCAAACAATAATGGCAATTTAGCAGTTGCAAAAGTATTTATAATGAAGAGTTTAATCTAAAGTGCCTTTTTTTTGTTAATTTTATTGGAATGTGAACATGTCATACTGTCTTGAAGCTTTTTTTATGAAATGAAATTTTAAAAGACGGTGATGACCTCAACTACCAAAGTGGTTTTTGACCTTAATCAAGTTAAGTCTCTGTACTCTAGCACTTATTACAGGATAGTGGATTTTAAAAACAAATTATCTTTTCATATAATTTTTGAAATTTAAAGTAGGTTAAAAAAAAAAGAGAATGACTTAAAAAAAAATATATAATTTTTCATGGTCTCATGTCTTATGAAGTCGTGCCTAACTAAATTATCCCATTTTTGAAATCTTAATCTCAGCACTATACATGAAAAAAATTGATCAGAAAATGGAGGAAATTTTGTTGTTATTGTTTTGTTTTTATAGTTAAAGAACTCAAATACTACTTAAAATGAGACATCTGCTTTGTTCAGATGATGCTCTTGTGTCACTGTTCTAATGTATATCTGTCTGTCATCTGTATCTGCCTGTCATCTTTCTAAAGATATACAGAAATGTAAGGGGAACTTAAGACAGTGAAATATGATATAAAGAGAAGTTTGGAATTGAGGCGATGTGTTAGACAGGGCATCCCTATTTGGAGCCCAAAAATGTGTGTGTGACACCTTCTATTCTGTATATTCTTCATAATTCCTATCAAGCAACTGGAAGTACTTCATGTTTTTTTGCAGAACTGTTCATATTGTTAGATGTATCAGTTCAATCAGATTCATTCATTTTATTATCTCTAGATAGGTGGAGAAATGTAGGGGAAGTGCATTTGGTGTACTTGGTAAATGAAAAGGATTTTCATTTGGTTGAGATCATCAGCCATGTGACAAGCAAGTCTGTACCACAGCCCACACATGCATTCATGTACTTTTTTATATAAGTGTGAGTGGCAGGGCTCATCAGAATGAGCAGGTGGGATGCTTATGATATATATGCTGTGTTTAGACATTTTCATATGTTCTGAGGGTGTAACATACCTATTATGAACTTTATACCAATTCTCACGTTCTCAATTCTAATTTTTTTCCTCAAGAACATTGTGAGTTATAATCCTTGTGATACTTTGTTTTCTTCCTACTCTCTTAACATAATGTTGGCCCTGTTGGAAGGTGTTTTAGTGTCTTTGAGGTGCATAAAAAACTTCAGGCAATGCTAAGCTGTTATGTGTATTACAGGGGTTCCTTATGATCTAGAGATGAACTGTATCAGCAGAAGGAGACATAATGTACAGGTTGTATTTTGAATAACCTACAAGGCCTTCTTGTTTGACACATAATCTGTATTATTCTACCTCCTTTGTATAAGGGTGGTTTGAAGCACAAGCAAAGAAGAAAAGTTCTCTTTGGGTTTCTGTTGTGTATACACTGACTGATCTTGCTATAGATAACACTTATGCTAGTAGAGGTGCACTGTGACAATTTCACCAACTTAAGAATCTGAACTTTGGTACAGGATCCTACAGACATGTCAATAAAATGGCATTCACTGAACGTGGCAATTTCAATGAGGAATAGTTTGTAGAATTTTTTTTTTACCCTAGGCCTGAAGTGCCAAGAAGACTTCCTTAAGATGCCAAATGTTACAGCCTTTGGAGCATGCAGAAAAGTATGCCTTTCCCCTTGACTGAATAAGGTATTCAGTGTAAATGACTTTAATTTCTTTAAGTGGTTGTTTGCTGATGGGAAAGATGGAACCTTTTAGCTATGAGAGAGCAGTGACAAATGTATACCTGAACACAAATATCTTTTTTGTAAAACCTCAGTCAAAGCAATTCAATATTTGCCAGAGCATTTGAAGAACAGTTTTGTTCCCTGCCCTGTTGTAAACCAGAATAGTTATCTGGCATATGGTTTGCTGCATGGTATTATTCCATCTGTGTTTAAGCACCTTATGCTATTCTTAATTATCGCATGTGTACACAGAGCAATGATCTCATGAGAGCAGAATTGCTTTTGTGAGCCACATGATGCATGAAAACTTACATGAACACCCTTATTTCTGGTTTTATTTTCATTAGACTCTTGCACTATTTTCTTCAAGGGACTGTGGAGTCATCTCCATTCCTTCATTTCCTGTTGTATTTAACTCTTTCTCATCTTCCCTACAGAATAGTTGCTCCTTGGCGATTAAGAAATAAACAGAAACTGGAAATATCCAGACTTTCACTCTAGTTTACAATTGCTGTTGCTCAGTTGGTGTTACAACATTGTCTGTTGCAAATGTGTAGAGAAATAAAAGGGTGCATAGTAGATGTATGCAACTAAAATGGAGAAACTGTGTGACTGAGAAATAACACTGTAATTGACCAAGACATTTTGTTCTGGTTTAAGATGAACTAATACATTACACGACTAATAATTTAGTAAGAACATTAATAAAAGAATAATGTATAATAAAAACTATGAGTTTATGTAGCCACATTGTAATGTAACATTTAAGTAACAAATGTTATGTTTGTTTTCATGGGTTTTATTTCTTGACTTTTTTCACACAAAAATAACTTGTTTATTTCAGTTTGGGATTAAATTAGGGACACAATTAGTTTTTCAGTGCAATAGCAATTATGTTTGGGTTTTAAGAACCCAGTGTCCTGATAGGCATGCTTATGTTTTAGCCTTTACTTCCTTTTTATCCTTTCTCACTGCACTCAGAACTGCAGCCCAGAGCTGAAGAAGGCTTTCACATCCGAGAAGTAGGAGAGAACTTCCCGACAAATGCTTCAGAAAAGCATTAAAGGGAATTAGACATTTTCAGTTGAAGTTCAGGAAATGTCTGCCTCCAGCAGTAGCCTGAGCCTACTTTTTCTCTGCAATGTCTCAGCTTATTGTCACAGGAGAGAGCTACATGGAATAATTGCCTTTCTTTTATCCAGTCACATGGTGATTGGAGAAGTAATTCAGGGTGTACATGTGCTGGTAGAAATAACTGGTAGAAATTTTATTAATATCTTACTATTGTGCTACAAACATTTGTGTCAGACATAAAATTGCTACCTTTCCATAAATGCATTATTTGAGGTTGTGCACATTCATTATTTCGCTGCTTGATGCTCATCCTGCAGAGACTGAGCTTTTTTTTTTTTGTTCCAGTCCTTCTTTTATTTTTTTTTAATGCTTATTTTCTTAATTTTAATGATAGTTGAATTTGGACAGACTTTTTTTCTCAGCAAGTATTATGCCATTTTAGTCATAAGACTGTTTTACATGAAAGATACAAAAGGAAAAACATAAATTCTTGGTACACTTGAAGCTGAGCTGAATTTGACCCTTGAGCTGAATTTGACCCTTAAATACTGGCTTCATTCTTACTTCAGTGTAAGCTATATACTGGACTCATAGAAATTACTTATTCTCTAAATGAGATGTTAGGGTTAATGAACCAGTTCTAATAGCTCCAATATTAAATTTTCATCTAATGTAATTTATTAAAATTAAATTGTTTATAATTAAGGTGGACATGTGCTTTTTACAGCTGTTCTATACTGTAATGAAATATTAGTTAAGCATTAATCAGAAGACATTTATGGTACTTTTTTTTCTCTATTTCTTATCTTTTTAATCTTTGCAATCACACCACTTTATAGTGTAGGTTTTGTTAAACCTGGAAGGTTATTGTCACCTGCTGTGTGTGGGGAGATGAGAGGTTGCCCAGGAAGAGAATGCTTTGGAATAGCAAGTAGGTAATTTGGTTGAGGGAAGCTCTTTCTTGCATAAGTAATTAATCCTTGTGCTCGTTCAAGCTGTAGTAGGAAAGTGCTCATTAATCAAGATGCTATTTGGTCATTTATACTTTAAAATTACTGGAGAGGGATCTGGAAGTCTGAGATGGCTCCTGTGCTTTCCTCTGAGGTAACTGTACATCAGTAGTAGGTGAAGAAATGTATTTAAATCTGAGCATTTTAGAAATAAGGTGTTGATAGTTGAGCAAGTAAATTTTAGATGTGGTCCAAACTGGTTTTATGATTGCCTTTTGCTCTTCTGTTGCATGCCTCGTTTTTAATGTAGGAAATAGGACACATAGAAATATGAAAAGTATTATGAGTTTTGAGAAATCTTTGCCTTTGTCAGTTGTTTCTTGCTGTTTCCAGGGTAGCCTTGTGAGGCTGTTTCTGTCAGTTTATTAAAAACAGGCCCTCTTTTTTAGGCCAGTGATTGTTCAGAGGATGACTTCTGATCCATGAGTCTTCCTGCTGGAGAGGGCAAAAATATTCATGAGTGTAAAGCAGAAGTCAGAACAAGAATTTGTTATGATATTAATGTGCATACATGGGGCATTTCAAGAAATAATAGTTTTTTCGTTAGCCCATTGGCTTTTAGTGAACCATCTTGCCTTCATCAGTAGACTTCAAATCTTGAATTTGCTTCCTTTTTCTCTCTCTGTTCCTTGTTAATTTTTGAACATCTGAAATAGAAAAGCGTAATTTTAAATAGATCACAGCAGTTATGCAACACTGTAATTTTCAGCCACTTACAGAATATGCCCCATCCTTAAAATCAGATATTAATGAATTCCATAATAATCTGTGCTACCACTTTTGAGCCTCTATTAGCTGGAAATAAATTGGCACTGTGCAAGATGTTCAGTCTTTTTAGGCACCCTGAATATCAAGAAATAAATCCAATTGAGGAGAGTAAGCAGGGTAAGCAGGTCCCTCAGTAAAGAAATAATCTTAGTGTGATCACAGGAGGACACTTTGAAGCTCCTAAAATGGTCCCTGCCTAAGAGAGGACATAATGCTTCTGCCCCATCTAGCAGAAGGGATGGTATTTGCACATGGCTTGGCTTGTAGGCTTCTCCTCTGTTTTCAAAACCCATCTTCTGGCCCCAAAATACTGGGCAAAATATTGAAGTTTGTACTCAAGCAGACACTCAAGGAGTCAAGAGGTACTATGTTTTTGCATCCATATCTTCAAACATGATGATTTTTTGGAATTAAGTTTTAGGAAAGGTTATGAGGGTCATGAGTTTTGCAATGGTACCTCAACATTGAATCAGGTTCTTTGAGTACCGTATGCTTTGAAATCCTTCAGGAACTGGCCCTCTGCCCTCTGCTTGGTCCACACACAGAACAACTTGGCATGGAAAAGATTCAGCGTACATCCTGCAGCCTTCAACTTCACTGTGGTTTTTTGTAATAAGAAACACTACTGGTGCCAGCCCCACTGAAGTCAGGGGCTGAAGTCAACCCCAATTAGAGGGGGAGAATGCCTGTGAAAATAACTTGTGACTTTCCACATCCCTGTTTAATAATAAATGCAGAACACGTTTAGAGTCCAGCTGCTGCTCTGAAAAAAGTATTAAAGAATATATAGTCTTAAACTGGGGAAAATTTAGCATTTGGTATTTGAGGGGTTTTTCCCTCTGTGCCACAGAGAAGACAGCACCTTGAAGAACTGTCTTGTGCTGGGTTGATTTTTTTTAAGGCTTTTAATGTGCTTTTACCATCATATCAGAAGTTCTTAGTGACTCATATGATAAAAGCAGCAATCTGTTAATGAGGCATTTACCTTCAAATGCTCGCAATGCCATTTTGAGTGGTTTTAAGTATTAAGTTGTGATAATATAACTGCACTGTGCTTTAACAATTATCTGTATTTAAATTCCCACTCTAGCTTTTTGAAACTGTATTTTAGCATCCATCAGCCTTTAAATACACGAAACCTATTTGAAGGGTGTAATTTCAGGCTCTCATTCTTGAAAAACGTTGTTCTGAGAGAATTTAATCAAATAATTTAACCTGTAGGGCTGGAATTCTGCCTTTTTCATTAAGTTGGGGGCTTTTGACAATGATAATATTTGCTTCCAAGTTCTGTAAATTCTCAAACTCTCAAAATACATTCCTATGCCTCTATTATCAAAACAGACATTGGTAGTGCAAATAATAGAGTTTTGGCCCTAGAGGTAAAGCAAAGAGACAGTAATGCTTACGTAGTTTTATTGGGGTAGTAATGCAGAGTCCTAGGAGAGCCTTCAACCTAAAACCAAAAAAAACCACACAGCGGGCAGATGTAGTAGGTATTCACAAACTAGCACAGCAAGAAAGGCCACCATACTGTGTCACAGCATGCCTTCAGAATAGAGGCTAACATGATGTTGGACTGAGTAGTCAGTTTAATTAAAGATAAGTGCAAATAACAGGAAAACAATGTTAAACCATCAGAACACCTGCATAAGAGTGCCCTAAGTCTTCACAACTTCTCTGAATCCTGTCAGCAGCAGTGCTTCTCTCTGGCTTCCACCATCCCATTGCTCTCTTGATGGCATCCTTGTGTAAGATCATTTTTGTTGGTTATTCATTTTGTTTGCCAGATGACGATTCTGCGAGTACCCTGGGTGCTGTTTTTCCTGTCCTTAGCCCCATTACCCTACCTATTTTTGACTTTGTTTTGCCACTTATTCAGGAGAGGAATATTAACATGCTGTTCCCTGTTATGTGCATTAAATGAACATTGGATCACAAATGCAAAGTTCAGTTTTTTTGCCTCCTGCATACCACAGCGATCTCCCCTTTTGAACTTGCATTCCTGTACTGTGTTCTTTCAGACAGCTGCTTGGCTGTTACCTGTGAGGCTTCTGCAGATGATATGCACTACAGCACTTGCTAGATATTTTAGCTACATCAGGTGCTGTACTGCCAAACCCATCTTTTCCACACATGGTGAGGTTGTTGCTTCTTCTGAAAGACGTCTTGCAACAACCTGTGTGCTGTGGTGCTGTCAGAAACATATGCCTCATAATAAAGATTTATGTGCTGTGTTTAAGTCAGCCCTGACAATACCAGACTGTTTGTGTGCTCTACTAATGCAGTGACTGAGTCTGCAGAACTGTAACATTCAGAGCTCATGCTTGTCTCTTTCCATTTGTCCTTTTGGTCTGGTATCTGTGTTTCCTGATTTTTAGCCAGTAATTTTTAATAAGCTAATTAACTTATTTTAAATGAGTGCAGATTTTTTCCCCACAGTATTTCATTTCTTATCTCCTGTCCAAATAGAGGTCTATGAAACTGCATTAGTTGGCTTGGCAGACTCAAGGAAATGCCCTGTTCCTTCCTTAGTCATGTATCCTAATAGCTATTACCATTTTGCAATATGTTTTTAAAATCTGTAATTTAATTAAATAGGGGATACCTGGTTAAGGTAGTTAGGGTTTGTGGTTTTTTCCTTACTACTTACAAGAGTTGACTCAGAATCAAAAGCATTAAATGAGCATGTAATGGGGAATTCTCCTGAAAGAGTCCATGTAAAAAAATATGCCTGAGGCGTGAACTCTGCTTTCTGTCATCCAGAGATAAATTGAGAAGAACTCAAGTGAATGGAAGTAGCTCACATTAAAATCACTGTAATGATAGTAGGAAAAAAAAAATCACATAACGCTATCAAAAACCTTTTTTTTTTTACTTTTTGACACACAGAAATATTTTGCTGCTTATTCCATATTTCCCATTTCTGAAATATAGACTTCACTGTAAGCAATGAGTTCAAAAAAGTGCCTTTGGGGCCTTGCTTAAGTAGGGGCTGCAGATGGCTTTTAAGGAACTATAAAATCAGAAGGGCAAATGGTAATGGCCAACTTGCAAAAGAAAGAACAGACACAAAGACCACCTAAAAGGTAGTGATGGAGGTTTGTTCTGCTGTGGATTTGTTACTATATATCTGACTCAGTGTTTCAAAAAAGGACAGCATGGTTAAGGTTGGAAGGAATCTCTGGAGGTTGACTTGTCCAACCCAGCCCTTCTCAAGCAGCACCGCCTGGACCCAGTTACCCAAGATGATATCTGGGACCATAACAAGAATAGAGACTCCACCACCTGTCTGGGCAACATGTGCCAGTGCTTGCTCACCCTCACAATGAAATTATTCCAAGCACAGAAATAAGTTCCACCCATATCTTCAAATGATCTCTCAACACAAAAATGAGACTGAAAGAGTTGAAATGATCATTGGCTACCTGAGAAGGAGCACAGCCACGAGAAATGAGAAAATTGCTGTGAGATTTTACCTGGGTACTCTCCCCAGGTCTGGACCTGATGTTGCACAGAAGTATGTAGAAATGTTCCTGAATCAGGAAAAAAACTGGGATAGTAGAGCTAATGGTGCCTGCTACATATTGTGTCTGGTCATTGGGTAAACTGATCACTTGCCAGAAAGTGATCTCTTTTCACTGTGGAAGAAAACAGATTAGGAAAACGTTTCCAAAGATTTTTAGTGATGGGAGCAGACTTTGCAGAAGTTTGCAGGTACTCAGAGAGTTTTGGGAAGCTTTTCGTGATGAAATGTTTGGGTGCTGCAGGACACCTACTGAAGTTGGCTTCCTGAAGAAGAGAGAAGGGGGACCAGAAGGGGGGTAAGCAGCTGCCTGAGGATGCGTGCCCAAGAGCACTAACTCTTGGGCTTTAACCTTTGTAGTGCCTGATGAAAAGCTTTACAGGGAAGAAAGAAATGTGCTGTGTGTTTTCTTCTGAACCACGTTGCCAGAAAGATGACTAACTGAGCTACCTGGCAACTTTTAGGAAATATGAAATGAGTTCATCTGCGATTGTAGTTTTGTGAAGCTGCATTTTCAGGGCACAGATGTTTTGCTTCCACCCATACCATCAAGCCATAAAAATCTGGATGATCAGAAGGTTATATTAAATAAAACCCAAACAAAAAAAGAAACACCCCAGACTTTATGTCTTTTTAGCCTGTGTGCTTTCCCCCTCCCTTAGTGTTGGTTTCTGAGCCTTTAAGATGTAACTGAGTCATGGTTTTCGGTTTCTCAGTAGAGTCCCCAAATTGCAAAAATCCTATTGACCTAAAAGTTTCTTCTGGAGTAGTAGGGCTTGAGATTCTCAAGTGATGCCCTGATTCCAGACATGGGGAATAAATGGAGTACTGAATGGGCTAAACGAAATCCTGTCATACAGGTATGCAGCACTCCTTGTACACATGCATTTGCATGCCCTTTTCCTTGCACATGACTGTTACCAAGTACATGGAGGTGGCCATGATAAACCCACAAATTATAGGGGGGTTTGTTTGTTTGTTTGTTTGTGGCTTTGTTTGTTTGTTATTTGAAAGATCCCTAAATAGTACTTGAGTTAGCTGTAAGGTCTTCAGAAGTTCTTAGTGTCTCTTCAAAAAGAGAAATCCCATTTTTTAAAATTAAGCTGAGGTTTAGTTAGGATTTGAAGATGTAATCTAGGTATCCAGTGTGGCAATAGTGAATAAGTTCCTGATTCTTTTTAATGGCTTTGTAACAGTAATTGTGAACCATGCTTTGACTACAGTAGATCGTAATGTATGCCAGTAAATAATCTTGACAAAATTCACTTCCTTACATGCATGAACACAATTTTATATATTGTACTGGCTGCTACTGGCAATATCAGCTAAAAAATCTCAGAAGAGTTAATAATTTAGGACTCACATGAGATGAATTCACTGTATCTGCTGTATTACTGTAATTATATACTGTGTAGTATATTGACACTACACTGCATCTTACTCAAAATTACATATTAATTTCTTCATTTTTAAGCAGATTGACCTGCAAATTCATAAACTAATGTAACAGATTTCCCTGGAATAACCACAAGGTCTCTGCTTCCTTACAGAAAATGCATAATACTGTTACAGGGAACTGTAAAGCTTGGAAGGTAGAGCTTGCGCTGACTTCCTCTTCCATCAGGGGAGCAGACCCAAACCTTTGCAGAGATATCTTTAAAATAGTCTATATTTCTTTTGACTAGTGATTTTTAGTGTTTGAGGGAGGCCTGCAGGTTGGCGTGCCTGAAGAAATTTGTTTCTGTGGTACCCTATTTCTCACTTGACAGCCTTCCCTCTGCCTTTGCATCCTTATTAACTGAGCTGGTCATGCTCTTTGCAGCCTCACTGGTAACAGTGACCCAGAGCTGCAGTGACAACTGGGAGGAGAGGACCTTCTCATGGTGCTGATAATACCCCGGTGTTTCGTAGTGCTCTGCACATTCTCAGAATCTCTCTGCCCAAGCAAATTTCTTTTCACAACCGAAGACTAATCACCTACTGGGCTTGGAGATTAATTTTATTAACAGGCACGTAATGAATCATTAGCTTTGACTTGTGGCTTGATCTCATGCTACTCCTATTCTCTTATGGCAAGTGGAAACATTTTATAATTAGCAAATGAAGTGAAAATGGGATTTAATAATGAATTATGAAGTATGAAAATCATGTTGTTGTTTAAATAAGTTAATAGTTGGAGGAGGCGTTTTCTTCAAATTGTTTTTTCAAGCTTTTTACTCTCTAGTTTTTGATTAATTTTTTCTCAGCATTTTAAAATCTCATTTGTTTATTATGCTTGGTATATAGATTATTAGTTGCTCAGCAGATAATTTACACCTCTAAATTTTACATTGATAGTACAATTGCAAAAATTTTGTTTGTGCTTTAGGATGTAAAACCAGAAACTAACAATCCTCAGATAGTTCTGTCAAAGCAGAATATTTGAGTGAGTGAATCTTCATTTCTGGCTGTGCAGGCATAGTGCTCATTAATGGGAGCAAAGGGAGAGCAACCCACCTAGCAATCCATTAATGGGGCTTTTTAGCCTTTCTGTTTATAAGGAAACATAATGAATGGCCCATTAGGTTAGAAAATTATGCAGAGAGCCATGGTCCTCTGGGTTTTCCCAAAAGAAGGCTAGTAGGGCATCCAGAGAGTCTGCTGACTTGGGCCCTATATGTTAGTCCTAGCAGCTACGGATGGTGGACAGAGGTTTATTGAATTGTCAAACTGTGTGGAAATGGGGACCGTATGTTTTGTCATTTTGTCACAAAAACGCAAATCGTGAGCAGAAGTGGGAATCCTCTAAATTAATAGAGAAAAAGAGGCAGGATAGCTGGTGTCTGTTAATATTTAATTTCTTACCGTTTATTACAAATGTTTTCTGCACATCTGACAATGATTTGATATGGACTGCAATTATGGCATGAATATGTGCTCTATTTTAATTTGAAATCCATAATGCTGTAACAACAAAGTAGTGGCTGATTTACACATCTGGTTTAATTTTCTGTTGTGAAATAAGATGAGGCTGAGGTTTTTGTTTTAAAGTTTGTAGAGGACTTCTATTTACAAAATCACTGACTTTTTTAAATTCTACCTTTTGATTTCCTTCCCATTGCTCCGTTAATGCCAGTGAAAGCTTGTTGTTCTGTTTGTGTAGGTCTCTAGACATGAGCTCTTCCTACCACTACTGATGTTGGCAGCTCTTTCAGCATGTTGCATAAGGCTTGTGTTCCTTGATAGATGTATTATTGTTTTTAAAACAGTTTGTGCATTAGCAACCCCTCAGTTGGGTGATAGCAATGTATGAATCTTAGCTCAGTACGTGAGGCCATTGGTCATCCTATCAATGTTGGTTGAACAGAAAACATTACAGGTTTGGCTCTGGGAGTGGTGCAGGCCAGAATGTTATTTATTGACAGCTACGAGGCATTGGCAGTGACCAGCTCAGTCGCCAAAGTTGCTTCTTAAAATTCTCTTTCTGCACAGGGTGAGGGGATATATGATTCTGTTTTTTGTACAAGGTGAGAACATGGAACATCATCATACCACCTTACAAACCTGAAAATGTTGAGCTTTTAACCAGTGGGGCTTGGCTTTTAAAATAAATGAAAAAATGTCTGTATGAATTTAAATCAGTTAACTGATTGATACTCTTATGATTGTTCTTGAGAATTTTTCTCACATAATGCTGATGAGGTAAAATTTAGTTTAAGCAAAACATCACCTGTCCCTCCCTTTACTGATTTTGCTTATTAGGAGTGAGGAAACTCTTGAGTGTTTTGTTTTTTAAAATTTCTGCCATTTTTTTCCTTACTTATAAAGATGGACAGGCTTCACTAAGTGGCAGTGTTGCCGGAGGTCCAAGCTACTGAAGGAAGCAAATTAACATTCAGTATGGTAATTTGTTTTCCCTGTCCTTCAGTCACAGTGAGGAGAGTCTAAATATTTCAGTGACTGAGACTTTGGATTCCCATTCCTTGCTACACAACAACAACAAAAGCTATTTATAGCAATAACAGTTAGCAGCGATACAGCAGCCTCAGACAGCTATGGGCAGCATCTCATCATGACTGCAAATGTTAACTGCTTTTGCACTGAATGCCTCTGTGAAAACAAAGAGCACTGAGAAATAAAGATCAAAGTAAAACCAAAAGAAAGATTTTTTTATTGCTATGTTTTACTTTGCTGGCAGACCAGAGCAAAGGTTTTCTGAACATTTAAAAGATGAAAAAGGTGAAGAATCCCAGAAGCGATTTATCTTGAAGCGAGATAACTCTAGTATTGATAAAGAAGACAATCAGGTTGGTTCTCGGTTCGAGAGTTGCTGAAATTTGTTCTGTTTTTGAAGGTGGGCTGACTGATGTTATTGTTGTTCTTTTGTTGTTGCTCTTCTCCTCCCCTGCCCTCCTGCCCCCTCCCTGCCTCCTTTGGCATACGTACCACCATGGGTGGCATCAAGCCCCAGCGTGGCCGCTTCAGCCGCTTCAGTGTGGGGTTGCATGGGTGGTTTGCTTGGCGCAGGACTTGCTGCATGCCACGGGAGGGGGAATGCCGGTGGCTCTGGGCTGCGTGGAAGGCTGTGTGAGTCGCATTTCTCAATGTCTTGCCTAACTATGGCAGTTGTTACACTCCCTATAGCTCCCTCCTTCCACTGTACCCACTCAGAGTTGGATTTTAGTATGGACCAATGATAAACTGATGTAACCCATAAAAGAGGAGAGGGAAAACAAACAAACAAACAAAAAGTCCCAAATAAACATGTGATGGTGAGGCTAGGTTGATTTTTTTTTTAAACCTTCCTAAATTATGTTTTGATCAAAAATAAATCAGGTTCATCTTTTACTTCCCTTACTCCTCCAGTGCCTTCACCACCTTTTACTGTCTGTGTAACTTACTTGCTTGTGCATGTACTGTGGCAGACGTTCCCCCTCTGTGTTGCCTGTGCCATAACACTACCTTACCTTAGGTGAGCCTGATGAATAAGGGAGTGGCAGGGAAATGTGTGTGTTTGTGCTGCCTTTAATAGCGGGTGTTGTGCTGTTTCAATCCAGTGCAAGCTGTGTATGTGGAATATATTAACAAAAAAATAATCTGAAAGGGTTTTGACATGATTTGCTTTTATGAGAAAATTATCACAGGTAAGAAGACAGCATATGCTTTCTTTGCTTAGGTTATATTTGTGGAGGGAACTACCAATGAGTGTCTTGTTGCCACTTTCCTTCATGTTTTCAGTAAAGGACTGATTTTTCCCTTCCTTTTTTCCTTTTTGCACCTTCTTTTTCCTTGACTTCAGTTTACATAGCAGCCTTGCCAGCTGTGCTGCATACAAGCTGGTTTTGAAAACAAACCCCAAGCAATTTCAGGGTGTGGTGAACATGGGGATCAGCCAAAGAAAAGCAGCATGACCGATCTGACCAAGTGATGGTGTGCAGGGGGAGAAGGAGCAGTACTCGAAACCCAATTGCCAATGAAGCATTTCCTGGCAGGGGGTCATTTTCTCTTCTTCCTACCATGGCACAGCCATTGCCCTCACTGTGGTTTACCAAGAGGCACAAATGGCCCTTCTTTACCCAGCAAAACTGAAGTAGAGGATTCCTTACAGTGTGGAAATGGTTGAAACTGTCATCCTCAATGTCTGGGACTTCTCCTTGTACACACAGACTTTGTGGGTTTCTTCTAGGGTTTGCAGTTTAGCTCTTGCAGCCTAGTTACCCTCTTTTCTTCCTTGATTTTGTAGGTGGCACACCACTTCTTGCCCTCCTGCTCCTCACAGCTGGTAGGAGAATCCAGAAATGTTAGCAGCTGAGAACAATGGCACTTAGACTTGGGGTGCGAACACTCGATTTTAGGATGGCAGGTCCCCAAAAGCTGTGCAGAAAGCCTCATTTTGGCCACCTGCTCTACAAATCCATATGCAGTATCTTAACGGGAAATCCTCAAGTGCCCAGTCTTGCAGGGTGCTTCGTGCAGGAGTGACAGCTATCATTTTTGTGCTTCATTTGTTTAAGTGAACATTTATTATTCTCAGATGACAGTTACTTAATGGCAGTTTTTAACAGCTCAACTTATATAATCCTCCTGGTTTTCTTTCTGCTCAGCAAAACAGAATTCTTCCATTTAGAGATGACAGACGAAGTAAATCAATTGAAGAGAGAGAAGAGGAGTATCAGAGAGTGAGGGAGAGAATATTTGCACAAGATGTGAGTAGTTGTTTTAATTGCCTCTTTAGTGCCATACCTTCGCCCGGTAGTCAGACAGTCTTGCCCCCCTCCTACAACAACACTGCAGTTGGGCTTGCCTTGTGGAGCTGAAGGTGACAGGGAAAGCAGATTAGTGCAGGGGAATTTAAAAGGTGTGGAGATCGGCTTCTGGAGAATGAGGTGATGAGAGTTGCAGGGAGAAGGGTAGAGGAGGTATCAGGCCCAGCATGTTGTCTGGGGAGTGCTTATCCTGTTTCTTTGAATGTTCATTTTGTCTAGGTTTACTTCTTGTTTCCTTCTCTTTTGCTAACCAAAGAGCAGTGATTTAAATGGACACTCCCAATAATTTCAAATAGCGTGTTATTTTATATTTCATTTGAAATAAAGTGTCCTTTCACAAAGCCTCCTTATGGTTTTTGTTTCTTCAGACCAGTGCTGTAGGCCAAGACACTGAGAACAAAGAAAAGGCAGAGTTTAAACATGAAGTTGCACTGTTTTTTTGAAATGACTGATTAAAGAACTGTATTTCTGCCATCAGAAAATTGGTCACGCTGTTGATGATTATATTCTGAAAGGAATAAAATGAAACAGACGTCTTAATTCTTGCCCTTAGAAAAAAATCAGAACTTGCAAAGCTAGGTAGTTTTCTAGAGGAAAACATTTAAACGTGAAACATCTGTGAGCAATACCTGATGTTCCTGAAAAAAAGAAGAAAATCATAATTTGCTATAATACTGTAATTTTTTTATCTCACATCTCGGTGGCAGTTCTGCCACTTAGAAATATGGGAATAAACGCAATTAAAACTGTTTTTGAAAATCATATTTGGCAGTGTCCTTTTAAATTAAAACTGTTCATATGTTGCAGGGCTAATAGTATTTATTATTTGGATTTGGAATTGCACACATCCATGTTATTTTTCTTTAGCAAAATACACTGTATATTTTTAAGGTGTGTGTTTTGTCACTTGTGTTAAGTAATTTTGCTTTTTAGTAAATAGCTAGCTACATCTGTTTTTAGCTTCACTTCTTATTTCTTGACCGAGACAATTCCAGTGAAAGCAGAGGCCCATCAGTTTATGTTTTGCTTTCAGCATGTGGATCTGTCAAAGTCTATATATGGTATAGACTTACCAAGTTATTAAAAAGCTGCAAAAGCTTCTTTGCAACCTGTTTCTTCTATGAAATTTTGGGAGTTTGACATATTAAAAAGGAGCTTTTGCAAAACCAAAAAATCTTTGTGCTTTGAAGCAGAATTCAGATGAAACAAAATGTTAAAAAAATATGGACAGACATTGCCAAAATAGTGCTGTTTCTATCACAAGCAGCATCTAGAAATGCCAGGCCGAGAAACAGAGGTGTCTGGAAAAGTGTTGTGAAGCGGCTCCACAATATATCGCTGCTGTTGTCTTTAGATATTTGAGTTTTAAAAACAGGCAAGCAGTGAGCATTTTAATTGCCCACAGCAGTAGATCGTTGTGGTCCATTGGGTTAGCGTCTTCGAGTGGCAGGACCTAAGTAACGGTGTGGTTTGTGGCAGGCATTTTAAATGGATTGGGAGTGAGCATTTTTAAAGATGAGCAATGTTAGATATCTCTCCCTCTCTCTCTCATATCCACTCATTTGCTCTCTCTCTCTGCAATTGCAGGTGTTAGTGAGCATCATAGTGCAGTTAATTTCAGCAAGCTGTACAATTAATATTATCAGGAATATATTTCTTAGCTAAGCTTTTTTGACTGGTGCACTCCTTACAGACACAAGGTGTTTTTAGGATGATGCCTTACGGATACAAGGTGTTTTAGGATGATGTCAGTGGTTGTGGTGGTGGACAATGTTTTTTTCCCCAATTTTAGTAAAGAGAGAAATGGCTTCCTATTATAGATAGTCATTTACTGCACATATGACTTTGAAGTTTTAATGCCCTCTGCAATCATTAATTAATCCAGTTCTCCCCAGGTTTATGTGAGGTAGATAGCTAAGCCTTGTCACCCTGTAAATTACAGACATAGAAAGAGAGTCAGGAAAGGATTAATCAAGTGGTATTTTTATTGCCTCTATACTGTTTTCACTGCTGTAGTCAAGCCTTTATCAGTGCCTTGCTTATGAACCTTAGCAAATGGATTATAGATACTTCACTTTTAATTGGAGTATGCACGAAGAGAGCTTGCATGAAGTCTCCAAAGAGCAGCCATGAAGGTCTAGATTACTGCCATAACTTGTTGCATCAGACACCCCCTCTCTAAACATGTTTGAGGTACCCAAAACTCTTTAGATAACATATCAGCCCAAGAATCAGAACTTTGAACAAAATTTAGGAGGAAAAGGCAGTCTGGTACAGGGGCAAAAAATTCTATGCATGTTTCAAATGCTGTGAAAAATGTCTTAACCTGGACCCCACATACCAACAAAGCTGACTTGTCCTTCCTTTGATCTTGCAGTACTCTCATGCACCAGCTCTCTTCATTTCCAAGTGGGAAGGTTTTAGCAAAATAAATATGTTCGTGAGTAATGCCATCATTGTGATAGTCCTTATGATGATTAGTCTGATATTAGTCAGTTTAAATTATACTTTCTGGCAAGTTTTCCATCTGCCCTGTTGGCTATCATAAATTTTGACAAGGAGAGCTGGAGGTTTTAATGAATCCTGTCATAGCAAGGAGTCATAGCAAGTGGCAGGAATTGAGAAGCATGTTAATGTGATACCTTAATAAAAGGATAGGTGAAGAAATAAATAGTTAATAAATCGTTCCAGCTCACTGAAATAAGAAATATAAAGTGTGCCTCAAATTTTTCAGGCTGCTAAGAGTAAGACAGAGCTGCCTGAACTCTGTTATGCTCAAAGCTATTTTCAAGGTTACTTTTTAACTGCAAAGCCTACAACTTTTCTTTTTAAAACATGTTTTTATTGGAAACTTAGTTTTACAACAATTTATGAACTTTACAGCTAAGTGCACTGGAGCAGAGGACCTGGAGTATCTGGATCTTGCAGAGAGATTTCTTGTCTGAACTGCTTTAGTTGCCTTTAGGAAGTTGTAAAGTAATTGTCCAAGAAAGACAAAGAACAACTTAAAGGAGTAAAAAAATTATGTCATGGTATTTCCATGTGTGTAGATTTAACAGAGAATCTCAAATGAGGGCATGAATGATACACGATGTTTGGCTTTTAAGCCTGCAGAAAATTGATTTTAAAGACTAGCAATCAAATTACATGGGGGAAATTTCATTCTTCAAGGTTAACGCAGTGTATAACCTCATGAGCCAGAATCATGCTAGGAACACTCAGTGTTCATAAATGTATTCTCTGAGAATCATTGTGTATTCACTGAAAAATGTAGATGTTTTCTTACTTACACAAATGGTAGAATTGCCCATGGTACACATGGAATTTATTAAAGGAAATACACCATGCTTTTTATTTTTTGTTGTTAATTGTAATGGCTATTTTTGACTAAGGAGTGTATTCTAAAGAACCAGATCCTTTAGGTAAAGTAAGTCATGATTCCTCTACTTAAGAAAACAGTGAGAATTTTTATCACAGAAAAAACCAAAAGAAATACTTGAAGAGGTGGCTTCAGCCTGCCCTATCCTTGTAGTGTGAAAAGATTAGGATGAAGAAGGCATAAAATTAATAAAAACAAATCAAAGGCACAACTGGTTTTGGCTACCATAAGCCTGTAGGTACTAAAACTCCTGTACTGCCGTACAGAGCCTTTGTTTATGGCTGCAGATCAAGTAATAAGTATTAGTTGGAAGCCTGAGATTTATCACATCTTGTTAACTGACAAGAAAATTATTACCTGATGGTATCCACTGCAGGATATTGCTGCATGTTAATAGTTATCTGTGTTGGCTAATGTAATTAAAAACATGAGCAGCAACACCCCGTATACCTAATGCACTGGCAGAGCTGATGCACATTTTTCAGTTGAGACTTTAAAGGGTTCTTGGAAATTGGAAAAGTGAAATACTTATTTCATAAATGACAATTAGTCATACAGAGCACCCTAATGGAAATCTTGCATGCAGAGGTCTCCAAGGAGGCTAATTTCTAGGTAATCTTACATAACTTTTTTCTTTTGTAGGTTTGTTGTCAGTGTGTTTGATGGGTATACAAAAGCCAAATGTTTTAAGGATTTTTTTTTTTACAACAGCTATGCTGTGTATTTCAGCTTTCCTGGTGCTTTAAATTGAGCATTATTGATACTATAGATCTGGAAAGTGAGTCCTGACCTTGTAGTAACTCAATTGCTATCCAGATCTGCTTAACCATCTAGTTTTTAGCAGTAAGAATAACGTAATAAAAAAGTGCCTGTCTTCTCTGCTTCTCAGCCTCACACCTGTATACTGAAAAATAGTTTCCAGGGACTGTGTAGCCCTTTGCCAGCATCGTCAACCAGGAAGACAAATGGAGTTATTATGGACTCTGTCCTTAAGTCTACAATGCAGTTGATAGCAGTTCCCATCAAGACACTGAAAAGGAAGCAGACCTTTCCATTTGCTTGATAAAATATAAATCCCAAATATTTATTCTGATTTACACTGCAGTCTCTTTAAAAACTTCAAAAAAATTAAATTAATCTAGACAGGCACATGCCCCTTTGCTTTTGTAACTTTGTGGGTATACAGACCAGTACTCTAAGCAAAGGTTTTTCTGTGAGAGTAGTTGTAATGCTGCTTTGGAATCTGTCTGCAGTGAAGTCAATGCACAGATGCCCATCGTGGCACCTCAAGATGAAGACATGTCCCCGTAGTTGGTGTTGTACAAGCCCATGGGTGATTTCACTATGCTTTTGTGGGTAGTTAGACTATGCTGAAATCTGCACAGCCACATTCGTTAATGAAACCTGTTGAGTAAGGTACATAAAACAAGAGAAGATGCAATGTTGTAGTTGTACGAAGGATCCCAGTGATTTTATATGAAACAGTTTTTGTCTTCTCTCAGCCTGGGGTGAAACTTTAGGTCTACTGTAGCTGGTGGATTTTGGTCCCTGACCGTGGAGAACTTGCTCCTGGTGCCCTGAGGCTTTGTGCTAAGGAGAGATGCACTTGCCACTGATGCAGCCGAGAGCCTTGCAAGTTTAGCAGGAGTGCAGGGTGGAAGCTTGCCTGGGAAGCCCACAGCGCTGTCAGATGTTCTCTAATGTGGATTCTGGGTGGGTGAATTACAGCTTTAATGAGAAATTGCATTGCCGTCTCAGGGATGAATTCCTTGCTTTTGTAAGTTGGCTGTGGTACCAATGGGAAACTTTGTCCAGGCATCTGCTGGAGCACTAAGAATGAGCAGGGTGTTGCTTCTAGTGTTGGCCAGCACTCTTTTGAGTAGGTCTTTTAGCTCACCCTTGTCAAAACAAACATCCAAAATCTGTGCATATCCCATACCATTAAAATTTGACACTGCTAATGATGGCATTTCATTATTCTTTGAGCTGAATCCCATTGTTACAGAAGTAATGGGCATGATCTCTGATACCCTCCTCCCTTTGCCTGCCTTTTGTTTAAATTCAGTGCAAGCACTGACTATTCTTTCTTCTGTACCTCATCGAGATATAATCCAGTGACAGCTATGAGGCATTTTGTCTAGTGAACATGAAATAGGAGGGAAATGAAAAAATCAAAGAGGGAGAATTATTCATGGAAAATTGAGTACAGCTTCATTTCTCTGCATAAAAATTAAGTAATGCTAAAAGAATTATACACTTGCCCATAGGATTTACTTATTCTGAGCCCTTCACCTTTTTTGGAGTCTAAGTCTTCCAGCAGGGAACCTTTTTGTGATAGACTGTGATTGGTGTTAATATTATTATTAAGAAGGTTATTATCATTTTATATCTCAGTGTTCCCTCTCCAACTGTAAAATGCAAAATCACACACTATTTCTAAGAACTGCAGTAGCTTCTCTCCCTTTGAAGAACTTTGTCAATTCTGCATGTTTTCCTTCCATTTGGCCTTTCTATCTGCAGCTCCGTGCTATTCTGCAGTCTTACTTTGACGTGGTAGGGCAGACCAGTGGAACCTTATATTTTACAGGAAAAATGAGTTTTCCCTTCAACTTGCCAGTATTTTGCACATACTGCCTTCTTCAAATCCCACAACTGAGAAGTTTCAGTTTGTTTCCAAACTGAGACCCCTCTTTGGCAATGTGTTGTAATGCATGGAATTTATTTTACTGGCCTGACCTTATTCTTGACCTTTTCTCCCTTCTTGTCTTCTGCAAATGCAAATGATGCATGAATTGAAATCCCCTTAAGCCTGAGCAGAGGAGGTAATTCTAAAATCAAGAAGAAATTGGAACAGCAGAGCATATCTAGAACGTCTGATACAATGCCTTTTTTATTTTTCAGTCAGTTTGCTCCCAGGAAAACCTTTTTGTGGAAAACAGGTAAAAAATAGCTTGTGTGTGTGTGTGTGTGTTAAATTTAGCTGTTTCTCTTATTATTTTATCTATCTATAGTTCTATAGTCGTTTATCCTAATGTGAAGAATGTTGAGCAAATTTTTAATCCATATTATCTGAAGTGGTTTTATGCTTTAAGAGGGAGTAAAAGCGATTGCCTTGCAATATGATATCTGAGCAGATAAGGTATTACTATTGCTTCTTTCCTGAGGCTTTGCATTTCAGTTTAAAAAACAGATTGTGGGAAAGAAGGGGAGCCCACCTAAGCTTTCATTTCAAATGACTGTTCTGTCTCTGGGGTGCCTTTAGAATTTAACTTATTGATCTTTAAAAAGCACTCTAGCAGTGGCTGGATGATGGTATTTATGAAACATCGGACTTGTGTTTCTGTTGTTTAACCTGCTCTCCTGTGGGGCTGAGCAGCAATGCTGACATTACTTGTTGCTTTTGAAGGCTCTCAAGTTCCCCAAGCTGAATCTGCTTTACTGCTGCAGTGTAGTAATGAGACGGTGATATCTGAGCCCACTGTTACTTAGCATTACTGTGTGATAGTTCTTGTGAATGTTATTTTTATTATGTTAAATCCACTTAAAGGGAAGAATAAACTGTTTTTAAGAATCTACGAAGTATGAAGTGTTGACTCCATAACAGCCATAAGTTGCTTAACTGTGTTAAAAATCTTAAAAACTGTGCTGCCATAAGGATTTTAACCAAAACTGGGAATTTCACTGGTGAGTCTTTGGGCAGTGCTGGCCTGAGTCTGTCTGTGAAGGTTTTAGAACTCTTTACCACTCCCTTGAAGAAGGGGAGGCTATCTGTCATAGTATTTTGTTCTCTGTCCATCCTTACACCTGTCAGATGTTCCCATAAAAATTGACTCCACAGTAATGGTACAAACCAGCTTTTCCGATGGACAGTGGAATGAGGGAGGGCTCTCAGGAGATCATAGGCACTGTTATCTAACCACCTTATATTCTGAGAGCCAAGGATATTTTCTCAGCTGATTCTTCTGTGTTGTGGCTATGGAGATATGTTTTATGAAAAAAAATAAAAATTGCAACAGAGGAACCCAAAAAGCAAAAAAACTGATGCTACCATAAACCTATTTTTCCCCTCTCAGGAAAGATTTGGACAACAGACATGACACAGTTGTTCACATTTCCAGGTCAGCATGAAAAGCCCCTGTGGTGCTGAGGATAGGGTGGGTACCTATATGGGATAAACCATGAACTCCATAGCCAGGCCTCCCCTGTGTAGGAGAATGTGGCCAGTTTTGGTATTTACACGTGGTTTGCTGTGCTCAAACCCATGAGCTGACTGACCTGCTTTCTTGGTGTGAGGATGCATACCCAAGTGGAGACCAGTAAAAGGCCAGGTTGCAAATTGTACTGCCTGAACTGTTGCTGTCCTGAGGGAGGCTTCAGCTGCGTTCCTCAGAACACTGCTTTTTCTTGCTTCATGCCCTACAGCCTTTGATCAGGTGAAGCACTTGAACCTGTACTTGGCTCCGCACACATGAGCAATCCTGTTGATTTGCTGTGTTGAAAGTTAGGTATGGGTTTAAGTGCTTTGCCTTTCTTTTTTGTCAGAGAACCTGAGCATTTCTCTGAGCTGCAGAGACTTCCAAGCGACTTAGCAAGTACTTAAAATCACATTTGCTGGCTTGCATTTTTATGTTCTTATTAAGTGATATTTTTATGAATTTTCCTTTGGATGTGGATATATGGTTCCTTGGCTTCTGAGAATTACCTTGCTTGCTAACAGGAAATGCTAAATGGCCTTCAGCCTCCCTGGCTGATGTTTCTTACGTTCAGTTGACTGTGCTCAGTTATGGGCGAGGGAGGAGGGGGAAATTTTAGCCTTGTTTTTTTAAACTGAATCTAGCACAAGTTGGAAGATGTTTCTAGAAATCTAATATATGTTTTTCAGATCAGATAAATTTGAATTACCATGTTTGTTAGCATAATCTTTTTTTTCATTTTTCAGTAGGCTGTTGGAAGACAGTAGCATATGCAATGATACCCATAAGAAAAGACAGCTGTTTAGGTTTGTATGAATTTATTTAATATTCATTTCCCAGTAACTTTCACTTGTGATTCTATCTGTGTCCTTGCCAAGGGAAACCTTGACAGGTCTGGATATGTCATTTTTCTGGTTGGAAAGGAACATGGAGAATGCGTTCTATCTCACTCATCCCAGGCTCTCTGAATGCAAAGGTAACAAGAGGTCCCTTTCCTTTGGTTTTATGGATCACTGTCTCAGGAACCATAGGAGATTTCCAGGTGCCCAGCTGCTCAGACTGCCGCAATTTGGAAGTGACTGTAACTGGTGGAATCTCATTTTTGCTGGAGTGTATACAACAGGCACGTTTCATAGACTAGTGCCCAGACTGACCTTTTTTCCTTTTATTGGTTTATTAAAAGCTGAAATAATAGTACATTGAGGTGAAACTGATTGAAGTTCCATTAGCCAAAGCAGCTATATTTTGAAACTTTTTCTCTGTGAACTTTGTCTTCCCAGCTCCAATTCCTTCTACCCAGAGAACATTCAGATGTATCCTATATCCCAAATAGCATCCCAAGCCACAGGATATCAATAAGGGTTAGTCCCTATTTTCATGGAGGACATTTTTACCACTTGACACACTGGATCAGTAGAAGACCCAGTCTGGTTGTGGCAGTGTTCTTCTGTGGATCTTAGAAAGATTGTCTTCCCCCATCATGAGCTCTCACAGATTCAGTTCAGATCAACCAGAGTTGAGCATGCCAAGTTGCTTTAGACGTCAGTCAACTGCCACAAGTCTTAAGCAGAGCAGGCAGAGGGAATGTGTGCTTTCAGAAGCATGTCCTTCATCCACTAAGGGACGGGGAGAGCTCTACAGAAATAGGGTGATCACTAGATGTCTTTATGCATTGGGGTTTTCATATGTAGGAGCGACAGCTTGTGTCACTTCAAACCTATATTTATATTTATTTATAATACATAAATTTTCACTATGAGAAGAAAAGGAATATTTGATGTACAGTTGCTAACCCTGCATGTTATCACAGCAGCCACAGAGGAGATGGAGAGATTGGACCAAATAAGGAACAGTGCTGGAGCATCTGCTTCTGCATCCCATGACCACAGGCAGCAGGCAAAAAAACATTTCTTCTTTCTTTGGGTTAGGCTTGACGATCTGAGAGTCAGGGAGCAGGCATGCAGGAGTAAGGAGGCATCTACACAGAGACACTCTTAATGAGTAATATCTGTTTGGGTTTGGGAAACTAAAAGAAATTTTGTGTAACCAAAAACCACAGAATACAAAAGCATTCCGTTTCTCTTCCTCTTTTCCACTAGAATATAAATATAAGAGACTTGTTAATTTCTGAGCACAAGAGTACAAAAGAGTCTTTAAATAATATACTTTGGTTTTTTTCTTTCCAATTAAATCTTTAGATGATTTATTTTAAAAATATTTTTTGTTTTTTTGTGTTGTTACTTCTGTGCTGTTTCTCTTCATGACTTCCCACAGTCTGGATCTAGCAAAGGTCTACATGTTTATACTGCTGATCACATCTGTGAGAGGTTTGGTTCACAGGCAAGGAGTGCAAGAGCCTGATCCTACCTTTGACCCGCTGCTCCTTCATGTCCCAAGTGACACAGCCCAGCAGGTTCTCCAAATAAAAAGCAGGAGCTATGTTCACAGGGACAAAGGGGACAAAAAAAAATAGATACCGTCCCATCGTTTTTGATTTGTAGAAAGAGCTTTGAGCCTGTAAGTTATCATACTGTAAAATAAGACAGAGGGGTGGAAAATATCTTCTAAAAGACTTCCAAAGACAGTGTTATGAGCATCACTTGGGATAACAGTCATGGTGCACTAAGCTGTTATAGCATTCTGGTTTTGTCATTTTAGCAGTACAGTGTAAAAGCTCACCATAAATAAACCAAATTCTCCTCCAAATTCTGGTCACAGTTTAGTGTATTACACTGGGTGCTCTGCAACTGTTCGAGGACAGACAGCCTCTGCCCAGAGATTCTCACAACTGTATGCAGAGGGGACATAAACCAACTCATGCATCTCTAGGTGGAGCATTAGCAGTGAAGAGTTCGGGGCCACATTGAGAGGACACATGTTTAGGGAAGCTTTGGATGACTTCACAAAACTGATAATGACTGGGAGCAAGGTGCAATAAAAATAAGGAGGATGGGTATGAAGACAAAGGTAGAGGGCAGGTGAAGTTGGTGAGAAAAACATCACAGGAGATGCACAGAAAAGTGAGAAGTAGTGAGGGCTTTGCTGAGGGAAGAGAACCCTCAACAGACAACAGAAATGCTACATCAGTGCTGCCTGATAGTGCTATGTCAACCACATCTGGTGAAGTGCTCTCAGGGAATGTGCAGAAGGGGAACGGTGGTAAGTGCTGTGCATATAAAAAAGGTATAGCGGTGTTTACATGCTGAAGACAGATGAGTATGGGGGTCAAATCCCCGGTTTCAAACGTGATTTCATAAATGCAGAGTATTTCCTTTTTCTTTATTTAGGTCGCTGCAGGGTACCCAACGATAAACTCTGCTGTGACATGGTTTTATTTGTGTATAAGTCTTTGTTTCCTGATGTCTGTAGGGGTAATAGAGACAGCATCGGGAAGACATCTGGCAGTCGACAGAGCAGTACAGAGAATGAATTAAAGTGGACAGACCACCAGAGGCCATGGAGCAGCACAGACTCGGACAGCTCAAATCGAAATTTGAAGCCAGCCATAACAAAGACAGCCAGCTTTGGTGGGATAACCGTCCTGACAAGAGGAGATAGCTCATCAAGTAACAGAAGTACCGGCAAACTGTCTAAAACAGGTAGCTAGTACTGTATTGGGTTCACAGTGCTTCCTGTTATGTGATAATAAATGGCTGTACTGGTACTTGTCTGAGTACAGTATATCACAGAATGGTTTGGGTTGGAAGGGACCTTCAGAGAGCATGTAGTCTCACCCCTATGGTTGAAGTAGGTCGTGAAATACATAAACAACTGTATTTCCTGTACATGGGAGATGTGTATGTCCATCTATAGATGCTAGTATCTGGGAACCTGGTATTGACTTTTTAGGAACCAAAAAAAAAGCGTGGTGCCCGAGGTTTGCAAATCATAGGAGAGGTAGGCTTTTCTTGGAGTACAATATGTGCACATCCTATTGGAACACCATCTGCACTTGTAGCAAGAAAAGGTGGCAATCCTTTCAGAGAAAACACAGATTTTAACTTTTTATTAATCTTAATATTTTTAAGTTGTGAATAGTTAAATGTCATATATTTGATGAGAAATCCAAGAATATTTTGTTGTCCTTGCTAAAATGCAGACCATGTGTATCTTGGAGAACAGCCTTCTCTTGCTGCTGGCAGATGGGGCTATGGTGGAAGCAGGCAGAAATGGTGGATTCACAGAGGTCCCACAATCTCTCCATTTCTTTGTTTAGTTCCCATTAAATGAAAGCACCATTTAAGCAGACTATGAACCGGTGGGAATTCTGCATTTATTTGCATTAACTTTACAAGTACATTAACATATGAGTAAGTCACATGGTCTGGATCTAAGTAATTTCAAGCTATGCCATTAAGCTACTCATTATACTTTAGTGTAAAAGTGCATAATAAATAATGAACCTATCAGATGATTCCATCAGATTGGTTCATTTGATACATATAGTACAGGGCAAGTGGTAATCAATACTTAGCACTTAGTGCTCTTTCAGCTTGAGAGTGTTTTATGGACTGTACTTAATTTACACCCAGTTTATCAAACCTGAGTTGGTCAGATTTCACTCTGTGGTCCTACTGGCCACACTATTTCTGATACAAGCCAGGATGCCATTGGCCTTCTTAGCCACCTGGACACACTGCTGGCTCATATCCAGCAGTGGTCCTTTTCCACCAGGCAGCTTTCCGGCCACTCTTTCCCAAGCCTATAGTACTGCCTGGGATCGTTGTGACCCAGTGCAGGACCTGGCTCTTGGTCTCATTCAACCTCATAAAATCAGCCTCGGGCCATTGATCCAGCCTGTCCAGGTTCCTCTGCAGAGCCTTTCTACCCTCTGGCACGTCAACACTCTCTCCCATCTTGGTGTCATCTGCAAGCTTCTTGAGAGTGCACTTGATCCCCTTGTCCAGATCATGGATAAAGATATTAAAAGGACTGGCCGCAATACTGAGCCCTGGGGAATAGCACTTGTGACCAGATGCCAACTGGATGCAACTTCATTCTCCCCTACTCTGGACCTGGCCATCAACCAGGGAGAAAAGTGCAACCATCCAGGCCATGAGCAGCCAGTTCTTTCCCGGAGGGTGCTATGGCATTAAAGGCTTTAGTAAAGTCCAGGCTTACAACACCCATAGCCTTTCCCTCATCCACTAAGTGGGTCACCTTGTCATTGAAGGAGAATAAGTTGGTCAAGAAGGACTTGCCTTTCATAAACCCATATTGGTTGGGCCTGATCCCCTGGTTGTCCTGTACATGCCGCATAATGGCATCGAAGATGATCTGCTCCATAGGTTTTCTCACACCAAGGTCAGACTGACAGGCCTTTAGTTCCCCAGATCCTCCTTCAAGCCTTTCTTGTAGATGGGCATCACATTTGCTAACTTCCACTCAACTGAGATGTCTCCAGTGAGTCAGGACTGCTGATAAATCATGAAAAGTGGCTCAGTGAGCACTTCCACCTGCTCCCTCAGAACCTTTGGGTGGATCTCATCTGACCTCATAGACTTGTGTGTGTCTGAGTGGTGTAGCAGATCACTATTTCCCCTTGGATTATGGGGGCTTCATTCTGCTCCCTGTCCCTGTCCTCCAGCTCTGGGGACCAGATACCCAGAAAACAGCTGCTCTGGATATTGAAGGCTGAGGCAAAGAAGGCATTAAGTACCTCAGCCTTTTCCTCAGCCTTTGTCACTTTGTTTCTTCCCAAATCCCATAAAGGATGGAGATTCTCTTTAGCCTTCCTTTTTTTGCTAATGTGTTTTCAAAAACATTCTTTATTGTCTTTTACAGTAGTACCCAGATTAAATTCTAGTTGAGCGTTCACCCTTCTGATTTTCTGCCTTCATAATCTCACATTATCCTTGTAGCCCTCCTGATTAGACTTCCCCTTGTTCAAAGGTCATAACTTTTTTTCCTGAGTTCCAGCCAAAGCTCTCCGTTGAGCCAAGCTGGCTGTCTTCCATGCCGTCTTGTTGTTTGGCACATGGTTACAACCTGCTCCTGTGCCTTTAAGATTTTCTTCTTGCAGAATGTCCAACCCTCCTGGACCCCTTTGCCCCTCAGGACTGCCTTCCAGGGGACTCTGTCTATCAGTTTCATAAACAGGCCAAAATGTCCCTCTGTAAGTCCAAGATAGTTGTTCTCTCCCCCCACCACTACCCCGTTACTTCTCTGAGAGTTGAAAACTGTCTTTTTGCAGTCACTGTGCCCAAGATGGGCCCCAGCAAGGCAGCAGATGACCCCAAGAAGTGAGTCTGATCAGCATATTGGGCCTTCTGTTCCCTTCAGAAGGGAGCCTAGTGTGACCATGACCCATCCTTTTTAACTTATGGAAGCGTATTGGATGCAGAGCATAGTCTGAATTAACCTCCATCCAGAGGAACTGCCATCCTTGCTATTGTTTGATTCCACTTGCAGAGCCTGACATCTGTTATCCTAGGGCACCTGGGACAGGGGGGTAATGACAGAGGAGACCTGCCTGCTGGGCTGGGCAGGAACTTGTCACCATTGCCCCCTGTCCCTTCAGTCACTGTGTTCAGCCGAGCAGATAGAGGACAAACTACGTTCTTGTGTATTTTTTGTTTGAATATAGACTGAATAGACTATACAGTGGGGCTTGAAGTATGCAGCAAACCATGGTTTTACCTCCACATTTCTTTGACACCCGTGAATCTTTCCATTGCACTAGAATTGAATTTAATGTGCACTGAATTAGGGAGGAGGCAGAGGTCCCTGCTATACTTTTTTTGTATCATTCACCTTCAGTAGAGTGCAGGTAAATGTATTTCTCTGCGGCATTGTGTTGCAGAGGTGAAGAGCATTTAAAATGATGTCAGGGAAATCCAGTTTGAAGGAGACCTCTAATTACAAGAATAATATTTTTAAGTAGCCATTTTAATGTTAAGCGTAATAAAGGATGCACTTAGGAAATGTATTAAAGGAGAGACTTCTGAAGCATACCAATACTTGTAAATGCATCTGCACTCTGTATGCACCAAACCCCAAATTGCTTTCAAATGAAAGCTCTTATAATACATTTTTAAAACATCAGTGATATTAAAATTTCATGTTCTCTTGTAAGTGCTTTGACTTTTTGTAAGGAAGGTCTTTAAATTGGAAAGCTAGTTCAGGCACAGGAAGAGTAAAAAAGAAACAAAATAAAAAGAGGTGGGGAAGAAGAGGAAGACTGGATGTCAAAACAAATGTGTATCTTCAAAGCCAGGACACAAAGTCAAACAGTCAATCAGCCTGAGAAAAGTCACAGGAAATAATATCCAAATCACTATTTCTGTCCTTCTTTCTGATATGCTATTGAATGGCATTAAAGCAGGAAAGAATGACTGTTCCAAAAATAATAGGGAAATGTATCTTGATACAGTGTTTTCACTTCACAAAAAAAATGCTGAGTGCATTCATACAGTAGCTGTCAATGACTCTATGTGCTATTTGCATTTGTTTTCTAAGGTTCATTAGGTACCAAGTGACACTTCATTGTGCATGTTTTTGCATTATATCTTCTGTGCTCTGGCCATAGGTAGCCCTGGTTTTCTGTAGCTCAGTGGACATTTAAATGTTGATCCTGTTTTTATTTTGAGTGATCTTGATTATTTTTTTGTTGTTGTCTTTACTACAGTGGTTGAAATGGAATTTCAGAGCTGTTGCTACAAACATTACACACACCCCTCTGGTAGTGCCTGATAGACACCAATTCTGTCTCAGTTCTCCTCTACAGAAAATACTAGTCTCTGAAGGGGTTTATGATTCACAGTAATAAATTTAAAACATTTCTGTCTTGCATATAGTAGATATGAAAGTGGTATGAAGTCATTAGTTGGTCAAAATGTTCTTCATTGTCTAAATTACAGAAATTATTTGTGGCCTCTTTAAATGTGAAAATTATTCTATATATGTGACAGTCATACAGAAGCATTGTTAAACACTCTTCTTGAGCACAGAGTATTAAAAGTTTCAGAATTTTCAAAGAAGGCTCACAATTGCCTTTGAGAGTGTATACAGTGATGCAATATTAGTATTGAAGTCCTTCTGGATCACTTTTAATATTGTCATCAAAATTAAATGTTCTGCCCTTAACCTTAACTTCTGATAAATCAGTAATTAATGATTCATAGTAAGCAAGCAGGAACTGAAGCACAGGAAGATGTTAGCTTCCCCCTAGGCAAGAGATCATAGAACATGCTGTTCTCTGCAGTAGAGTCCAGCAGTGTCAATTAGTCTTAGACTTTAATTGCATTCAGCTGCACAGGAATTAGAGCTTAGTATAGGAATTATGTTACTTTGTTTTTGCAAACTTCACAAAAGGGGCTGTTTGAAACCCATTACATGGTTATCTTAATGGTTCTGATGGTTATTTTCATGCACCTGTTGATTGTTTAGAGAACCTTGTTCTACTGAAAAGCACAGATTGTATTTTGCAAATAAAATTTTCTTCTCTGTTATTCTGAAGCGTAGTAGATATGCAGAGATGTCTTAAACTATAGTTCAATATTGAGTGGGGAGTTAATAACTTAACAAGTTTCAATCAAGTTGTATTCCTACTGCTTAAGACATCATACAAAATGTTGGTTGGTTTAGATTTCCAGGAATATAGTGGACTTTCCAGGGTTGACTAAGCATATAAAGTGGTAAGTGAAATAGTTGTCCATGCAAGGGGACAAAGATGTACCTATTCAGTCTGTAACACCAAAGTGAAAATATAACACATCAACTACCATGTTACTGTCACTGACACATTGCCACAGGTTTTAACATAGATTATTGTGAGGGAAGACAAGATGTGCTTCAAAGAAATGTTCTCTGTGTATCTACATACTTATTTAAATAATTGTTAAATAGGAGATGTAACTGTTGCACCTTTAGCTTCTCTTAATGTGTTTTCCATTCAGTGGAATGCACATCTGTTGGAGTGTATTTTTTTCCCCCTCATTTACAAAAAGCTGGCTTGGGATATTAGCCATGTTGATACAGGTCTGTAGGGATCATTAACTTCCTTGGCGGGGCTCCAAGTAATTGGAGACACAGTCTAATCTCTCCTGTTAGGTGTTCATTGCTACTCCTGTTGGGGAAAGACAATTATATGTAGGCATTTCAATACATTTACCTTCCTGGGTTTGGTTTGTCTGGTTTTTTTTGCTCGTTTGGGGTTTTTGAGGTTTTTTTTGTTTGTTTGGGTGGTTGGGTTTTTTTATATAAAGTGTCCTGTGTAATATATTTTTTCTCTCAGATTTGGAATTAGATTTCTGCTTTTTTATTATCAGGCACTAGCCTGATGGATCTGGTAAGTCCAATAGAAACTGTCAGAATACTGATGTATGTGTCAGACTTACTGATGATAAGTCACGAGCCAAGTGCTTCCAGTCATAATCTTCCCACCAACTGATTGTGCTGAAACATCAGTTTTATTTTTAGAAGTGCAGCTTGCAGAGAAATAATCATGTTCACATGAGCATGTACCATTATCATAAAAAAACCCCCAACAACCAAGTATGTGGGTGTACAGAGAAACACAAGTGAATTACAGAAATAGCAAATAAATATTTCTAATCCAAGTAACTATATCCAAGACAAAAGTACTTCCAGCACTCTACTGTTCCTGAAAAAATTAACTGTCTGGACTAAATAGTGGATAGATCTTGAGAGTCTAGTTGATAGGAAAGGAAAAAATTGCCTTGGACTTGGAAGGTGGGATGAGCAGAGATGTTCAAAGTGATCAGATACTGAATGCTGACTGAAATAAAATAGAGCAAGACATGTTGCATCACTCACTAGTGCTTAGAATATTGGTACTGCCATATTGGTACTGCCATGCTCTCTCCCTCTGTAAACCCTCTTTTACAACTCTTTGAACTGCTGTATCTCTCAGAATATATTTAAAAAATATATTAATCGAAAGTGATGAGAATGTGAAGGTTATTATTATGTCAACTGTGAAGCAGCAAGAAAATTATAGAATAATCTATATAGAAGAAGTATGCATCATTACATACTGAAAAAAAAGAGGTTGTATTGTGTAATGGGGACAAAAATCTCATTTAGACCAAGTTCCTTTCAAAAATCTTTAGTAAGACATCTCTTAATGTGAGTCTGAGTAAAGTCAGATAGTTCAATTTTTTTTCCCTTTTCTACAGTACTGAATTCATTATGTGGTGACTTCTTAGTCCAGATTTAGACAGCATGAAAACAGCTAATCAGAGCTACAAAGACAAGATTAAGTGGTGTTAATTTCCAGACGTTAGTGTTGGAATTTACATTTACTTGTGTTGATAGATCTAGACTTAAGATGATAGGAAATAAGTTATGGTGATGGAAAAAAATAAAGTAGATCATTCTTGTAAGGATAAATGGGGGCAAAATTGATAAAGCAGTGATTTCTGGGATTTTTTTTTTTCCAAACAGTCAGAAAATTCTTGATATGGTTTGTGACTTATTTGTGTTTTTTCAAAATCACTGAGTTGATCTACTGACATGGGAGAGCAGATCTCAGGTCTTTTATGGCAGACATTTCAAAGCTATCATCTTGACCAGTATGAGGTGATAGCTTCAGAGGATTTTCCACTGTTTCTGCGAATCATTTGATGAGTACATCTGAATTCATTGCAGTCCTCTGGCTTTTATCATTCAGAAGCTGGTATAGATCAATCCGTGATTCTGGCATATAAATAGCTGAGAGGGGTGGAAAAAAAAACAATTGAATATCAGAGCTGCAGTCTTCTTTTATGCTAACAGCCTTTCTTTTGAATAGCACAAAAAGTGGGGAGAGTGAACTCGGGCTTGATTCTACTTACACGCTTAGAAATAATGGGAGGTTTATGAAATGTCATCACCACTACCATCTCCAGGTAGCTTTCTAACCTATTGAATTCAAAAAGTGAAGGAAAAGAGGAGAAAGTAAAGCAAGAACTCAAAGAACCAACATGAATTGCATGTAGAAAGGCTAGGGAAATACAGGGAAGAACTTGGTAACTTATGTAGGAGGAAAATTAAATTCCAGCCGTTGCTTTTACAATTTCAAGGAAGACACCAAATATCCAAATACTACTTGCAGCTTGATGAGGGTGGCCTCCAGAAATAACTCTGCAATTTGTAGAAACGCTGAAATCTGAAATTACCCAATAAATAAAACTATACCTACAGGAATAACATTTCTAAATTTCCAATCTCAGTCTACGAGGAGGGGAAAAATGTAGCAACTGATACAACTTTGAAGTGTATTTATAGAAATTAAAAATTTCTTCTGAAATCTCTGTAACTTTCTTGGTTATGTACTGGAGAAGCAGATTTAGGGTCCTGCTGATGGCAGTACAACAGTTCACAAAGGGGACTGATTGTATCTGTAGTAGCTTCTGTATGAATACAAAGTTTGAAGAAGATGGATTAAAAATGTGTCTTACACAGCAACCTACAGAAATCTGTGAAAAGACCCTCTGTTAAGTAACAGGATGCTAGTATGATTTCTTCAGGAGAAACCTGCTTTGCTCTGATTTCTATAATATGAGGAAATAAATGAATTTCAATAGGGATTTGACTGAAAATTAATTTGAGGCTCTAAGCAGTCTACTGCAGGGACCACCAACAGTATCCTATATCTGAAAGGATGTAATTTGGCCTCGAAGAAGTTTGCTAAAACTGAAGTCTGAGTTCTGTCTTTGCTTTTAGTATATACCTGCAGGTGGGCACTATGAAGGTTAGATGAATAGACAAGTTCACAGAAGTAAAATGAAAGAAGTTGCAATTAAAACATACTTTGCATTCATAACATCCTGCTTTCAGGAAGCCAATCACCTGAGCCCTATGCTCTCAGAGATACTTGTCTTTTTTATGTGAAGCAAATTGAAATCTAATCAAGTAGTATCTCAGAAGTTTGGAAATTATATTTGGGTTTTAAAATACTGTATCTCCATTCTTCCAGGCACAAATGTGGTTTAGCACATTTGATGTTACAGAATCACAGAATATGCCCAGTTGGAAAGGACTCACAAGGATCATCGAGTCCAACTCCTGGCCCTGCACAGGACCATCCCCAGGAGTCACACCAGGTGCCTGAGAGTATCGTACAAATGCTTCTTGAACTCTCTCAGGTTTGGTGCTGTGACCACTGCCCTGGGTAGCCTCTTCCAGTGCCCAACCACCCTCTGGGTGAAGAACCTTCTTCCAATATCCAATGTAAACCTCCCCTCACTCAACTTCAGGCCATTACCTCGGGTCCTGTCCCTGGTCACCACAGAGAAGAGATCAGTGCCTGCCCCTCCTCTTCGCCTCATGAGGAAGTTGTAGACTGCAATGATGTCTCCCCTCAATCTCCTCTTCTCCAGGCTGAACAGACCAAGTGACCTCAGCTGCTCATCATACGGCTTCCCCTCAGGGCCCTTCACCATCTTCGTTGCCCTCCTTTGGATGCTCTCTAATAGTTCAATTTTAATAGGCTAGGTGCTGACAAATCAAAGTGGCAAAAATCTTAGGTGGCATCTTAGGCAGCTTTAAATTAATATGTGTGTTGCCCAGCTACCTTGTTATTTGACTGATAACACAGTTGTTGTTTTTCTTTCTGAAAATGTTTAGGGTTTTTTGTGTTATGATTTTAGGGTTTTTTTAATTTATTTATGAACTCTATGTTTAGTCTTTACACCTTGTGAACTGATACTTTGGCATTATAAATACGTGCTGAGCATTTTGTGTTGTCTTTGGTAAGTCTGTTTACTGGCTGGGAGGAAGCAGGTTTTGTGGGAGGAAAGCGGTTTTTTAAGTTGTAAAAATTACCACTGGATACTGGTCTCAGTAGGGAGTGAAAACCCTACTCCTAGCTGGGCGTGGAGTGATGCATACCTTTGCAGTCTGCAAAGGCTCTCCTCGTGTACATGACCTATTTGATGGGGACTGGGGTCCCTTGTAACCCCCTCTCCTGCTGTGATTGTGTCTCCCTGTTAGGCTCAGAGTCTTCCAGCAGTGCTGGCTCCTCAGGATCACTGTCACGAATACATCAGCCTCTCCAAAGTGCATCTCTTGTCCCTGGGGTAACAGTCAGCTCTACAGGAAGTGTGTCCTACCCTGAGAGTGGGATGAGTGGCCAGGTGGCCCCCAGCAACACCAGCTATATCATTCTTCCACTTGAAGCTGCAGGGATACCGCCTGGCAGTATCCTTCTCAACCCACACACAGGTCAGTATGATTCTCTCCTGCCTGATACTGCCCGTTGGTGCTTCTCATGTCAGCTGGCGAATTACCAAATTTCTTGTTTCTGGACATGTTTTCCTGGGGGCATTTTATGAGCAAATATACATACAAATGGCATTTTGCAAGTTGTCTTTTTCAAATCTGCTGGCAAAGTTAGATTGGCTTTCTGAGGCTATTGTGGCATAGCTGGTGGGAAGTGATACAAAACACACTTGCTTCATCCCAGACAGGATATTCATCATTCAGAAGTCCTAGCACTCCTTGGCTGTGAATCTTCTGAGATACCATTAGCATCAATAAAGACAGATGCTTTTCTATATTGAGCATGCTGAGATACAGTGCAATCGAAATACATCGTCAAATGTCAGCAGAATTTCAAAAAGCTTAAAGACTGCATTTGAATTTGCACTTCAGAATTAATCTTGTTATGTGAGCTGCATGATTAGCAATTGTATTTAAATTGTGAGTTTTGTGATAAGACAAAGCTGTAACTGTTCAATTCCTGGTAGTTAGCAGCACCACAGTGCACAAACAAGGTGCTTGCAGGCACCCAAGTGCTGTGGATGCTTTGGAAACTGCTCAGTTTGAACTTGAGTGTTTGCTGAAAGTTTAAGGCAATTTCTTAACTGCCTTGGTCTAGATGAAGTCCAGGTTATATTACACTATTACTCCCCACAGTATTGTACTGTCAGTATTAAAAAGGTTCGGGGAGTTTGAGACTGTGATGTTTTTTCAGTGATTTGAACCATTTCAGTGACCATGACTAGCTGTGCTGTCAACCTTAGCTGAGTTATGCTAGGTTTAAAGCAACAAAGCCTATGGTGAAATGTATCTTCCATTATATGAGAACTGAGGATTGAACTCAAAAATATTTTTTCAAAGTCCTTGATAGAGCATCCAGGAGCTTTTTCTTTGGGGATTTTTGTTTATTACTAGTATTTTATGTGTATTACATCTCTGTGTTTCAGTATTTCAGTGCAAATACCTAAAGCTTATTTGTGAGTCCACTACTATGAATACTTTGTTTCGGTCATAGTTTGGTCAAGAAAGTTGCAGCATTTAAGAAAAACACAGCTTTGGTAAACTATTGAGCCAATCTTTCCACAGATACTTAGAGATAGTAGTATCTGGGGCTGATCAATGTATATCAGCATATTTAAAATCAGGGAGCATTTCTTGTTTAGATTGAAATGTGAGAAGTTCTTTCCGGAGAGGTGACTTAGTAACTTGCACAGACCTTTCACTTTTCTGAAGCCTTTACTATTTAAGTGTACTTTTTTCCAAGCTATTGCATTATTGACATGAGAGCCTGATACTGTTGGCAAGAAAAAAATCTGTCAGTATGTTCATCTGCTCATTTCTGTTGTTCCCATAGTTTTCAGTTCTGTCTGCAACACTGAAATTTCTTGGTCAATACAGAAGACAGCATTTTGTGTGCTATGGGGTCCACTTCCATGCAAAACTCAGCAGGCCTAGACAGGAGTCATCCATAATTCAGGTGACAGGACTGAGAAACAAATGAAAGGAATTGCTGCTGCTTGGAGATTGTGCTTGTTCCTGGCCATGGTAAGGACAGAGACTGGAGGTCACCACACTTGAGAGCCGGAAGAGCAGTTTAAGAGGAACATCTTAAATTGACAAAATTGACATCCTGCGTCTGTTTTGTCAGTTTAGCAATTTGCAGCAGCTAGTTCATATTTTTCCCTGGTACCCGGGGAGTCTTTTTTTCTGCTGTCAGTATAATGCCTTTCAGTACTGTCACTAGACCAGAGCACCTCATCTTCCTTCTGAGTGTGCCTCGTTGTCTGCAGAGACATCACTGGGAGCCCCATATGTGTTAAGGGAGCAAGTATTTTTACGTGTATCTGATTTCGTGTTTCTTTCAAACCCTCTGTTTTATTTCTGTGGCTCCCTTGTAAATATATACATAATAAAGAAAATGGAAGGAGGAGATTCTTTAAAAGCCTAAAATTCTTGTCTCACGCTTCTAGCTTCATCATGCTGCCTGTGCTGGAAGATGCTACACTTTAGCATCTACTGTATTTTTTACATGCAGCAAAATACATACTGCAAATTTATCACTCTTTGGGCTCAGAATCTTTGCATCTCATTAGTGTAACATTACAAAAGGAGCTCCATAGGGAGGAGATTTAGATTGCTAGATGCTGTGATCAACTATTAAAGTGATGGATGCTGTCAGAAACATAGATGAAGAGAAGACAGTTTAAAGAAAAGGAAAAAGGAGCTTTGTTTCCTGTAATGAATAGATTTTCTTTCCCTATGTAACGCCATTGTTTAGCTCTTTCTTTTCCTCTTGCAGAGTGGCTACTTCCAGAATTTTTCTCTCTTTTGATCATAACGCTGTGTCCTTTAAAGATCTTTACTTCCTTTCACACTACATAGTCACTGACTGTGCAAGCCTCTAATGGCATCCACAGCTGTTGTCAATATCTTCTTGCTCTGATTATACCTCTCTGCTCCTTCTCAGGTGTTGGCAGTCCACACTTTCTTTTCCATATCTGCAGTTTCCTTTACTTCCTCTCCTCTGCTTTACTGTTCTCCTTCCTCAGATAGACCAGCTTCTTACTTGCTTTGGCAAAGAACCATTTATGTGGTTGTGCTCTTTTGCACTCCATTTCACCTGCTTCTGTTTTACCCTTTAAAGGATTCCTTTTGACGCGTTCTGACTTAATCCCTTTGACAACTTAAGAGCATTTATGTTTCATTCTTACTCTTCTAAATGACATCGCAATCTTTGGTCTTCTATCAGGGCCACAGTTCATAACTTACAAATGTCTTCCCTGTTACCATCTGATCTCTCCTTTTCATTTCTTATTTCAAGATTTCTTCATGAAAAGTCTTTTTCTTTTCATCTTTAAAAGAATTGCTGGGACTTTTTCAATTATGTCATTGAAATGCTCTTTATTGGCTTCCCTTGAGTATCTGACACAGGCTTTGGGTGGCTGTTATCCCACTCAGTCTTCTAAAGTGCTTCTGGAGCCTTAGATTCCCAAATCTTGGTAGTCCATGCCATAGTCACCCAGTGTGTTCACAGCAAGATTCAGGAAAACAGTGGACAGAACTGTCTTGTGCTTCTCTTCCACTCAGTCATGACCTTTCTCGTCATGAGTGTGATGTCGAGTTGGTCCAGGAAGTGTTGATGCTCTAGAGAAAAAGTAAGGTTCTTTAGCCAGTGCTCCTGAGGCATTTCTGACTGTGATTCATAAGAGGGGGAAACTGAAAGTCTGAGGAGTAGATAGAACAGGTAGAGATGCTTTGTAGTATACAAATCAGAAGTTCATTGTTTCACTCTAGCTCTAAGTCACCGAATTGCTCCAGATCTCCCTTTTCATCTCAGATATTCATACTTTGGTTACTGACTTTAATGGTTATGGTATCATTGCTAAAATTTTTCTCATGGAAACATTTGTAATTCCTTTGATTTACGGATTTACGATAGAAGTGAAAAGAGAACTGAGGTCATGGAAAACATTTTTCATACAGAAAAACACCATTTATTTTTTGTTTGCGAGACAGTGACTTGGGTAAACTTTTTTATTATTTCAAACAAACATTGGTTTTGCAAGGTTATTTCCCCCACCTAAAATATCTGAAGTGAAATGAGTTCAACAATTTAGTAGAGCTTTGGACAGAATTTTTCTTGTATATAAGAGATTTTTAAATACATCTTAAGTGTTGCTTCCTTGAATACTTGAGTGCTGGCTCCTGTAATTACATAGGGCAAAGCTCTCAAAAGTACATTACTGTGTTATTGGAATGTGTAAATAAATAAGGAACAGGGGGTGTTTGGTTTTCTTTTTGTTTCCTACAAACTATAGTGTGTCAGAAGTAGTTGTGTACATTTGACTGCTATTGTGTCAGAGTAAAATGTAACTGAATATTCCCTATGTTAAGTGTTTGCTCCAAAGTTCAATTTTAATGTTAATTGATTTATCATTGAATGACTTCAAGTAACAAGAGCATATGAATCATCTTATAGCCATGGTAACTTTCCACCCATTCCTTGAAAAATCATCCTTCCAAAACAAATACCTGCTGTCTNTGAATCATCTTATAGCCATGGTAACTTTCCACCCATTCCTTGAAAAATCATCCTTCCAAAACAAATACCTGCTGTCTGTCTTGCCTGGAAAAAAAAAAAAAAGAAAAAAAAAAAAAGATGGCTGATACTGTAATTACTGCAATGAGGCATTCAGTGTGATGAACACTTTACTGTTGTAGCAGGTCAGCTAAAGAGTGATCAGTTAAAGCATGACTGTATCCTTTCATACAGGAAACGGTATATTCTTTAAAATGTTTAGCAAATGCAGAGTGTCTTGTTTCAGGTCAACCGTTTGTAAATCCTGATGGGACACCGGCAATATACAATCCTCCCAGTGGCCAGCAGACGATGAGGAGCCAGATGGTGGGACAGTCTCAGCAGCAGCCTTCATCTCAGCAGCCTCAGCAGGTTCAACAGCCACAGCAACAAATGGCAAGTCACCTTGTCACACAGGTAGGTGTGGTGGCCATTGGAAAAAAGAAGGAGCTCTCAGGGATATGAAGAATGACCTAAAGGGTAGGAGGTAGGAATGCAGCTAGACAAAAATATCAGGAAGTGCTTTTCAACATGCATGAAAGAGATAGAGAAGATTACTTTTTCAGTTGTATGTAAAGGATGATTTTATTTTCAAAAGTACTGTTAAACAAGTTGGTGTATGTCTACATAAGGTTATTTTGCAAAATTCACCCATAAGTGGAAGCTGAAGCATTCATTCCCAAAGTAGTGCAGCCTGTAATTTTCTCCAAAGAGTGACCTTTCTCTGTCCCTTTTGACAGCAGTGGGTTTGAGTCTAAGAATCAAGTACAATGAAGGGCTCTACAAACTCTTTCATGTCCTGTTGTATTGGGCCCAATCTATGGGTAACCCGCTCTCCAAGCACCTCTGCCCCAGCTTGGTGGTTTTCTGCCTGCACCCCATTTTCTTGCCCATTACCCTGCTCTGAGCTAAAAATTCTGGAGCTGTAGCAGGAGAGGGGAAGAGCAGACTGATTTGAGCACAGTGCCATGGTGTGTCAGCTCTCTGGTCCCTGGGCTGGCTGTGGCATGTGGCCAGGTGTAGCCAAGCATGGGCAGCAAGGTTTGGATCTGGTTCAAACTTAATTTTGTGGATTGCATGCCTCTCTCCCCGAGCAGAGCAGACAGAGGGAACCACTCAAGCAAGAATCCTATATTATGTTTAGTCACAGAGCAGCCAAGATCTACTGCAGTTCTTGTGCGGCTTTATAATTTGGCACAGTTTCATCCCAGGTTACCCAGAAATACAATGTTTAAATTCAGTGAAGTTGCTTTGATTTTACTGGATTTGGACTTACATGGTTATGGCTCTTATTTCTTGATCTGGTCCTCACAGTTTTAGAAGACGGGGGTAGTACCAAACGTGTGTACGAAGTTATATGGGAGGTTAAAATGAAAGGAATACTAAAGCTATTCCAAGGTAATAGTGCTGTGGAAAATTGTTTTTTCACTTAGATAAACATCTGCTCAAAGCTGATGGCCTGTCTGTTGGTAATTCACAGCCTGTTCTTCCTAATTTTTTTAAAAACTCCTTTGTTCTGACAAAGCAGCTTTACAATCATTATTCCTTTGCCTATGAAACACTCAGAGTTAAATCAGTCACTAACAGCAAAATTCAAATACGTAGTTATACTGCACTGCTCTTCCATTTTTATCTCTGTAAATGAAATGTAGAATCATAATTTCGCTTTGGCTCACATTAGTAATAAGAAGATACAGCTTGGCTTTATTTAATCCAACATCCATCAAATATGTGAAAAGAGGCAGAAATATCTGTAATAAAGAATTGTTTGATATAAGGCTAAAATGAAGTCTAAAATTGCAGTACCTGACCTGTTGTACTTGGGCTGGTGATGAGTCACCTGTATTTTCAGAGCTGTGATTGATACCTTTGTTCTCAATAACAAAGGTGGTGGTGGTGGTGGTTATCTCTCTCTAAATGGTTGAATTTATGTCTTTCACTGTGTTTATTTTGCAGCCTGTTCAGACAATGCAGCCATCTTCTCAATCAGTCCAATATCCAGCAGTTTCTTATCCTCCCCAGCATCTCCTGCCAGTCTCTCCAACGCAGCAGTTTTCTGTGGTACTAAAGATTTTCTTTTTTCTTTCCTTGAAGCTGGGGATGTGAGCATGACTATGCCCAGGAGCCTCTGGGGAGCACTGCAAGGATGGGTGTCCCACATGAGAACTCTATCTAAATAAATACCCATTTGCCTTAATGCTTTTGGTACTGACAAGCATTTTGTAAGAACATTTCCACTGATTCTGGTTAGCTAACCTGAAGGATGTTGCTAGGAGCAGGACACTCTACATGGTGAGCAGAACCTCCAGAAAAATATTTTGTTGTGCCTGTGATAAGAACTTATATCTTGTCACTTAATGTTAAGGGATCTTAAATTGCTAACTCCAGTAGTTGAGATTTAGGTTATCTCTCTTTTATGTCCACAAAGACTGGAGAAGAGACCTCTAGAAATCATTATTTTTTATTTAATATTATTTTATCTGTATACTAAATCCCTTGCCTGGATTTATTCCCTGATGATACCAGAGCACTTGGGAAAGAGGGTAGCAGTGAACCAGCTGCAGAAGGTGTGGTACGCTGTACAGCATGACAACGCACCAATGGACATGTATAATTAAAATAAATAGAGTGCTCTTCTAGAGTCTGATTCTGGCTTGGTGCTTACAGGGCCAAGATTATACTGTTCTAAAATGAAGCTGACATTTTAAGAGGCACTACAAAATTTTTTTCTGTTGTTTTTCTCTCTTGCTCTAGTAATCTTGTTTATGACTTTTTTTTTTTTTTTCCCCAAGGTAGAGCTGTCATGTAGTTATAATAAGAGATAGAAACAAAGCTGAGTGGATCCTTGCAGATAAAATAGTGTTATTAGTGCCTGGTAGATGAGTGGTACCATTTAAAGGACAATAAAAATTATTCCGTGCTGAACAAAAGTTGCATATCTCACTGCTATTTCTCTTGAAAAGTGTGTTGCAGGAATATCAGGTTGTTCTAGTGTGTGGTGGGTTTGTAGTCATAAGAAGGCTGATATTTTTATTGGCTAATTTAATAGTGCAACTTCACCTGAATTAATGTCTTCAATGTACATTACATTATATAAACACTGGATAAATTATCTTGTTTTGAAGCTCTTGTTCTTTATTGGGCAAATCCAAAGCCATTCCTGGCTCAATGAAGTTTCTTGTAGAATCTGTTTGCAGTCATTTGCCATTCAGATAACAAATAATCTAGGTTTTTAAAGGAACACCTTCCGACAGACAACTTATGTGCCTGAATATGAATGTAGAATGATAGTAAAGTTAATAGCATTACTTCCATATACCACCTGATGATCTGTCAGGAGTGTTTAAAGTGTTGATCCGTGGTATCTGCTCTCAAGAGTTGGGAGGGTGAGTCTGTGCAGTCTCTATCAATGCTTTCCACAAGCAACCTTTTTTTTCTTTTTACATATTTTGAAGTTTCCTGACAATAATTGCTTTGTGCTGGATGGTTTTGGAGAATGAACATCACCAGGCTGCAAACAAAACTGGAGTCTCCTTTTAAAAGATAATATGAATGTTCTAAGCAAAACACATTTTTATAATGCTTATTTCCTATCTGTAATCTGAATATTAGCATACAATAGAGTTTTATGTTGAGTATTTAAAAGTCTTATGATATGGGCATAAACGAAGATGCCTAGAACCACATTCGTAAATCTTTGACCTTCACAGAATAAACTTGAGATCACTTAATAGTATGACTCTTTTTGCAAGACTGAACAGATTCTGTCCAGAATGCCTGTGTTATTACCAGCATGTAATGAAACTTAGGTCCATTGACTTTATTTGATACGTTCATCCTACCATAGATTCTTTTTTCCCCCTCCAGTCAAATAAAGTACTCATTTCTTTCCAATGCAGAATAAAAAGCCTTGAAATAGCAACATAAGGCTTAGCTTTTTTTTATCTTCTCTGTGTTTGCAACCTTGGATTTTCAAAACAGTCCAAAAAGGGAAAGGTCTGCACCTGAATCCTACTGAATTCCTCTTAGGATCAATTTGAAACACAGGTGAAATTACCAGCATGTGCTTGGCTGACAAATTCTGTGTTTGGGGATAGAGGTATTCTTAATGTTATTTTCATGCCCTTTATATTGAAAATGTCTTCTTTTGAACACTGTAAAGTTCACTTGTCATTTTGGAAAAGAAGGTGAGGGGGGCAAGGTAAGAGCCAAAATTGGCTTTTGTGCCAAATAATGCCATTCACCTTGCAGTCTAGAAATATTTGTCAAAGCATTTATAGTGATTTTGATTTTAATTGCCTCCATTTTTGTAGACATCCATGCAAAGTTTGGCATGGATTTGAGCTGAGCAATTCCTTTTCCCCTCATGCTCTGAACCTATTTTGTTTTGCTAATTTGTGTGTCTACTGCAGACATCATGTCTACATCATTTTCTACTGCCTTTTGCCCTGCAGCGAGATGACATGACAGCACAGTTTAACCAGATGAGCTTAAGTCGTCAATCATCAGGAGACAACCCTGAATCGCCTTCTGGTCCTGTCTACCCATCGCCTCTCTTGCAGCAGCCTGCCCAGCAGACGAGTTACATTATGGCTTCCCCAAGTCAACAGCTTCCCCCGGGAAGCTTTACAGGTTCAGGTCCACCAGTATCCCAGCAAGTGCTGCAGCCGCCACCACCACCCCAAGGCTTTGTGCAACAACCGCCACCACCTGCTCAGGTAGGCAAAACCTTCCCTACCAGTTTAGCATGGAGCTCTTTGTAACATCAGAAAGAGAACATAAAAATTCGAGATTTCCCCCCCACACACCCTGATAAGAGCTTAGCAGATTTTTAGGCAGCAGCAAACTTGCAAAGCGTCTATCATTTCCTGGATTTCATTAATCCCTTCCTTATCCTCAAAACATTTTCTGAACATATGTTTGTACTCCAGGACACATCTGCACATGAATATGAAGGAGGAGGGTGAGTAAATATCCATGGTCCTTTTTCTCTGTATATATACCAAAAGAGCAACATGCACATCAGCCCAGGTAGTCATTAATCATATTTAATTGACTTGAACATGTGAGATGTCACAGATCAGTAATTTTAACTGTCTTCCTGAAGACTGATTATGTTTTACTGTTCACTACCAAACATCTCTGCTTGTCTCCTGGGTACCTTTACAGAATATTGAAAGTGATTACTGTCAAGAAGTAAAATGCACAGATGACTTTCTGGCCAATTTTCAAGGCATACACATTAAAAAGACAGATTTCTTTATCCAATTATAGATAACTTCGTTTAAACTCTACTTTAAATGGCATTAATAGTATTTCTTCTGTTTTCATTTTGTCCTTTGGAAGAAAATATATAAAAATAAAGTACAAAACTTCACCATTTCTTTTAATGTAAATGTATTATAAACCCTGCTAGTTTGGGGGTTTTTTTCTTTGTTTACTGCTGCTTACTGAAAATCTCCATTTGTGTTTGTTAATGGAATTCTGTATTGCCACAGGAATGAAGAATTTTCATTGTTACAATGTTTTAAGTGGCCTAAAGATCTAGTTAATTAGATCACTAATTATTAATAAAAGAAATCTGAGGACTACTGGATGCTGACATCCCATAGAGGACATACATAGTTTCTGTGGTTAGGAAATATGTGGCTGTTTTTTCTCAGAGAAGGCTTGCCAAGAACATGTTTTAAGGGGCTGAAGTTCAATATAATGTGATTTTTTAAAAAAATGAAAATATTACTAGAAAAGATATTTCATAGTTTGCCAAATGTAGTGGGTTTTTTTTTAATTCAGAAAAGAAAAAATGAACTAAAGGGCAGAATTCCCTGGTGTATCTGTCTCTCCACCTAGATTGTGCTCCCTAAGTGAGTAAGTAGAGGCTTTCCAAGCTTCAGTCCTCACGTACAGCCCCCAGGTACTCTTAGTGTTTTCGAACATCGTTTAATCAAACCTCACGACACTTCTAGTGAAGCAGATAAATGCAAGCACCTCCATTTTACGGGTTGTCTCCGCAGCAGGCAAAGTGATGTGTTTCCCAGCTCTGCTAGCCGAGGTTTGCCAGAAATTGTGGGGGCTGCAGCATCGTGCTGCCTGCCATGATAGGGGACCCCAGACCGCCTCCTTACTCCTGTGGGTGAGACCAGGTGTGCGGCTCTCCCTGGGATCTCTGCTAGACCCCATCTCAGTTGACTCTGTATGGACTGCTTTGGCAGGTTTGCCCACAGCTCCTGCCTCCCTGTGGCTGAGCCTTGGTGTGTGAGCCTTGGATTTCACCCTCGCATGTGCCGCAGGGTGCAGGGATTTTACTCAGTATGGTGTAGTGTTCCTTGAGGAAGCTGTTTTCCCTCATTAATACTTGCTTTGGCGCTACTTAGAGTTAGGTTAACTTCTTCAGTGATGAGGAGGTGCCTTTTCATGTACAGGCTGCAGTAGGACTGGTACAGTACTGGTGTGTCTAATGGCCACTGTGTCTCTGACTGTAACCCAAATACGGTACTTATGGGTACTTTCCTCCTGTGCAGTCACAAAGTGGAAAGTTACTGAGAGCAGAAAAAATATCTTTGTAACAACTCCAGTTATTTCACTGGGGAATGATTTGTCCTTGGGGTATGTAGAAAGGTGAGAAATTCAGCACTGTCATCTTCCTCTGCATCTGCGAACACCATTTATCTCCAGCTTGTTGCTCTTCCAAACAGTCCTTGTCAGATACCTGTGGAAAAGGGGATGGCAGGGTTTAGTCCCTGCTACCTGTGTCCCTGTCCTGTGAAAGCACAGTGGCCTTGGTCTGCCAGTGGCAGAAGAAGGCAGCCACTCTGCATCCGCTTGCACGGAGGGGAAATTCTGAATCGACATTTCAAGTTTTAATTCATTCACTTCAGTCCTAGAATGTGGCACAGTGGTTTGGATACTAATTGTAGCATACTAATGTATGGAAAATAGAGGATGCCTCTTATAAAAAAGATGAATGAATCCTTGGGAAATAGTAGTTCTTCTGCCCTGAGAGCTCAGCTTTCTGTGCAGGTGGACTCCTTGTCTTGCCTGTGGCACAACTTCACTGTGGCAGTGGCTATTGTCAGTCTGAATCAGCTGTTGTTACTCTTTGGGGCTTAGATGCAATAGTAAGTCTGCTCTCAGACACCAAGGCAGGTGGTCTGAGGCAGGCTTAAAAAAAAAGGTGCAATAAAGATGGTAATGGAAGCAAAACATTACGTGATACATTAATCAATGCAATGCAATCAATGTAAAAGCACTTTTATATCTTAAATGTTGCTATTGAATTTATACCAGTGAAAAAGAGGCATGACTAATGACTAATTAGTTCCTGTAAATGCACTGCTGATAAGGCTGGCTGTGATGCTCTGTATGCTGTTGGAAAATAGCAGTGAAAACTTGGGTGGAGGTCCTATGAGTGTGATCATTTTCTTTGGCAGCTGAAACGAGGAGAAAGAAATGCTCTCCAAGTCTACAAACACAGTAGTACTACATTTAAATTATTATCTAATCTGTTAAAGTTCAGTTTAATGTGGCTCTACAGCTACTCTCCAAGATTCTTTTTCCCAGTCTGTATCAATGTAGAGACAGACTGGATTTGAAATGACATGCCTAAGAAGAGGTGAGAGGACCCCTTATGTTTCTTTTGCTTCTTCTTTCATCACAACTATTCCCTAGCTTGACAACAGTCACGACTTAGGAACCTGAAAATAAGAATCTATCTTTTTTCAGCCAATAGAGAGAAAAAACAAAACAAATCACACCAAAAAACCAAAACCCTGCATTTGCTGAAAGGGACTTTTAGCAGCAAATGACTGTTTGCTTTATATCACGAATTTCAAATGTACATCTTTACTTCCTCTATTTTTGTTTTTCTTCTCTTTCTGATGTTTCTTCTATAGTGCTTATGGGACCAGACACTTTAGCAAGGGTCCGCATTCTGTTTTGCAGTACTCTATCAATGGTGCTTGTCTTTGCCTCTGCAAATGAAGAAATGGAAAAAATGAGAGTATTGTACCAATGGGAAATGATATCCTCCCTTAAAAGTTATTTTCACCTCTGTCTTATTCTTTGGCAAAATGATGTCCAAAAGTGAGATGGCATGAATTCTTGGAGAGGCCTGGAGAGGCCTCAACACATGTTGAGGGATTTTTCACCTGGATTAATTTTATGTCATCATTAATTTTAGCTGTCTCTTTGCAGAAACCCCTCCTGAAGAGTCTATAGCTACCCTAAGACAAAATCTTTATTCATAGCATGTCTCCTCTATGAAACTTGTTATGAAGAAAGTTGGGGAGTCACTGCAAATGAACAGGTCTTTCCTTGATGATCTCAGAAAATTATTTTTTGTCACTGTTATTGTAAGTATTGGCAGGGGGGGAGGAGAAAAAAACCCTTGAAGAATGACTGATCCCAGTCAGTTAGATGCTAGGAAGAAATGGTACCTCAAAGTGTCCATGCATCAGTGTGGTTTCTCTTGCCTTCTTCACTCCCATTTATGTAACTGTAGCTGTTGCAATAGCAATAATATCAGCATCATTAATCATCTGGATGAAGGTGTTAATCCAAGCCTTACTGGATATCAGCAATTTTAAGAGAAGGTGGAATACCTGTCTGATGACTGAATCAAGATGTAAGTCAGTAGGGAGGTAGTTTATGAAAGTAAAATTATCCTGAGAGGTTTCTGGAGTCCTGATCCTACCATGGGAAAATATACCAGTGAATTTCAGGGGTGCTGCTAGAGAGCAGTCCAGGAGACACCCAGCCTCATAATGGGTTTCAAACTGTATGTAGACAGAACAGAATGGAAAGCCAGTGCTGTATGGAGTCTCTGCATGTCATCTATAAACAAAGCACATTAGAAGCAGGAAAAAGTAATGTCTGTCCGTGCCATTTCTTGAGTGTCTCTTAAGTGACGTGCCCAGTCCTGTTTAAACTTAAGTTAAGTAAAGTACTGACTAGGAGAGAAAAAGGAGAACTCGGTGGAATGATCAGCCTATATACAAGGAAGGTATTCACCTTCAAAATAAGAATATCCAAGGAATTGGATATTTAACTCTTTCCATGATAATTATTAAAAAGGAGGGATTTTTCACAGTGTCAAGGATTAAGATCAAGAAACTATGCTTTTAAACTAAAGAAGGTAGCATTTACTTAGGCTGTGCTCTTAGAAGCACTTTTTTTTTTTGTAATTTAATTTTGTTTTTAGGATAACCATATATCTATCTTGGCATGCTTGTTAATGCCATGGAAACTTTCTGGTTCTGTAAAGGAAGTACGTTTTGCAAGCAAAAGGTCCAAGGTTAGATTGTGCATTTCACGTGGGAAAGCAATTCAGATATAATTTGTCATGTCAGTAGCCCGCTACAGAAATGTAATTTTTTTTTGTTGAAGAGCACATAAGTAAAGGTGTTAGTAACACTGATGTAATGAGAAACTAAAAAAATTCAAGAGGATCATAGTAGATGATGTAAGTGATACATGTTATCACTGATCCCTCTAATTCCACTGTTCACTAAAGTAGAATCAGAAAGGATAAATAACATGTTTCAACTACTGACATAGAGATGTACTCAAGATAAATGAAAATGGATCCTTCCAAGCCCCTCAAGCACAAAAGACCTATTTTAGACCATATCTATATTTTATACCAAGCCCTTCTTTTAATGTCTAAGTTCTTTAAAAAACCAAAACCAAACCAAACAAAAAATCCCCCACAAGCAACAACAACAGCAAAAACCCCAAACCAAAAAAACAAAATCCACCCCACAATAATGTATCAAAACCCAGACCTCTTTTTTGCAAGTCATGTGTGCATGATTACTGGCAAATCATCCATTAATCTTTATAAATGAAATAATTTTTTTTTACCCTTCTACTACTTACATTTTTCATGCTGCTAGATTGCACTCTAATAAGCTTCTAAGTGGGTTATATAACAAATGTATTCCAATGAACTGAGAAAATGAGAGAAAGGGAGAAAGCCATTTGACTAACTCTGAGGTGTTATCTGTGGGGTAAAATATTTGGTTTTGCGCTCAGCATGTTCAGCTATAAACCCCACTTCACAACCTATGTTCTTCAATATTTTAAAGTTAATACCTACAGAATCATTCCCCAAGAGATAATTCTCGTTGTTCTCAAATGCTCTTGTATTTTCAAATATCTGGGGGCTTGTCTGCACAAGGAAAGTGAGGAAGCTGAGGGTAAATCAAATAAATTTAAATCCTTTAAGTGAGATTAAGATGCTGGCAGGAAAAGTGAGAGTATTTCCATGGGGGTTTAATATTCTTTAGTTTGTAGAATAGAAAATAAAGAATGTTTGAAAGAATGTCTATTCTGTTCCCCTGCTCCGAGGAAGGATTAACTATTTGCATTGATTTGACTTAGAGCGAGTCTTCTCATTTCTTTCAAGTCTACTGTGGTAAAGTGTTACTGAAAACAATCATCTCTCCACAAGATGAGTTTATCACACGAAACTCTCCTGATCCACAATTTACACTGCTATGATGTTTAGAGAATGATTTTGCACCTTAAATGTCTGGGTCCACTTTACTGTCCCTTGTGACTTTATTTTACAGAGAAGCAAATTCATAATGGTGTTGTCCATTCTACAAAGGCATTTTGTTTTTGTTACTTTAGTCGCTAACAAAACAAATTACTTGAGTGGAGGCTGTAGCCATTAGGTGTCGCTTGGTATTGTCTAGAGAGAGGATAGCTTACAACGTTTTCTGATCGAAACCTTGTTTTTCTCATACTTGTCTGAATCTGATATTAGCAAAGTGAGGAAAAAAAAAATTCAATTGGTTGAAGAAAAAACCAGCAGACCTTGAAGAAGGAATGGTTATTCAACCACTTGATTGACAGATGCTGTTGACTGTCAGTTGGTCTAGGGGGTTAACTTTACCAACACCACCAAGTTCAGCTCAGTTAATCCTAATACTTTTCCTACCACAGTTACCCATTTAGTAGTCTTCTACTTGCCCAAGTAGCCATCCACAGCCTCTTCTTGCCTAGTCTTTTGTGTCTATGCCTTTTTTTCTCATCTGAGATTGTAAAATTTCCGAGGAAAATTTCTAATCTCTCTTATGAGAGGATGTAGGTACCTTTACTTTGCTAACACTTTATGGGTGATCAAGTTGAATGAACTGTTTCAGGAACATTTCTTCCATGCAAATAGAAGTGGCAAAAGTAGTTCTTGGGTTTTTTTATGAAAAAAATAAAAGCATTTGGTATGATTCTTTGCATATGTCTGAGTAGGATAAATGCTATACAAAAGTGAGAAAAAATTTGAATGACTTTATTAAGAAATGCTGACGGTTGTGGCAGAAGTTGCAAGAGAAGCAACATTCTCCTGAGCCTGTTCCCCTCTGCAGTCTATTCATACCGTACACTGCCAAACTCTGTCAGGTGCCCGCAGCATCCCTGGCAGCTGAAAATGAAAAATTTTGAGTGTTTTGAACTTGTGAGGGGTCAGTTGAGAACTTTTTAGCTCAAATGTCTCAGCAACAGCGATATAGCAAGTATAGGAAAAATATTTAGCTTCAGTCACCCTCAAACTTGCGTATTCACCTATGTGATAAAACGATGTAGTACACATTGCTCTTTAATGACAATAATAATAGAAAAAAGAAACCCATCTAGCAGAACTTGCTGATTTAATGCCTACCCTTAGCTCCCGCAAGAAAACAACTTTGTTTTTTGAACTGTAACTGTTTTCACACCAAGCACAAGAGAGGCTTGAGAGGGAAATGTTCATGTAAGGAAGGATGTAGCTGTTATCCAGACATGTGAATTTAATGATTGTTTCCTACAGGTGTTTAGGGCACACACATTCCATCTTGGTCTCCATGTCACTTCTAAATATGTTTACTCTAGGCCATTCTTTGCTTCGAATGGACCATTTTCTCTACAGTTCATTTAATGGTTCAACATGCTGTCTGTATGTGTAATGTTGATACAGAAGGTATTGTTTGCATCCATTTTGCTGCAGCTTTTGATATTGTAGTGTGATAAAAAACTACTGTGGTATTTTTCCTTTGGTATATGCATGTAGCTTTTTATGAATTCTGTCTGATTTTTGTCTTTTTCAATTAAAACTCTGTTTTTTCCTGTTTCTTGAATTATCTGAAAAGAAATGTGGGCACTGATACCCCTTTTCCTAGCAAAGCTGGAAGCAAGCAGTGATTCTTGATGAGAGAGACAATGCAAACCACTTCTCTTGATTCGTGTTAACACTAATATGTTTGACTCGAACTCTTGTTCCTCTTCCAGTTTTGTTTTATTTTATGAATCTTTGATCTTTAGAGTTTACAGTTAGCTGCTGTTCTCTTTCTTTGCAGATGCCAGTGTATTACTACCCATCTGGTCAGTACCCTACCTCAACAACTCAGCAGTACAGACCCATTGCCTCAGTTCAGTACAACGCACAGCGGAGTCAACAGATCCCACAGACTGCACAGCAAGCAGGTATGTACATCTGTTACTCATTTCTTCAGCTGCTTGCAGTGCCTTTGCTGGTGAAATCTACTGGTTGTGTTTTAATTGAACAGTGGAGAGGAAAGCTGGTCACTGTTCTGTTTGAAAATACGATGAAAATTACAAATTAGGAAACGTTTTGCTTGGACATACCAAGCAATGGAAGAGCAGAGATTGCGTTCTCCACCCCTGCTGTCCTCCGTGCAGTGCCATGTCCTCAGTGTCCATGCTCCGTGTGATGGGGCAGAGAGAGGGAACTGGTGTGGGCAGTCACATTGCATGTTCAAGTCAACTGTTGTGGTAGCCCTTCATCGTGGAAACTCCTCAAACGTTTATATGACTCTACATAGCAGACAGGTCTTCAATGATGCAGAAAGGGCCAGTTGTGCTCCACCACCTTCTGCTCTCCCTGAGCGTGAGGAGCGGCAAGATTGTCTGTGTAGTTGGTGCCCGTGGGGACCAGTTTCCCACAGCGACGTGCGGCTGGAACGGGGGCCGTTACACTGTAAGAGAGTGAGTAGCAGGTCTCACAGTGAACCGGTCTCTTTTCCTGCTGTGTCATGTCACTCCAGATGACTCCAGAGTAAGAGGGACATGGGGAAAACTGGGTTGGTGTGTGTCACAGGAGAGCAGGAACTGTGGTATTGAGGGAGTCGCTCTCATTTCAAGGCAATAAACAATTCTGGTGTTGGAGATTTTTTTGAAGTTGTTAAGTGTCTGTTTCTTTATCACATACCTCCCCCTATAGGGTGTCCCAAACAATAACTCCAGGTGTATGGTGGGGGAGGTGAAAGGGAGGGTGTTGCTTTCCCAGTAGGACTTGCAATTACAGACGTACCAGGTAGGACAAAGCATTCACTGTTTGATCTCAGGTTGGCAGAAACCCTTCTGAATGGCAAAGCAGATTCCCTGCAAAGGCACTGATGTGAAAGTCATTTAAGATGCAAGTCAAGAGCCCAGACATGAGATGTGAGCAGGTCATCCAGCCTGTCAACCTGTCTCCATAATGTGACTGCTGGCAATTTTGTTCCACTCTCTCAGGCACTCAGGGAGACAAAGACACAGCAAACACAGCTCTAACTAAGCAATTGATTACTTTTTTTTATGCTGTTCTGTGTTCTAATAAAATTGGTGACATTTTGGTTGGTGTCAGTGGTGACTGACTGTGTCTGCTTTCATATCTTCATGTTATACATTCCTGAGAGAGAAGAGGGTGAAGTATTGCACAAAGGTCATCTGTCTCTTCTAGCTTCTCCTGCCTGACAGTCTGGTATCATATTTATTATCTCTGTATAGTGGGTCTGTGAACCTAAGTGCAAATCAACTTAGGTGACATTAACTGTATCTGCTGTGTTGTTATGAAACCATATTTATCAGTTTAATGCTACATCCATAGCACAGTGGAGATTATGGTAAGTGCAGTCCACAAGAGATGGTCTGAAGCACGTGAGTGATGTTCTGGAGAAGATCCAGCTGTTTGATCTTGAGGAAATCGTATTTTAAAGATATATGGTAGCACAGAAGCTCTTGTATTTGAGTACAGACAATGCAGAGATGCAAATGCTAATTTTGTTTCAGTGTTTACTGCATCGTTTTCCTTACATGTTTGGAAAACATGAGTCAAAGAGTTTGTGTAAAATCTCTAGCGCATCAGTCTTTTCCTGCAGTTCGCTCTTTCAGCTGCCTACTCAGTTGGAAGCATTATTTTTATCTCATGTTTAAAAATGAAAACATTGTGACTACTGTTTAGACTCCCTGCCGTGGTGATGATAATAAGTGTTTAGCTATTCTCAGATCTTGAGACTTGGTTGAGAACAATTCCGCAAACTGGTTCATCCCTTTGGCCTCAGATGCATCCTTTCCCATAGTCATTGTCCGACCATGTGATATATGTGAGAGGATGAAGCTTGCAGTTTCCTACAGATGGTGTAAGGAACGTTCAGATTTGTGTTCAACTGCAGCCATTGGAATTTGGAGAATAAATAGCTTTCCAGTATGTCACAGGACAATTAAAAGTATAGGAAAGCATACGCTATAGATTTCTTGCAGGTGGTGCACTGTGAGCGCTGAGACATCAAAAACCCAAATGATTCAATGATAGTTTCAGATGGTTTCATGCCTGGTATTATCACTGCATCTGCTTTTCTTACCATCAGCCTCCTCACAAACATTCATTTTGTTCCTTATGTGCCTCAGCTCACCTGCAAACTCCTCATCTCTTTTGACTGCTCTTAGATGCCCAGTAGCTGCTTGCTGGGCAAGAGATGGTGTTTCACCATCACAGCAGATTGACTGGTGGCACCTAAATGGCAAGTAGCTTCTGGCTCCTGCTGTAGCCTGTTGTCAGTAGGGCAAGTGAGCTGGGTTGCATCTCTCTTCTTTCAAGACATTGATTTTTACAAACCTGAAGAAATGTCATATCTTTGAAGATTTCATCTCTCCATCAAATGTGATAGAAATTAGAAGATGAACTCAACGGTATTTTGAGGGTTGTTTGAGGAAACCTAGCAGAGTAATCACACCAAAAAATCCTTTTAAATCTTTGTAGAGACTTGTGTATGACCAGCAAATAGCAATCCACAAGCAAGTGTTTCAGAGTGTAGTTTTCCTTCCCACACAGACTTAGCTTTAGATCAGCACGTGAGGAGCCAGGGATAACCAGGGACAGGAAAAAGAAGACATGAAGGACAATAGTGCTGGTGAAATAGAGTTCAGGGCAGGAATATTGAGGATGGGAAGAGTAAACAGATGGAAAGGAGGCAGACAAAAAGATGATTTCTGAAATAGTTTCCCCAAAGACCTCACATCACTTGCTGCTGCTTCAGAGAGAGGACAGCTGTGGTGCAGGCAGGCCCATGAGAGCCCCAGCTGGCTGCCTGTACCTGCCAGCTAGCTCATTTGACAGCATGAGCAAGGAAGCAGCTTCAGCCTGGCAGCTCAGAAAACATTTTACTAAAATAAAAAAAGTTTGCCTTCTTGGAAGAGCTTTTGGAAGCTTCCAAAGCAAAGAGTTCAGATCTCACTTTCCCCACTTTGGGATGCAGAGGTCAAAGTTTGATCTAATGCCAGCAATTTGTTTTCATTTTTGTTAGAAAAGGTCTCTTCAGGAGTGAACCAATATTGATGACTTTTACAGTGAACAGCTAAAGTAAAATGTCAGCAAAGCATCTGTAGTGGCTGAGGGAGCCTTTACTCTCTCGTGGCTCTGGAAGCAGAGCAATATTGAGTTTAAATGGCTCCAGGGCAGAAAAAAAGATGAGCTCACCTAAAATTAGATTAGAGCTCTGGCAACAATAAATCATTGGAGAGAAGGATGAAAACATTTTGTGTGTTTATTTACCTTTTCTATTTTTATTTTTATTTGCTTAAGTGCTGGCTTATATGAGAACCTAAGTGACCCATTTCTGGCAGAAGCCTAGTACAAACAGTGTCATCCATGAAGATTTTATGAAAACCTCTGCCATTTTTGAACTGTGTTCATTTCTCTTCAAGCCAAAATGTGGTACCTGACCATGTGGTGTCATTGTCTGTAAACAGAAGTAGATTTGTTTCACTCAGATGCATGCCATGGTTGCTCTTCTTCATTACGCTTCTTCTGCACCATTCTTGTGTCCAGTCCTGCTCAATGGAAAGTTTTTAAAAATGTTGCCATTAAGTGGGGCCAGGGTTGAGCTGGTGTCTGTCACACACCATGGCATGTGTAGGACATCATAAGTGCATTCTTAAGGTGTGTTCAGGCAGGTATTCTCAAAAACAGTATGCTCATTTTTCAAACATTTAGGTATGTTGCTGTTATTAATTTCTCCACTCTGTAAGAAGTGATACTTGAGATACTGTGAATTCCCCAGTTTTGTAACCTCACAGAAGAGAATATTATTTCTGTATTCGCATGTAGCAGTATTCTGTAAATTGTACATCCTCAGTTTTTCATTCTTCAGTAATTATCTCCATATTGATAGTTTTGAAAGCTTTCAATCCTAGTTATTGTGTTTGAATAGAAAAACAGAGGTGTATTGATGATAAATCCATAATTATTTTTATTTTATCATGATAATAGAAATCAGCAATGTGTTATTTTATATCTGTGTCTCTGTTTTCTTTCATTATAGCAAATGCTGTGCACTTTGAGGATTTTTAATCTCTGAAGTGCTTCAGAAACATGAACTGGATAAATACATGAGTATTACCTTGGGATGTGCAACTGTTCTTACTGCTGTTCACAAATGAACAAGCTGCAACATATTACATGATTTTTTTCCTAGTTTAGTTCATTATTGTAGGTTTGTGTCATGTTCCAGGTAATTTTGGAGGGCAACAAAACTTTTAAGGATAAAATAGTATTTATATTATTAAAATAATATTTATATTATTATTATCTTGTTTGGGCCTAGTTCTAAAAGACTGTTAGCTTGGTTTATCACACCGTTGTAAGGTAAAAGTCTGTGGTGTGTGTTTTGCATCAGCAATGAAGATCATCTTTTGAGGAAATTAAAGCTAAAATCTGTAGTACTCCTATAGTAAATCTTCCAGCCAAAAGTTTACACTGCAATATTTCCAGACAAAAATAAGATGCTATTTAGCATAATTGGTTGTTCTGTAATTCCTGTCATTAATGTAATGATTTTAGGATTTCTCATGCATTCAAGAATCAACAAATGTTGCCATTATAACCTGTTTCGGTGCCCAGATAGCATGAAAAGCTCAGACAGCATAGAAAATCTCTGCTTTTTCCTAAAAGCAATATAGTTGTTTTGTGTACAGTAGGCAAACAAAGTCCTTATGTGACGAAAGTATATATCTGAACACTGCCTGGGTGTAGAATCCTTTCTTAATCAGTATGCATGGATCTTCTCTAAGCAGAAAATGTTTGTCTTGAAGGAAAGGTAATATTTCTGATGGACTACTGTATTATTAGCCTTTACAGCTTACAGTAAGATAAAAGAGGTAATTGTCTCTTTAATGCATCTCAGAAGCAAATTTTAAGTGAAGACAAAATGTACCATAACAGAGTCCACAAATTTGTTTGGGTAGAAATCAGAGTCAAATTGACAATGAAATACTGAATTTTTGCTTAATTTAATCATTTCAGTGTCAGCATAATTCAAGAGTGTCATCTTCAAGTTTCTTTCATCCTCTTTGTCTTCTGAAAGCATTTATCACTATAAACTGATACTCAACGGAAAAAAAATGGGGGAAGGGAAATGTGCAGCACTAAAAAAAAAAAATTGGTTTGTTATCATGGTCATTAGAGAACCTTATAAAGAAAGATTGCTGCTTTCTACCTTCATTAGCAACCTGACAGAAGCTCATGGTCCATGATAGATTTGTTTGCATAATTCCGTCTATAATTTCTCTTCTTCTATAAACATAAACAACTTCAATTTTTAAGTATCTAATTATCTGAAGACACTGTTTCTCTAACAGTAATTGCTTACTGTACTGTTGAAACAGATTTTTACAGAAGGTGTCCATCTGTGTTCAGTGCTGTATTTTTTTCAGCAGATACTGCTCTCCTGGAAAGCATTAAAAGGGAGATGCGTCTCATTTTTACAGAGTCTTGACGGGAATGGGAGGGACAGAGCCCTGCTGGTTTAGATACTTAGGTGTGGTGCTGTGTTCATTAATATTGATGTAAGGCTTTGAAATTTAAAAGAATTTTGAGAAATAGTAGGGCCAAATCAAGAAGGAGTTTTCAGCAATTGCAATAGGACTAAGTTCAAAATTGTGATCTAGAAGCGATCCACACCAATATTATTAGTTTCTGTCCAAGTATTTTTTGTTTAAGTTGCTCAGAAGCTTAAAGTTCTACCTACAAGCACACTTCCATTTAGACAGTGTCTCAGCCCGAGAGCATCTATAAGGCAGAACTCAGCACTTCTACCAGCTGCCTTAGAGACTTGTGATGGCTGTGCCATGAAGATGCCTGTAGCAAACCTAGGAGACTGCTCTTCAGATTTATTTTTTTTCCCTCTAAATCACATCTGGAGAAAAGAAGCCCTCTTTTTGTGTGCATATGTGTGTGTTTGGGGTTTTTTTTCCCATTTAATTTTATGATTTGGTTCCAGCTTTAGGTAGATGCCTCAGTTGAGAGATTTTAAGTCATGTTTGTGCATTTCAGAGGAAATGCTCATTGGGATCTCTGCTGTTCAGGGATGTTCTCTGTCTTTCTTACAGTGCTTTCTTTAAAGGTGTAAAGGAGCTGAGAATTAAGTGTGTGGGGAAAAAAGGACATAAAGCAAGAAACTTGCTTAGTTTTGGTTATATATTCTGTATTCTTTTTTTGCAAGTTTGAGGTCTCACTGTTATAGTCTTTCACCATTGTATATAGTGTATGTTTATGATTAGCTCCAAGACCCATCCATCTCCTCAGTGTTACCTATTAGCTACCCACAGAGAGTTTTCTACCTGAAATTTTGCACTTTGGATTTCATTCCACTACTGCTGGAGGAGGATTCTGTGACTGAATATTGGATTCAAGACTTTTTAAGAAGCTTGCTGGAAGACCCACGACAGGGCCTTAAAAGTTTTTGAATTTCTACTCTTAGAAACATTAAATCCTTTTGTCTCTCTGACATTTAGCAATAGTGCTGCAGCAGTACTGAACCAGCATACAGCTTTACAGAATATCTGTAATTTAAATTAATAGCAGAATTAATACTATCACACTCCCTGCAGCATACTTGATTCTGAAAATTAACAATCAAAATCACTTTTGTCAAAAAGCTTTGTTCTTCCTCAAATGACTTGTTTAATTATTCAGTATTAACACCAAGAGAGAGCAAATATTGAGGGAAGAGAACACTGGTAGGCTCATAAGCCATAAGACTCTTAAGACAGGCACTTATTTGTGGCTTTCTTTCAAGGCTTCTCAAGTTTTGTTCAACTTCTCTAATGCTAATTAAAATCTAAGCGATTTCTGACAGAATTCCAAGGGTTTCACAGTAAAATACAGATTTTTAAAATTTTAGTTTTGTTTTAGAGAATTAATATGTGTTAGTCTCATGTCAGTCAATGCACAGGAACAACAGAGAGAGAAAAAGATTTCTAACAGCATTGTGCAGTGGATAGAACTTCAAAATAGCCTCTGTAAAAATTGCAGAGGCCACACTAAAATGTAGGGAACACTAAGGTATTCAACAATGTCTACAAAGAATCTTTGTATTTCTGTCTTGTCTTTGCCAAAAAGAGTCCTACAACATCTCTATTGGTAATTCAAAGTTGGATCAATGTGTGGTGCTCCTGCTTCTTGTGATGGAATTTTCCAGCACTGAATAATTGAGAGGTTTATATTGTAATCCCAGAGAGCAAAGACAGATTTCATCTTTTCTTTTCTTTTTTTTTTTT